>NC_029777.3:45497130-45519745 GCF_000817695.3 Arachis duranensis | reverse complement strand
CCAAGACAACTAACCAATGGAATTAGATCGAGATGCTTTCTAACAAAATTCAAGAGAAAAGATTGAAGAAGAAGATAAAAACTATTATTGATTCATTGAATTACAATAGAGCTCCCTAACCCAATGAAAGGGGTTTAGTGAGTCATAGCTCTGAATTCAATTACACAAAGTATGAAAAGTAGCAAATGATCTAAAAGTTCCCTAAAAACTTAAATTCTATCCTCTTTATACACTTTCTAAATTGAGCTTCTGTTGTGTTTCTTGGGCTTTGAGGCCTTTCCCTGATTTCCTTTTGCTTTGGGTTTATGATCCATAATCCTGATGAGGCTGCTGATCCAATTTTGTAACATTCATTGAGCCAACTTAGTGATAATCAAGTAATGACACATGACTCAACAAATTGAAATTCCAAACTCATCAATTCTTCAGGCCCAATCCCATAAACCATGATATTCAATTGGGTTTCAATACCAGAGTACGTTTAAGTTAATGTTTGTGCTCAAATGCTAACTTAAACTGCAATATCTTTGGCCCAGAAACCTTTTCAAATAGTGGCGTTTAAGTTGCAGTTTAAGCTTCAGTTTAAGGTTAAACTGAAGCTTAAACATGGAAATGGAAGAAAGCAACCCCGGAGTGTGGAATGGTCGAACACGTTTAAGCTTCAGTTTAAGGTTAAAATGAAGCTTAAACGTGGAAATGAAGAAAGCAACCCTGGAGGAGAATTTGGTCGAACACGTTTAAGCTTCAGTTTAAGGTTAAACTGAAGCTTAAACGTGGAAATGAAGAAAGCAACCCTGGAGGAGAATTTGGTCGAACACGTTTAAGCTTCAGTTTAAGGTTAAACTGAAGCTTAAACGTGGAAATGGCTCCTGGTGCATTTCTCATTTCTGGCGTTTAACTTCCAGTTTAACCTTAAACTGGAAGTTAAACGCCACTTTCAGCTTTCATGATTTTGGCGTTTAAGCTCCAGTTTAAGCTTAAACTGGAGCTTAAACGCCACTTCCCAGCATTATATGGCTTGGCAGTTTAAGTTCCAGTTTAAGCTTAAACTCATTCATAGCATTCAAGTAATATAACTAAAAACTCATGGAATTTGCATCAAAATCATACTGTTTGGATGGTTCATTGCTTTGTTGTTCATTTAACCATTCTTGGTTACTTAAAGCTCAAGAAAATGCATAAAACAACTAAAACTAACAGAAAAATGCTAGTGAAACTAGCCTAAGATGCCTTGGCATCAGCTCTGGCACCAGATCTTGAGTAACTTTGTTATGCCGAGCACTTATGAGACAGAGTTACCTGCTGCCATGATCACCCTCCTTTGGTGTGTGATGGAGGGTAAGGACCTGTACCTACCACAATTCATCCGGCACTATATGGCTAGGGTACATATCCGAGGCACCCTCCCCTTCCCTTATCTGGTTACCCAGCTAGGCCGTTAGGTTGACGTGCCTTGGAAAGACACTGATGAGAGGCTACCTGCTGTAGAGTGTAGGAAGATTATTCCTTACAGTAGGAACTTTCTGGCCTTGGGCTACAGACCTGACTTCCTTACTGCTTCCGATGAGACAGCCACACCCTCAGATGCCCCCTCTTCTTCCACTGCTGCACCTACCCTGCCCACTGCTACTCCGGCTACTCATGAGCCTATTTACCATTTGGTGCATTGACTGTTCGCCCACTTGGACCATATAGAGCGTCGCAACAAGCGACGCTATGAGCACCTCAAGTTGATGATCTGGTCTGGCGGCGACATCCCCTCCGAGCCTGACACCCCTTTCGATACATCTGAGGCAGAGGCATTCGATCATGAGGAGCAGGGACCGACACAGGCTGAGCAGGCAGGCCCGACGCAGGCTGTGCTACATCCTGAGGTGCCACACCAGATGCAGGCCACAGATCCCGAGATTCCTATCCAGTCAGACCCTCCTCTGTAGTAGATAGAGCCTTCTACCCTCATCCAGTCTGCAGATCCTCAGACCACCACTGCGACACCAGCAACCCATCCTTTCGGAGATGACACTCATTCACACCCAGCTTGAGTGAGCATCGAGGACAATGCTATTATTTAAGTGTGGGGAGGTTGCCATCTCTGGCATATATTTATTTTGGTGAACCACTACAAACTCTCTTCTTATTTTGTTCATTTTCTGTATTTTTGCATATTTTTCTCTTTTTGCTTTTTATTGTACTTTTTGCATTATGCACTTTGAGCTATATGTATACTATCTTGGATATTTTAGCTTGAGTTTCACATTAGTTTACTAGTTATATTTTAAGTGGATTAATTAGTACAGTTTACCCTTTTTAGCATATGATAGTTGATTTGATTGAAAATAAAAAGGAAGTAAGCTAGAAATTTTAACAGAATAAAAACAATCCACACTTTGTATATATAGCATTACATGTTAGTTAGTTAACAACATTTCATCAAGGAGGAACACTGAAAGTTTAAAGCCATACAATATATATTTTACATTGAGAATAATGGGAACTCTTGATTTCTACCTGCATGACATATATAAGTGATATATGATTTTTGAGTTAGAGAACACACAGCCTGTAAGTTTTGAGCTTAATTGTATTGTTACGTTTAAACCATAATATTTTATTCCTGTGTGTTCCGCCCTTCTTATTTATTCTGGTGTTCTTTACTTTGTTTTAATCTGTATGTCCGATTATAGAACATAGATACATACCAAGAAAGTGATTGAGGCCATTGTTTGATTCTAGCTCACCATTCCCAAATTAGCCTACCTTTTCCATCACCCTTGTTAACCCCCTTGAGCCTTGTAATCCTCTTCTTCCTTATAACCACATTACTAGCCTTAAGCAGAAAAACAAAATAAAAATCCCAAGTTGAATCCTTGGTTAGCTTAAGATAAATTTGTTGAATCCCTGGTTAGCTTAAGATAGAAATTGTGTATAATTTAAGTGTGGGAATTTTATGGGAACATGGGATGATAGAAAAGTAGGAAATTAAATTAAACAAGTTATGTGAAAATAATTTGGGAAGCATGCTCATGTGAAGTCAAAATAAATTAATTACCATGTGTAAAAAAAAAAGCGATGCACATGGAATACAAAAAAAATATCAGAAATATGAGCATGTAATATAAAAATGGGAGAAATATGGGAAATTAGGTGCAGAAGCTTTGCTTTACAAAATATGTATATTAGGTGAGATCTTAGACTAATCAAGGATTCACTTAATTAGCTTACCTAGCCTTATACATATATCCTTACCTTTACCTTGGACCCATTACAACCTTATTCAAAGACCTCATGATTTTTGTATGCCTATATTCTATAATTGTTGATTGGATAGATGAAGAACAAAGTTATGGAAAACAAGAATAAAAAGAAGAATAGAGTGATTTAACCCAATAAAAACTGAGTGACTAGAGAGTAAACACAAAATCCAGTAAGGGTTCAATAGCTCATCACCATATATCTCTACTTCTATTATTAATTGTCTTGAAAGTTTGAAAAATATTTTATTTACCCATCTCAATTGTAAAAGTGCCTTAACATTATCTAAGGTTGGCTATGCATATATGATTCCTTGAGAATGTGAATTAATTTAACTACAAGTGAAGTTTTATATATAAGTGGATAATAACTAGATTCGCATGACTCATTTAGGTAGATGCATTTAGAATAGATTGCATTGCATGAGATTCCACTACTTTACCTTACTCTTTATCTTGGATTTAGCATGAGGACATGCTATTGTTTAAGTGTGGGGAGGTTGATAAACCCATATTTTATGATATAATTTGTGCTGAATTTAAGTGTTTTATTCAATCCTTCACCCACTTATGCATGTGATATTGCATGATTTTACCTTCCCTTCCTTATTATGAGATGTATATGAAAAACATGTTTTCTAGGCTTTAAAAGTATTAATTTTGATTATCTTTTATTGCCATTCGATGTCGTGATTCGTGTGTTGAGTAATTTCAGATCTTCTAAGGCTGGAATGACTTAAAGGATGAAAAGGAAACATGCGAAAATGGAAGGAAAGCATAAAACGGTGTTTTTGAAGAAACTGGCAGCGACGCGATCGCATGGGCGATGTGGCCGCATGCCAGCGCGAAATGGCAATGACGCGATCGCATGATTGACGCGATCGCGCGCCACAAGCAAAACGCATATGACGCGGACGCATGACTAAAGCGACCGCGTGACAAGGAAAATTCCACATGACGCGACCGCGTGACCCACGCGGACGCATGACAGAGGCCACGCACGAGAAATTACAGAAAGCGATCCCAACGATTTCTGAAGCCTTTTTTGGCCCAAATCCAAGTCCAGAAAGCATAGACCAGATGTTATGAAGTGAGGGAATGCATCCGAAAGGAAGGGGGGCTCTCCAATTAGTTACTTTTCATGATTTAGATGTAGTTTTGAGGGAGAGGTTCTCTCCTCTCTCTTAGGTTTTAGGATTAGGATTCCTCTTAAAGGATTTAGGATTTCAACTCTTCATCAGGTTCAATATTCCTTTTACTTTTTATTTCTCTTTTACTTTCAGATATTTTGATGCTTGTATTACTTATGTTGCCTGTTTGGCTTATGAATATTTTCCATGTTAGATTTGACTGCTTTGAATGAATTTTAATTGAGGTATTCCAGATATTTATTATTCTTATTTAGCTTTTTATATTATTGGCTTTAATTGATTAACTAGAAGCTCTTGAGTTATCAACTATTCAGGATTGATTGTTATGTCGGCTGATTAATTGGAATTCCACTAACTCTAGTCTTTCCTTAGAAGTTGGCTAGAACTTGGAAAATCTAACCAATTGGTTCACTTGACTTTCCCTTGCTTATGCAAAGGTCAACTAAGTGGGATTAACTTCCATTCTCATAGGAGTAACTAGGATAGGACTTCCGAATTTTCATATCTTGCCAAGAGTTTATTTTATAGTTAAAAGTTTATTTTATTTGGCGCCGTTGCCGGGGAGTTGCAACAGTGTGCTAGTTTATTGATTGGCATTTATTTAATTGCAATTTTTCTTTTTAATTTTGTTACCATGAGCTGTACGTTTCTCTCATTAAATGACGTGTTCACTTCCTAATCCAAGCTTGCCAGTATTTGACCCTGAGATTGAGAGAACTATTTCACATATAAGGCAAGCTCGGCGTCAGCGAGTCCTCTTTAAGGACGAACCTGAACCGTCATCTAAGGAAGAAACAAGCTCCCCTTCTACTGATCTAGTTGATTTACGTGCAAGCAACATGGCAGTACCTAGGAGAGTCACTATCCAGGAGGAAGGAGCCTATGATTTTACGCTCCAACCATTTTAGGCACACCACCCAGCAGTAGCTGTAGATTTCGAAATAAAGTCTTCACTACTCAACTTGATGCCCAAGTTTCATGGCTTACCTGCTCAAGAGCCTATCAAACACCTGAGGGATTTTCAGTCTGCTTGTTCTACTATCAAGCGTAATAGCACTGATGAAATCTCCATTCTGTTAAAAGCCTTCCTATTCTCTCTTGAGGGAAAGGCAAGAGAGTGGTACTACACTCAACCCGAAACAACTGTATCCAACTGGGATACACTTAGAAGAGAATTTTTGGAGAAATTCTTTCCAGCTGAGGTTGCTGATAAACTGAGGAAAGGCATGTCCATGATCATTCAGGATGAATCTGAAACTCTCTATGAATACTTGGAACGCTTCAATAATCTTCTAGAAGCATGTCTGCACCATATGATTGACAAGATAGTGTTGCTCGGTTACTTTACATAGGGCTTGAAATCTCAAGATAGAACCACATTGGAAGGTGCTAGCAATGAGTCTATGAAAAAGTATAAGACTACAGAAGAAGCATGGCAATTGATCAGCGACTTAGCCGAATCTACCAGAAATCACAGACAGAAACAAGGCCGGTCAAGAGCTGTTGCAGAGGTATCTACTAGTAAAAAGACTGCTGCTATAGCTCAGAGCTTATGTGAAATGACTAACTTGCTGAAGCAGATGCAGCTAAATCAACAACAACCACAGCAAGCTCAGCCATCTACACCACAGCACAACCAGCAGTTGGTTCCACAAAGAGTATGCGGAATTTGTGCAGATTACAGTCACTATACCGATGAGTGTCCGCAACTTCAACCGGAAGACAACACTGTAGCAGCCACTCATAACTTTCATGACCGCCCCAATCAAGGGTACAATCAAGGTGGCGGCTATAACCAAGGATGGCAGGATAACTCTAACCAAGGATGGAGAGACAATTCTAACCAAGGTTGGAGGGACAATCATAACAGAGGAGGCAGAGATAACAATGGAAATCAGAGGTGGAATAACAATAACAACTTCAGGCAGCAGAATCAGAATCAGGCCTACAGAGCACCTCATCTAAGACAGTCTCAAAATTATCAGCAAACCTCTCAGATCACTTATCCCTCTTCATCCCCTAATGATGAGTTACTACAAGCCATTGATCGGAGACAACAGGCTATGGAAAATAACTTTAATGCAACTCTGAATGGTTTGACTTCTACTTTGCAAGCCCTTGTCTCATAGGTTGGATCATTGACCAACTCTAACAACTAGTCCTCAAGCTCTGGTGGACTCCCCTCTCAACCATTACCCAACCCAAAGGGTGGTATTAATGCCATCACCCTAAGGTTTGGAACCACATTGCAAGAGAGGAATCAGAAAGAGCCAAACCCACCTGAACATGCCTCAGCTGAAGAGGTAGTGGAAATAGAAGATGTTGAAGAAGAGAAGAGCATGCAAGACATGGCTGAAGGAGAAGAGGCCAAATCACAGAAAGAAGCACCAAAAGGCGCAGACACTATAGAGGACGCCATTCCTATTCCATTTCCATAACTTGCAAGGAAGCCCAGGAAGCAGTTGGAACCTGATCCCAAAATGGTAGAAATATTCAAAAAAGTTGAGGTAACTATTTTCCTATTTTGATGTCATTCAACAGGTACCTAAATATGCAAAGTTTCTAAAAGATTTGTGCATACATAAAGCCAAAATTAATGAATTAGAAACTATTCCTTTAGGTAGTTCTATATCTGCTTTAATGGGAAATATACCTGAAAAATGTAGTGACCCAGGCCCATGCATGGTTAACTATACAATTGGAGGCGTGATATTTTCTGACTGCATGTGTGATTTAGGAGCATGTGTTAGTATAATGCCTTTGTCTGTATATGATGTTTTGAGGCTCCCCCCCCTTAAAAAGGTCGGCAGCTCATTTTGTGTTAGCAGATAAGAGTATCATTATAGTGGCTGGAGTTGCTGAAGATGTATTACTGGGTATCAAAGGTCTCACTTTCCCCATTAATTTTTACATCCTGGAGATATGATGGTGTTTTTGTGGAAAAAGAAATTTCCAAACACATAGATCTAACCGGCAAGTGTACCGGGTCGCATCAAGTAGTAATAACTCACATAGAGTGAGGTCGATCCCACAGGGATTGATGGATCAAGCAACTTTAGTGGGTGATTACTTTAGTCAAGCTAACATTGAAGTGAAATTGGATGAAATGTAGGCAACAGAAAGTAAGTTGCAAGGAATTTAAAAGATGCAGAAAGTAAAATTGGAAGTAACTTAAAGAACAAGAAAGTAAATTAGCTGAAACTTAAATTGCAAGAAATGTAAATTACATGAAAAGTAAAGGGGCTGGGGTGCTGGAAATTAAATAGAGCAATAGATCAGAACTCAAAACTCTTGTAGCAAGCTTAAATTGCAGGAAAGTAAATTGGGAGCAATGTAAACAGAGAAGCAAAATTGTAGTGAATCGGAACTTAGAGCAATTGCAGAGGAATTAGAATTGTGCAGGAAATGTAAATGAGATTTGCAGCAAGCTTAATGTAAACTGAATTGAGGAACCAAACAGAAAGTAAAATGCAGCTCAATTGCAATAGCTAAAGGAAAGTTGAAGATCTCAGGGGTTAGATGAGACTAGAGAACAAGTCTAGATCTCACTCCCTTCCTTGATCCAACAGAAAACAAGTTTGCAGAAGCAAGCAGTAAAGAGAGTTTTGATTCAAATCTCTAATTTCTTGAATTATGCAGAAAAACAACAAGAGAAGTTGTAGATGGAGAATGAAAACAGAATTCCTTCCAATCTCCACCCAAGATTCAAAACAGAAATGAAAACTAAAAGAGAGAGCTATCTACTACTACTACTCCCTAATGGAGCTAGCCCTTCTCAATGAGATGGAATTGATGCCTTTATATAGGCTTTACAAAGTGAAAATTAAAGCAAATTACAATTAAAATGAAAATCCTAATCTAATTGATCCATGTGCCTTTGAGTGATGATGTGGGCTTTGCTTGCTTTGAATTTGAGGAGAAATGGGTTTGGTTGGCCTTGATTCAATTTGGAGAGGAATTGAATTTAAATGGAATTTTCGGTTGAATTTTGGCCCATGAGTGTTTGCTCCCAAGAGGCTGCTCTGCTCTTGTGGAGAGCAGAGCAGTGAAGCTTTGTGTGGGTATCCAATTTGCATGCCAAGGCTTGGAGAGGCACCAGGGGATTGCCCTGCCCTTGTGGAGAGCGGGGCAGTGGTGTCTTGTGCGTGCCTTGCCTCCCTGCCCGTGTCAAAATGCTGCACGCCTAAGCTCATTTATGTGCGTCCAAGCATGCGTGCCATGCTCCAAGGAATGTTGCTATGCTCCCCTTGTGAGCAGCGTAATGGAGCTTCCAAGGGGAGTGCCAAGTTCGAATCCCATGGAGTGCATTGCTTGGCTTTTTCTTCTTGGCACCTAATTCACGCATAAGGCTTGGCTTCCTAGAGATCCTTGGTTAGAAACTTGGTGGAGGAAGTTGCTGCAATTTTTCCTTGAATTTTCATGAAGAGAAGCACGACAATGCTCTCCAAGAGAGCACTCTGCTCTCCTTGAGAGAGAAGACTTCCTTGGTTTCCTTGTGTCTCCCTCTTCGAGCCTTGGTGGAAGCACTTTGGTTTATTTTTGCTTATTTTTGGTCCTCAAAGATGCCTTTCACTCGTGCCTCAATTTCATGCCAAATATGGATTACTATATATCATTGGAAAGCTCTGAATGTCAGCTTTCCAACGTAACTGAAAGCACATCAATTGGACGTCTGTAGCTCAAGTTATAGCCCTTTGAAATAGACATGGTCATGCTGTGAGCACCCAGATTTTAACTTAGCGAAAATTTGCTTCCAACCTCACTTTGTTTCATCACGATATTGCCCTGCTCTTGGCAAGGGCAGAGCAATGTGCTTGCTGGTTGCTTCCTTCTTTGATTTGGTCATGGGCCACGCTTTTAAAAGCGTGGCCTAAGGCTCCAAAGTGTGCTCCAACTTCAAAGTGTGCCCCAAAGCTCTTTTTTTCTCCTTTTTAGCTTATTTTGTGCTTCTTTGCTTCTTTTTCTTCTTATTTCCTACGATATTTATAAATTTAAAAGATCAAGGAAATATTCTAATTAAGCACAAAAGAATGCAATATTTAATCACTAATCATCAATTTCTTGTATGAAAAAGCATTGAAAAATAGGTATATGATGACTTGGCATCACAACACCAAGCTTAAACCTTGTTTGTCCCCAAGCAAGAAAAGAGTCATGCAATAAAGATTGACAATCCAAGGTAAGAAGAATAGCAACTCATTATTCATGGTTAGCTAGTTTTCTAAGCATGCTACAATCACAAAAGGGATGTAAATGATTGATGCTTCTATCTAGCTCAATTTATGAAATCTTTCTCTTCTATTTCTTCCTTGAAACAAGCTTTTGTTTTTCTTATTAGCTTCTCCTTTTGGGTGCTTTGCCCCATGAGTTGATAACAAAGCTACGACTTCTAAATGCTTTGTTTTCAAGTATTACCACTTGATACATAAGCACCACAAGCATTTAATTAGAGGACTTCATTAAGCGCATTTGTTTATTTTCTTAACTCTCTAATCATTGATGCTCAGAGCCTTGAGCTTTGAGGGAGTGCTTTTGCACTTGAGCCTAGCCTTGACTTCTAAGTGTTTTGTTTTCAAGCATTTGGCTTAATACATAAACACCACAAGCACTTAACAAATAAATTGCCATTGGTACTCAGAGCCTTCAGCTTTCTCATTCTTTCCCTTTTTCTTTTCTTGCCCTTTTTTGTTTTTTTTTTTCACGGTTTTCATCATTTCAAATGATTTCACAAAATGTCCTAGATGAAAACTTCAATTAAATAAAATCTAATTCAATTGAGCAACAATTAATCATACCAGATTTCCAATACTTGTATGCACATGCTAAGTTCTTCTTTAATTCCTTGTTTGTTTATGGTCATGATGCTTTATTACTTTTGAACTCACAAAATTCAAGTTGGTAGTCATAATGCCCCAGAAACATGTTACAAATCAAGATTCGAGCTATGCTTATTCATACCACACATGCATACAGAGAATATAAAGACAATCATGCAAAATAAAGTGCTGGAAACAAATTAGAAGAAAAGGAACTCTACAACCTTGTAGTTCATCTTCATTATTGTTGTCCTTTTTCTCCAATTCTTCCCTTTCCCTTGCCAAACTTAGAGTGCTTGCTCATCCTCAAGCAACAATTAGAACAATGGCTATGGGGCTAAGATGGATCATGAATGTCTTACACAATGAAATGTTAGATGATACATGGCATAAAAGATAAGTGGCACACCAAACTTAGTGTGACACTTTCACTTGGAACCAAATTTTGTTGCATAGCAACACCAAACTTAGAATGCAATCCTATGTCCATTTTATTTGAAATAAGACTAAATGAAACTGTTGTATGTTAAATATAATCACCAAGCCAAGAATCTTGTCATGAATAAAGCTCTTTTGGTGATGTATTAACAAACACAGTTAACAAAAGAAAGCATTAAAAACAAGTAAATGAATAAAACAAAAAGGAAACTGAAATGTTAAACCAAAAGAGAAAAATAAAATTGCAGAGGCATTATGATTATGCAAACAAGTTGTGTTGCTTGAATAAATTGCATAGAAAATAAGTGGCACACCAAACTTAGAATCTTAGTGTGACACTTTCATGTAGAATTGATGCAATCATTCAAATGGATTTAAAACAAATTGTTGCAGGGCAACATCAAACTTAGAATGTAACCATATGCCACTTTATTGAATTTAAACAAAGCAAAGAAGAGAAACATTACCTACTGTTAGCATGTTGTTCTTCGTTTTCTTCCTCTTCTTCCAGTTTGTTAAGAGGAATGACCTCAAGGAGGGAGAAGTTTCAGCTATTGTCCCTTGTCTTGGCCTCTCCTCAGCAAGCTTCCTTTTGTAAATGGCTTGATTGACCTTGCTTGCTGGACCAGGGACATGATTGGTGCTCTTGTTAGTTGCCTTCACTTCTTGGATGTCAAGACATGGTTGCTGTGTGATTTTTGGAGTAATTTCTTCATTAAGAGCCTCTTGAATTGGTGGTTCCATGAGCCCTTCCTCTTTGCACTTCTCTGCTTCACTTGAGTGTGACTCCTCTTGAGTGTCTTTCTTACTTTCTTGCTCTTTCACTTCCTCCCTTGCACTCAACATTTGACTTAATAGCAATTTCATGGAGGAGGTTTGTTTTTCTTCCCAAGATTTCTTCATCTCCTCTTCATATTTCTCAATCACAAATTCAAGTGTTAAGGGTCTTTGGTTCAGGGAGGTTTATGGAGGTTGTGAGTTTTCATGTTCCTTTATCTCAAGTGGCTGCTGTGGATATGCAGCTTCAGGTTCAATTGCCTCCTTCTCCTCATCCTCCATTGAAATTTCAATTGATATAGGAACCTCTTATTTCTCTTCTTCACTCACAGATTGTTCCTCATCCTTAACACTTGGTGATCCTGAATGAATCCTCCTTTGCTCTACATGCCCTTCTGTCTTCTTGAGGAGGAATTCTTGTTCTGTCCAATGTTGTTTTTGTTCTTCCATAAATTATTCTTGTCTTTCCAATAATTCTCTGGACTTTTAAAGGGGATCCTCAGCTACTAGCTCAAAAGATGAAGGTTGAAAGTAATTTTTTGGTTGGTGAGATGAGTTGTATGGATCTTGGAGGGAATTTTGTGTTGAGGCATAATCAAATGATGAACACTCTTCTAAGTATGCTTTGGCAGCACAATCAAATGATAATGTCCTTAAATAATTAGAATGTGAATCATTGCATTTCCCTTCCCAGCCATTATTTGTGTACGTGCCATAATAGTATAAGTCACTTTGTGGCTCTGAGAAATATTTCATTTCACTTGATTGTTCATATTCCTTTAATTCTTGGTGATACTCCCAACCACCATTAGAATAATGGCTTGAATCATTTTATGGTGGTGAGAAATATCCCATATGATTATCTTGTTTATCTTGTGGCTTTGAAGTGTATCTCCATGGATTGGAGTGCTTAGAATCTGTAAATTCTTGGTGATATTCCCAACCACCATTAGAGATTTGTGATGGTGGGTGATATCCCAGAAAATTTGTTTGATCACAAGATGAGTTGAACTCCATTTGAATTTTGTAAAACACAACACCAATGAAAATTGAAATTACTCATATCAGAAATGAGTTTTGCTTAGTGAGGCAAAAACACAAACACCTTGGTTTTAACTTAGAACAGATAACAAAAAAGAAAAAAATGCTTGATCTAGACTTCTCACCCACTTAATCATTGTTGATCTAAATCAATTCCCGGCAACGGCGCCAAAAACTTGATGGTGTTTTTGTGGAAAAAGAAATTTCCAAACACATAGATCTAACCGGCAAGTGTATCGGGTCGCATCAAGTAGTAATAACTCACTTAGAGTGAGATCGATCCCACAGGGATTGATGGATCAAGCAACTTTAGTGGGTGATTACTTTAGTCAAGCTAACATTGAAGTGAAATTGGATGAAATGTAGGCAACAGAAAGTAAATTGCAAGGAATTTAAAAGATGCAGAAAGTAAAATTGCAAGTAACTTAAAGAACAAGAAAGTAAATTAGCTAAAACTTAAATTGCAAGAAATGTAAATTGCATGAAAAGTAAAGGGGCTGGGGTGCTGGAAATTAAATGGAGCAATAGATCAGAACTCAAAACTCTTGTAGCAAGCTTAAATTGCAGGAAAGTAAATTGGGAGCAATGTAAACAGAGAAGCAAAATTGCAGTGAATCGGAACTTAGAGCAATTGCAAAGGAATTAGAATTGTGCAGGAAATGTAAATGAGATTTGCAGCAAGCTTAATGTAAACTGAATTGAGGAACCAAACAGAAAGTAAAATGCAGCTCAATTGCAATAGCCAAAGGAAAGTTGAAGATCTCAGGGGTTGGATGAGACTAGAGAACAAGTCTAGATCTCACTCCCTTCCTTGATCCAACAGAAAATAAGTTTGCAGAAGAAAGAAGAGAAGCAAGCAGTAAAGAGAGTTTTGATTCAAATCTTTAATTTCTTGAATTATGCAGAAAAATAACAAGAGAAGTTGCAGATGGAGAATAAAAACAGAATTCCTTCCAATCTCCACCCAAGATTCAAAACAGAAATGAAAACTAAAAGAGAGAGCTATCTACTACTACTACTCCCTAATGGAGCTAGCCCTTCTCAATGAGATGGAATTGATGCCTTTATATAGGCTTTACAAAGTGAAAATTAAAACAAATTACAATTAAAATGAAAATCCTAATCTAATTGATCCATGTGCCTTTGAGTGATGATGTGGGCTTTGCTTGCTTTGAATTTGAGGAGAAATGGGTTTGGTTAGCCTTGATTCAATTTGGAGAGGAATTGAATTTAAATGGAATTTTTGGTTGAATTTTGGCCCATGAGTGTTTGCTCCCAGGAGGCTGCTCTGCTCTTGTGGAGAGCAGAGCAGTGAAGCTTTGTGTGGGTATCCAATTTGCATGCCAAGGCTTGGAGAGGCACCAGGGGATTGCCCTGCCCTTGTGGAGAGCGGGGCAGTGGTGTCTTGTGCGTGCCTTGCCTCCCTGCCCGTGTCAAAATGCTGCACACCTAAGCTCCTTTATGTGCGTCCAAGCATGCGTGCCATACACCAAGGAATGTTGCTCTGCTCCCCTTGTGAGCAGCGCAATGGAGCTTCCAAGGGGAGTGCCAAGTTCGAATCCCATGGAGTGCATTGCTTGGCTTTTTCTTCTTGGCACCTAATTCACGCATAAGGCTTGGCTTCCTAGAGATCCTTGGTTCGAAACTTGGTGGAGGAAGTTGCTACAATTTTTCCTTGAATTTTCATGAAGAGAAGCACGACAATGCTCTCCTAGAGAGCACTCTGCTCTCCTTGAGAGAGCAGACTTCCTTGGTTTCCTTGTGTCTCCCTTTTCGATCCTTGGTGGAAGCACTTTGGTTTATTTTTGCTTACTTTTGGTCCTCAAATATGCCTTTCACTTGTGCCTCAATTTCACGCCAAATATGAATTAATATATATCATTGGAAAGCTCTGAATGTCAGCTTTTCAACGCAACTAGAAGCACATCAATTGGACGTCTGTAGCTCAAGTTATAGCCCTTTGAAGTAGGCATGGTCATGTTGTGAGCGCCCAGATTTTAACTTAGCGAAAATTTGCTTCCAACCTCACTTTGTTTCATCACAATATTGCCCTGCTCTTGGCAAGGGCAGAGCAATGTGCGTGCTGGTTGCTTCCTTCTTTGATTTGGTCATGGGCCACGCTTTTAAAAGCGTGGCCTAAGGCTCCAAAGTGTGCTCCAACTTCAAAGTGTGCCCCAAAGCTCTTTTTTTCTTCTTTTTAGCTTATTTTGTGCTTCTTTGCTTCTTTTTCTTCTTATTTCCTACAAGATTTATAAATTTAAAAGATCAAGGAAATATTCTAATTAAGCACAAAAGAATGCAATATTTAAGCACTAATCATCAATTTATTGTATGAAAAAGCATTGAAAAATAGGTATATGATGACTTGTCATCAAGATGCCCCAAAACGACTCAGAGAAACCATCATCAATCCTACTCGGAAGACCTTTCTTGAAGACCTCGAAGTTCAAATTAGATGCTTTCGCTGGCACATTCTCTTTTGAAATAGATGGCCGAGTAGTAAGTTTCAATCTGATAGGAGTTATGAAGCACCCTTCAAAAGACCGTTCTATCTTCCAGTGTGACATCATAGATGAAACCGTAGATGAAATTCACCAGGAAGAGTTTGAAGATAAGTACATAGGACAAGGTCTAAGTGTGGGGAATTCCGAGGACAATGCAGGTACTCTACCACTACCACCAGTTCCAGATAATCCAGAGCCAGACCATGAACAGAAGTTAGAATTGAAACCCCTCCCTCCACACCTCAAATATGCTTACCTCGAGGACAAGCAGAAGTTTCCGGTTTTCATTGCATGGGACCTCACTTCTTAGCAGGAAGAACAGTTACTTAGTGTGCTGAGGAAGCACAAGAAAGCAATTGGGTGGAGTTTAGCAGACATAGTAGGCATCGACCCTTAAGTTTGTGAGCACAGGATATTTTTAGAAGAAGGAGCAAGACCTGTTCGTCAACCCCAAAGAAGACTGAACCCCACTATTTTAGAGGTTATCAAGAAGGAAGTGACCAGACTATTAGAGGCAGGTATTATCTACCCCATCTCAGATAGTGAATGGGTGAGCCCAGTACAAGTGGTGTCCAAGAAGTCTGGAGTTACTACAGTAAAGAATGAGCATGGAGAGCTCATAGCAACCAGAGTACAGAACGCCTGGAGGGTCTGCATTGATTACCGGCGTCTCAACCAAGCTACTTGTAAGGATCACTACCCTCTTCCATTCATTGATCAAATGCTGGATCGCCTGTCAGGTAAATCACATTATTGCTTTTTAGATGGTTGCACAGGCTATTTCCAGATTCATATAGCTCTTGAGGATCAGGAAAAGACTACCTTTACCTGTCCTTTTAAGACTTGTGCTTACAAGAGAATGCCATTTGGCCTGTGCAATACACCAGCTACTTTCCAAAGGCGCATGATGAGTCTTTTCTCTGATCTTATTAAGGACTGTATGGAGGTTTTTATGGATGATTTTAGCGTTTATGGTGATTCTTTTAACCTTTGCTTGGATAGTTTATCTAGAGTATTAGATAGATGTGTCAGTACAAACCTTGTATTGAATTTCGAAAAATGTCATTTTATGGTTAAATAAGGAATCGTACTGGAACATGTTGTATCTAATACTGGCATTTCTGTAGATCCAGCAAAGGTGGATGTTATTTCTAGTTTGCCTTACTCCTCTTCTGTGAGGGAAGTCAGTTTGTTCCTTGGACATGCAGGTTTTTACCGAAAATTCATTAAGGACTTTAGTAAGGTAGCACTTCCCCTATCCAGACTACTGCAGAAGGATATTGAATTCGAGTTCAGTGAGGATTGTAAACAAGCGTTTGATAAGCTAAAAACCGCCCTGACTCAAGCTCCAATTGTGAGAGGACCTGACTGGAGCCAGCCATTCGAAATCATGTACGATGCTTCCAACCATGCAGTAGGAGCAGCGCTGCCTCAACGTGAAGGTAAGGACCCTTTTGTTATTGCTTATGCATCTAAACTTTAGACGCCGCTCAGTCTAATTACACTACTACTGAGAAAGAGCTTTTTGCTATTGTTTTTGCTCTGGATAAATTCTGAGCCTATTTACTTGGTACGAAGGTAGTGGTGTACTCAGACCACGCAGCCCTAAAGTATTTATTAGCTAAAAAGGAATCCAAACCAAGGCTTATACGTTGGATACTGCTACTACAAGAATTTGATTTAGAAATAAAGGATAGGAGTGGTAACCAGAATCTAGTGGCAGACCACTTGAGTCGCCTTGAACACATTAAGGATGACTGCACTCCTAGAGCTAATAATTTTCCATTTGATAACCTATAAGCAGTATCTGAGGTAATCCCTTGGTATGCACCTGTAGCTAATTATCTAGTTAGCCGCACTTTTCCTCCACACTTTACTAAGCACCAAAGAGACAAGCTGAAAAGAGAGTATAAATATTATATTTGGGATGACCCATATTTATGGAGATGTGGCGCTAACCAGATAATTAGAAGGTGTGTGCCTCAATCAGAATTTCAGTCCATATTAGAGGCCTGTCACTCATCTGAGAGTGGAGGACATTTTGGCCCTCAAAGAACAGCTAGAAAAATCTTAGACTGTAGATTCTGGTGGCCCACCCTTTTTAAAGACGCTGCTAAATTTTGTAAATCTTGTCCCCTATGCCAAATGTTTGGTAATATATCCCAGATGGATGAAATGCCTCAACAAACTATGCTTTTCTGTGAAATTTTTGATGTTTGGGGCATTGACTTCATGGGTCCATTTCCAAATTCTAATGGCCACCTCTATATACTGTTAGCTGTAGACTATGTTTCTAAATGGGTGGAAGCAATTCCCACCCATAATGATGATGATAACACTGTTGTTTCCTTTGTGAAAAACCACATTATTTGTCGCTTTTGATCACCACGAGCAATCGTGAGCGATCAAGGCACCCATTTCTGTAACAGGAGACTAACATGATTACTGAAGAAGCATGGGATCATTCATAAAGTTGCGACTGCCTACCATTTTCAGACTAATGGGCAAGCCGAGGCGTCAAACAGAGAGATAAAGCGTATTTTACAGAAGATAGTCAAACCTCATAGAAGAGACTGGAGCACCAGACTACAAGATACACTTTGGGCATACAGAACAGCATACAAGACACCTATTGGGATGAATCCTTTTCGCTTAGTCTATGGAAAGGCTTGTCATCTTTTAGTTGAGGTGGAGCACAAAGCTTTTTGGGCAGTAAAGGAATGCAACATGGGATTTGAGAAAGCCGGAGCTGAAAGGAAGTTGCAACTACAAGAATTGGAGAGGCTTCGCCTAGAAGCTTATGAGAACTCAAGACTGTACAAGGAGAAAATGAAGGCTGTACATGATCAACACATCAAGAGAAAGGAGTTCCAACCTGGGGATTTGGTTCTTCTTTACAACTCTAGGCTGAGGCTCATGCCAGGCAAACTGCGATCAAGGTGGGAAGGTCCATATAGAGTTGAGAGGGCTGCGCCATACAAAGTTTTCCATCTAAGTCACCCTTCAAGCTCTGAACTCATCAAGGTTAATGGACATCGTTTGAAGCTCTACCATGGTGAGAAGGCGATGAAAAACAAGGAGTTAGATATCTTCCTCCTGGAGGATCCACTCGCAACTGAAAACTGAGCTACTGAAGCGTCCAACTTAAGGACGTTAAAGCAAAGTGCTAGCTGATAAATGAATTTTTGCCGGTATAGAAATTATCAAGTAATCAATCGTAGTATAGTCTAAACCGACGCAAAATCCATCATCAAACAAATCTACAATCTACAATCGAGAGTATTAGTCCCGAGTCGTCCTTCCTTGGAATTGCCAAAATGTGCATCTTATTGAGTAGAAAGATTTGTTAAGGTTCTTTGAAAGTTTTAGCAACGTAATAGGAAACAAGCAATCAATCATTAAAGGACTTGGCTTAGGGTTGGCAATTGAATGCATATCCTTATAGTTCTTTCAATGAAGATAACAATTAGGCCATGCCTCATTTAGTCATCCCCTAGATATAGAGGAAAGTCAAATGAAGGTAATCAACTTGAGTCACAAGTCCTAGCTTCACCTCATGGGAGTCTAGCTTTAGTGCACTCCAAGTCAATTGGCAATCCCTAATTCCAAATCAACAATTGACACAACTATTCAATTTCTTCTAATGATCCAACCCTATGCCAAGTGAGAATTTTCTACTCCATAACTAGTGTTGACATTTTATCAAACATGTGATGAGCAAGAAAGAAAGTCATAGTAAAATGAGAAGAAAAGTAGAATTAAAGGTATTGCAACACAAGGAATTAACAACAAATGTCAAAGAGCAACAATGAAGATCAAAATCTCAAAGTATTAATGAAATCCAAAATCATAAAGTTGAGTCCTAGATCTAAGGGATTTTAGCAATTACAACTACAACTTGAAATTGGAGAAGGGTCACGTGACTTCTAAAAAGATCACATTCGAACATCGGCGCGTACGCGCAAGGTACGCGCGCGCGCCATGGATGCATTTTGGAGTGTACGCGGAGGCGAGACGTACACGTGCGCGCCCAAGAGGATCATGGCTTAGCCGCTACGCAAGCCGACTCGTGGCTTGACTTTTGGCTTCGGCTTCTAGTTATTCCATCCACGCGGACACGTCAAGTGCGCACACGCGCCCATGCCGAGATTCCCAAGGCTTAATTCTCTTGCTCCCTTCCTTTGCTCCCATCTTCCTTCTCTCTTCCAGTCCACTCCTGCCCTGTATTCTGGAACCACTTAACACACGGGTCACGGCATCGAATGGCATCGAGAGAGAGGATTAGAAATGTATCTATTTTAGTGCAAAATAAGTATGTTTTCATCCATGGTGCAAAACTAGGAAAGGAATGCAAATCCTTGTATTTTTATACAGAAAGTGTGTGAAATCATTGATAAACCCTTGAAATTAGCACAAGATAAACCCTCAAAATGGGTTTGTCAACCTCCCCACACTTAGATTCTAGCATGTCCTCATGCTTGGAGAAATGCAAAAGAAACATAGAAGACCGAGGCATCACAAGAGTATGAGACTCATGAAGTATGGCCTACTTATATGGATGCAACTATGACTAACGCTATGTCCTACTTGGTCAGGAACGAATCAACCTTCTCATGACAAATGCAAGCACATGGGACACAATGGTGGTCAAGGTATGGGCATTGCCAATTTCTAAGCATCAAATGCGGTATATGCACCCTTGCATGAAGAATGCTCGTGAGAGCCGGGAATCAAGGAATTGAGCATCGAACCCTCACCGGAAGTGTTTACACTCTAACCGCTCGGTGTTTGGGGTTGATTCACTCAATTCTCCCCTAATCATGCTTTTCAAGATTTGTTTTTCTTCTAATAATCGACATATATTTCATGCATGCATACAACTATCATGAGGTCTTTTCTTCGATTGTAATGACATGCATACATGTATCATGAGGTCTTTTCTTTAGGTTGTAATGGGGTTAGGGTCAAGGTAGGATCATATATGGCTGGTGGACTTAGGATTTGAATCTTTGATTAAACTTTCCCACCTAACCTATATGATGACCTATACAATTAAGTACTAATCTAACTACCCATTCCTCACTTTTCACATACTCATGCATTTTCTATTCACTTCACAACACTTATGCATTAATTTTATGCGAACTTCACTTTGGGGCATTTTGTCCCCTTTGTTGCTTTTCTTTTCTTCCACTTTTTTTTCTTTCTTTTTTCTATACATATATATTTTTTTCTTGTCTTTTGCATTTTTATTTCTTTTCTTTTCTTTCTCTCTTTTTTCCTTTTTGCATACAAGAACATCAATGCATAAGGTTTTACACTTGATCAACACATGAGTATGTTTCCAATTCCCAATGTTTTCAATAATAATACAAAATTACCCTTTTATCCACCCAATGTCCCAAGGTCCCCACACTTGAATGATACTCACACACTCTAGCCTAAACTAATCAAAGATCCAAATTGAGGACATTTATTGTTTTCCGCTTTAAGGCTTGTAATGTGCTGAATTAAGAACAAAGTGGGTTAAGCGTAGGCTCAAATTGGCTAACAATGGAAGATAAAAGGTAAGGCCGTTTGGGTAAGTGAGCTAATGAAATGATGGCCTCAGTCATGTAAATGCATGAATGCACAAAATAATGGACATAAAGAATCGAACAAATCAAAGATTACATCATAGGAAGAGAATAATGCACACAAGAAGGAAAACAAGTGGTTATAAGATGTAACCACGCAATTAGGCTCAAAACTCACTAGCTTGTGTTCTTAACTCGAAATCCATGTTCCAAAATGTAATTCTTCATGCAATTTTCTTTTTTTGTTTTTGGCATCAAAGTATTTTAAAATTGGCAATGCCACTGTTGCCCCAAAGTATCAGTTTCCTGAGAAGAGTTTCATTGTTCCAGCCAAGTAGACTTATCATGCGAATGGTGCTAACTAAACCTAATCATGCAACCTATCCTAATTATGATGGGGTTCAAGGAGCAAGAATTTATCAAAATGGCGCCGTTGCCGGGGAATTTGCCTAGTGTGCCATGTTATTGTTTGGATTGAGTGTATGCATATGTACATAGTTACATTTCATTGTAAATTGTTCAAGGGACTAACCCCTCATCGCTACCATGAATTTCATTTCCCCTTCATTGCATGACGCGTTCACAACCGAATCCGAGCTTAGTCCCTTTTGATCCGGAAATAGAACGAACTTTGTTTCTATTCATACCCTGACCGGGGTCCTCCAACTCGGCAAATTCGTGAGAGGTCCGACCTTGTCCTAAAGCTTACACCTAAAGGTCAGACCTCGGACAAAAGAACAAGGAAGGCCCATCAAAAGGAACGCAGCCCAAGCCTAAAGGCCGAAAAGGCCTAGAAAAGGCGGTTCCACAAAGATAGAGATAAAACTCCCAAAGATAAGATAAGATAAGAATATCTTATCCAGGGAAGAACACGGCCAACTACTATAAATACACTGGAGCACCCAGGTATGGCATTCATTCACATTCTACACATATCTGCTTGGACCCATGCTAACTTAAGCATCGGAGTGTCATTGCAGGTACAACCACCAACCACTCTGCATATCAAGCTCGGGTCACTAAACCCCCACCTCGGGTCTAACCAGACGACCGAGCTACACGTTTTAGGTAACCCTCGGAACATTGGCGCCGTTGCCGGGGACCTGGAAGTCATCCCACTACCATGGCGGACGACCCTCTCAACAATAACCACGCTACGTCTGAACAAGAGGACGAAGTTGACACCGGAGAATGACCGGACAGCCCTCTATCACCACGTACTCCAGGAGGAAACAAACAGAATCGCCCAAAAACATCACCCCCAAACAAAGATCCACAAATTTCCGAAAAAGAGAAGAGCTCGGAAATTCTAGAAGCAGTCCGAGCACAACAAGACCGACTAAAACGACTCGAAGAGAACATAAAAAAGCAGAAAGAAACTGAACAAGATCTGAAAAGGGAAGCTCGAAAGCGCAGAGAATTAGAAGAAAAACTGCGGAAAATAGAGGCCAACCTGAAGGACCGGACAGAACGCGGCACCACCACCGAAGGCAACCATGATCCCTTCACGCAAGAGATCATGAAGGAGAAGGTACCGCGAAACTTCAAACCACCCGATATGGACCTCTACGACGGCACCACCGATCCAAGTCATCACCTCAGCAACTTCAGAAGCAGAATGTACCTAGTCGACGCCTCCGACGCGATTCGGTGCAAAACCTTCCCCACCACTCTCACCAAGACAGCCATGAAGTGGTTCGACAACCTGCCACCAAGATCAATCACCAGCTTCGAAGACCTAACCAAAAAAATTCCTAACAAGATTCTCTATTCAAAAGGACAAGACAAAACATGCCCCCAGTCTACTCGGGATCAAACAAGGTAACCAAGAAACTCTCCGAGAATACATGGAGCGATTCAACAAAGCCTGCCTGGACATACAACACTTGCCCACCGAAGCAGCCATCATGGGACTAGCAAACGGCCTAAAAGAGGGACCGTTTAGCCAATCCATATCCAAACGATACCCGACCTCCCTATACAAGGTGCAGGAGCGGGCAGAAAAATATATCAACATGGAGGAAACCCCCCAGCTAAGAGACTCTTCTAGGAAGGAATCAA
>NC_029777.3:45493313-45494108 GCF_000817695.3 Arachis duranensis | reverse complement strand
TGCAAAGAGACGCAACGGAATTTGTGAAAATATGCCCCCTGCCAAAAACACGCCAATTTTCACAAAGCACCACCCGAAGACCTTATCAGCGTCACCGCACCATGGCCCTTCGCAAAATGGGGACTTGACCTACTCGGCCCGTTCCCCCAAGGACCAGGGCAAGTCAAATACCTCATAGTAGGGGTCGACTACTTCACAAAGTGGATCGAAGCTGAGCCCTTGGCCACCATCACGGCTCAGAAAAGCCGCAAATTCCTATACAAAAACATCGTCACAAGGTTCGGAGTCCCCTACTCCATCACCACAGACAATGGAACACAGTTCACAAACACAAGTTTTCGGAACTTGGTGGCCGAGCTAAAAATCAAACATCAATTCACCTCAGTCGAGCACCCACAAGCCAATGGACAAGCAGAGGCCGCAAATAAAGTCATCTTGGCCGGGTTAAAACGAAAGCCAAAGAGGTCGGAGCCCAGAAAATCACGATCTTCAGCGACTCCCAAATCGTCACATCACAAGTAAATGGAAGCTACCAAGCCAAAGACCCCACTATGAAAAAATACCTGGACCAAACACAGGCACAACTACGCCACTTTTCAGAGATACAGATTCAGCACATACCTCGAGAACAAAACGCCCGGGCAGACGCCCTCTCAAAGCTCGCCAGCACCAAGCCCGGAGGGAACAACAGAAGTCTCCTCCAGGAAACCTTACAATCCCCCTCCGTGCTAAGAGAGGAAGAAACGCTGAATATATCCAACCAACAGCAAGGATGGATGACCCCCATACTCAACT
>NC_029777.3:45484471-45490582 GCF_000817695.3 Arachis duranensis | reverse complement strand
TAACTCGGAACGGAGAAGGCTTGGATCTCCCAACATTTTCTTCGTGTCCAAGTGAGGTGCCCGACCCCATAAACTGCTTACCACACCCACAAAAGCCTGCTCCACCTCATCTAGACTCTCAAAGGTATACTTAACAGACACTACATTCTCCTGCCAACGAAGAGGAAATGAAGGCTCCCCACTCTCATCTAGAAAGAAAGGTCGGACGTCTCCAGTAGCCCGGACCTTGAAATAAAAGTTCTTAAAATCATGAAAGGACTCATCATACAGGGTACAAAACTTCCTTCCCTGGTTAGCCCTAAAAGAGACCCAAGATACCTTCCCTCCACCCGACCCCGGCTTCGTCAACACAAACAAGTAGGAAAAAAGAGAAATAGAGGGAGCGACGCCCAAAAACTGGCACAAAAGTTGAAACAGCTTTAAAAACGCCCAAGAATTTGGATGGAGCTGCGTAGGGGCAAGGTTACAAGACCATAACACCTCGGACTCCAGATCGGTAAAGGGAAGTCGGACACTCAGCTTAGAGAAAAAACAATCATAAGCATAAAAGAAGAGCTTCTCGGAACTATCTAAGGGCGGGAAGCACACTCTCTCCTCGGAATCCGGGGCTACTAGTTCATAATCCCTCTCAGACTCTCTATCTTCACATATGCTACATTGCCTACGAAACCTAGCTAAATACTCAGAATCTACCACAGAGGGGACTCTTAGAGGAACAGGATCTACCCAACCAAGACCACTTGGAATCTTGGTCGACATCGCCTGAAGAACCTTTCGAGACATAAAATTCTTACCTACAAAGAAGAATACAACAGCAAGCAAAAATCACATAAAGAAGACAGCGAAAACCCAGTTAGCCAAGCAAGAAACAAAAACCCCACGAAGAAAATACGGCAACCCGGAACAAAAAATACCAGAGAACAAAAAGAGCCCCCCCATATACAAACAACAAGCAATGGCGGCGCCTCTTTTCGGGGCAACCCGGGCATAAAGAAAAAGAAACAAACAAGAGCCACACAAAGAACAGAAGCATATGTGCACAAAAAAAGAGAAACATGGGAACGAACCTGGAAGAAAGAAACGAAGACGACAAGCTCCGAAGCAAGGAGAACGAAACGTACGGCGCAGAAGGAACCCCAGAAAGACACACGGAGAGATTCGGGGAAGCAGAGCAAAGAGAAAGAAGAAGCAGTGCTCGAAAAGGATAAAGAAAAACAAAAACGCAGAAAAAGAGGAAAAGGGGCAAATAAATAAAGCCTTCACAGAGCCCGAACGGAAATCGAGGAAAAACGGTAAAATGCAATAAATGCAGGAACGGCCATTTTTGAATTTTGAAAAACTACTATGCCCGAGCACGACCTCCCAAAAAGGACGAACTCGGGCAGGGGCACTGTTCATACCCTGACCGGGGTCCTCCAACTCGGCAAATTCGTGAGAGGTCCGACCTTGTCCTAAAGCTTACACCTAAAGGTCGGACCTCGGACAAAAGAACAAGGAAGGCCCATCAAAAGGAACGCAGCCCAAGCCTAAAGGCCGAAAAGGCCTAGAAAAGGCGGTTCCACAAAGATAGAGATAAAACTCCCAAAGATAAGATAAGATAAGAATATCTTATCCAGGGAAGATCACGGCCAACTACTATAAATACACTGGAGCACCCAGGTATGGCATTCATTCACATTCTACACATATCTGCTTGGACCCATGCTAACTTAAGCATCGGAGTGTCATTGCAGGTACAACCACCAACCACTCTGCATATCAAGCTCGGGTCACTAAACCCCCACCTCGGGTCTAACCAGACGACCGAGCTACACGTTTCAGGTAACCCTCGGAACAGTTTCATATTAGACAAGTTCGGAGGTGGCTAAAGTTTGGGAAAGGTGAAGAGGTTCTCACCTCCGCAACCACCTTACTAAAAGTGAACATTGAACCGTCACTCAAAGAAGGCATTAGTCATACTCCCACCAATCTCTCTAACAACTCTTCTTTTGTTTTAGGAACTAACACCATGGATGCTCCGAGGAGAGTTACCATCAAGGAAGCGGGTGCACCGGATTATGTCCTTCAACCCCTTCATGTAACTCATCCCAACTTGAATGCTAACTTTGAATTGAAGACCGCTTTGATCAACCTCCTACCTAAGTTTCATGGGCTCCCCGCACAAGATCCTATTCGACATCTCAAGGACTTCCATCGCATATGCTCAACTACTAGACGGGAAGGGTCCGATGAGGTTGCTATAT
This sequence comes from Arachis duranensis, assembly GCF_000817695.3. NCBI lineage: Eukaryota > Viridiplantae > Streptophyta > Magnoliopsida > Fabales > Fabaceae > Arachis > Arachis duranensis. The sequence goes on along the minus strand of NC_029777.3, from coordinate 45,488,339 downwards.
GGCTGTTTGCTTTCCCTTTCTCTCTTGAAGACAAGGCTAAAGAATGGTTCTACACCCTATCTAGTGAAGTTACCTCCGATTGGGACCTACTTAGAAGAGGATTCTTGGATAAATTCTTGCCTCCGGAGAAGATGGATAGGCTAAGGAAGAAAATGTCTTGTATTGTGCAAGGTGAGACGGAGCCACTCTATGAGTATTGGGAACGATTTCGTAAGCTACTAGATGCATGCCCCAATCACATGCTTGACACTCAAGTATTGCTCGGATACATATGTCAAGGGATGCGAGAACAAGATAGAACTCTCTTGGACACCTCTAGCAACGGGTCTTTGTCCAAATATAAAACAGCGGAGGAGGCATGGCAACTTATCATTGACCTAGCCGAATCCAATCAACATATGAGACGAAGAGTCAACCGTCCAAGAACCGTGAATGAGGTATCAACTAGTAGTGAAACCACCGCTCTAACTCAATCTTTGAATGAAATGACATCCATCTTAAGGCAACTCCAATTGAACCAACAACAACCACAACAACCTCAATCATACCAACAACAACCCCCACCCCATCAACAACACAACCAACAATTGGTCCCTCAAAAAGTATGTGGCATTTGTTCTTGCTATTCTCACTACACGGATGAGTGCCCAAGCCTTCAAGAAGATAACACTTTGGCGGCTACCCATAATTTCTATGACCGCCCAAATCAAGGGTACTACCAAGGCGGTAATTCCAACCAAGGGCACCCTTATCAAGGAGGAAGCTACAATCAAGGGGGAGGGTACCATAATCAAAATTGGAGAGACAATCACCAACAAGGAAATAGGGACAACAACAACAACGGAGGAGGTCAAAGATGGAACAACAACTCACAAAATTTCTCACAAAACCGGCCACCATACAACCAACAAAATCAACCATACAACCAACAAAACCCACAAAGAAACTACCAAACATAGCAACCACCACATCAAAGACCACCACCCAACCAATCACAAGCTCCTCAACTCACATATACACCCACTCCCTCCAACCAAGACGAAACACTCCGGACCATTATTCAAGGCCAAAAGGAACTACAAAACACACTTGCTTCCGGTCTCACCGGCCTCACCTCTACACTACAAGCTCTTCTTGCACGCATGGATACATCATCAAATTCCACCCCTCAACCCCCAATCCAAAGCGTTATTCCCTCTCAACCTCAACCCAATCCGAAGGGGGGTATTAATGCTATCACCCTTAGATCCGGAACACAATTAAAAGAGAAGGAAGCAAGGGACTCCAATCCCATCACGACCACCCAAGAGGATGAGGGAATAGATATGGAAGAGGTAGAGGAAGAGGAGACACCACAAGTCATAGTTGAGGATGAAGCCCAACCAATAAGAGAGATAGCCAAGCCCAAGAGAACTTTGGAAGAAGAAGAAATTGCTCAACCACTCCCATTTCCAACACTTGCAAAGAAAGCTAGAAAGCGCATGGAACTCGACCCAAAAATGGTAGAAATGTTCAAGAAGGTTGAGGTAACCATTCCCCTCTTTGATGCTATCCATCAAGTTCCTAGATATGCGAAATTCCTCAAAGATCTATGCATCAACAAGGATAGAATTCTTGAATTGGAAACCATCCCATTGGGGAGTTCTATTTCCGCTTTAATAGGAGCATTGCCGGAGAAGTGTGATGATCCGGGCCCTTGTATGGTCACGTGCACCGTTAATGGAGTTCAATTTATAGATTGTATGTGTGACCTCGGAGCATGTGTTAGCATCATGCCGCTTTCCGTCTACCGGATATTGAAGTTGCCACCACTAAAAAGGTCGACGGCAAGATTTGTCCTAGTGGATAAAAGCATAATAACCGTAATGGGTGTTGCGGAAGACGTATTGGTGAATATCAAAGGGTTGGTGTTTCCAATTGACTTCTATGTCCTTGAAATGCCATCAAGCGAAACCGAGAGAGCATCGTCTATTCTACTTGGAAGACCATTCTTAAGAACCTCTAGATTTAAGCTAGATGCCTACTCGGGAACTTATTCATTTGAAATAGATGGGAGAGTTGTAAGTTTCAGCCTAGAGGAAGCAATGAAGCATCCACCGGAGAATTACTCTTTATTCCGGTGTGATCCAATTGACAACATGGTTGCCGAAGTGCACCTTGCAAAGTTAGATGAGAAGTACATGATTGAAGAAGCAAATGAAGACCCAAGTAAATCAAACACCACACACTATACAAAACATCCGAAAACTCAAACTTCAAAGAATGAAAAGAAGATGGAATTGAAGCCTCTACCACCCCATTTAAGATACTCATATCTTGATGAAGCCCAAGAACTCCCTGTGATAATTGCAAAAGAGTTAACCCCTCAACAAGAAGACAAATTGCTAGATGTATTGAGGAAAAACAAAAGGGCAATCGGGTGGACTTTGGCAGATCTAGTGGGAATAAGCCCCCAAGTATGTGAGCATCGCATATTTCTTGAAGAAGGAGCAAAACCGGTCCGACAACCTCAAAAGAGACTTAATCCAACCATTCTTGAGGTTGTGAAGAAAGAAGTCACTAAGCTACTTGAAGCGGACATCATCTACCCCATCTCGGATAGCGAGTGGGTAAGCCCGGTCCAAGTAGTGCCAAAGAAGTCCGGAGTGACCACAATCAAAAATGAAAACGGTGAACTCATCGCGACAAGAGTGCAAAATTCTTGGAGAGTATGCATAGACTACCGAAGGTTGAATGCGGCCACAAGAAAGGATCACTTCCCACTACCGTTTATTGATCAAATGCTTGATCGACTAGCCGGTAAATCATATTATTGTTTTCTCGATGGCTACTCCGGTTACTTCCAAATTCACATTGCTCTAGAGGATCAAGAGAAAACCACATTTACTTGCCCCTTTGGAACGTACGCTTACAAGCGTATGCCGTTTGGCCTATGCAATGCACCGGCAACGTTCCAAAGGTGCATGATGAGCTTATTTGCGGATTTTCTAAAACAATGTATGGAAGTTTTCATGGACGACTTTAGTGTATACGGTGATTCATTTGAACATTGCTTAGGCAACCTTGAAAAAGTCTTAGAAAGATGCACCAAAACAAACCTTGTATTAAATTTTGAAAAATGTCATTTCATGGTTAAATAAGGCATTGTTTTGGGACACATAGTTTCCAAAGAAGGCATCTCTGTAGATCCGGCAAAAATAAATGTCATATCTAGTTTACCTTACCCCTCCTCCGAGAGGGAAGTCCGCTCTTTTCTTGGACATGCAGGATTCTACCGGAGATTCATCAAAGACTTTAGCAAGGTGGCCTTACCTCTTTCTCGATTACTACAAAAGGACACTGAATTTGAGCTAAGCAAAGAATGCATGGAAGCATATGACAAACTTAAAGTAGCATTGACACAAGCCCCTATTGTGCGAGGACCAAATTGGACTCAACCATTTGAAATCATGTGCGATACCTCAAATTATGCAATAGGAGCCGCGTTAGCACAACGCGAAGGTAAGAATCCCTACGTTATAGCTTATGCTCCCAAAACATTAGACGGTGCCCAATCCAACTACACTACAACCGAAAAGGAACTCCTAGCCATTGTTTTTGCTTTGGACAAGTTCCGAGCCTATCTTCTTGGTTCCAAGTTTGTAGTGTACTCGGATCACGCAGCACTTAAGTATTTGTTGACCAAAAAGGAATCGAAACCGAGATTAATTCGTTGGGTGCTTTTGCTACAAGAATTTGACTTGGAGATCAAAGATAGGAGTGGTTCCCAAAACCTAGTGGCAGACCATTTAAGTCGCCTCGAACACACAAAAGGCGACACCACCCCTATCAATGACTCTTTTCCTCTAGATGGTTTGCACACAATCTC
>NC_029777.3:45483054-45483945 GCF_000817695.3 Arachis duranensis | reverse complement strand
GTGAAGCCGAATAGGAAGGATTGGAGCACTAAACTCTCCGATGCACTGTGGGCCTATCGAACGGCTTACAAGACACCTATTGGCATGAGCCCCTTTCGGCTTGTATATGGTAAAGCATGCCACTTACCGGTAGAAATCGAACACAAAGCTTACTGGGCAATAAAGGAATGTAATATGAACTTGGGTGGAGCCGGAGTAGAAAGAAAGCTTCTATTAGCGGAATTGGAATGCTTGAGATTAGAAGCTTATGACAACTCTAGACTCTACAAGGAAAAGTTGAAAGCCATCCATGACAAGAACATTAGGAGAAGAGAATTCCGACCCGGTGATCTAGTTCTCCTTTACAATTCAAGATTGAGATTACTACCCGGAAAGCTTAGATCAAGGTGGGATGGACCCTACCAAGTGGAGAAGGTAGAACCTTTTGGGGTCTACCACTTGCGCCATCCATCAAGTCCGGAAATTTTCAAGGTAAATGGGCACCGTCTCAAATTGTACCACGGTGAGCAAAGAAAGAACTCCAAGGAATTTGAAGTATTCCTCTTGAGGGATGCACCTCTTGAACAAGAACTTTGAGCCATTGAAAGTCCAACTTAAGGACGGTAAACAAAAGTGCTAGGTGGGAGACACCCCACCATGGTAAGATCTTCCTTTGTATATAGCCATTGCATCATTCTTTGATTAACACTATATTTTCTGGCTGAAATTGAGGGAGCTGAGCAAAAATCTGACTTAGGCTGAAAAAGGACTGCTGATGCTGTTGGACCCTGATCTCCCTGCACTCGAAATGGATTTTCTGGAGCTACAGGAGTCCAATTGGCGCGCTCTCAACGGCGTTGGAAAGTAGACATCCAGGGCTTTCCAGCAATATATAATAGTCCATACTTTGAG
>NC_029777.3:45480848-45481954 GCF_000817695.3 Arachis duranensis | reverse complement strand
ATTGATTGCTTCAAACCAATAATCTCTGTGGATTCGACCCTTACTCACGTAAGGTATTACTTGGACGACCCAGTACACTTGCTGGTTAGTTGAACGGAATTGTGCCCACTCGTACCAAAAATCCTAAATTCTACAATTCTACAATAAATATATTAATGCTATATTGATGTGATCACAATTTCGTCCACCAAGTTTTTGGCGCCGTTGCCGGGGATTATTGAGTTTGAACAATTGAAAGGTTTATTTTATTTCTTAGATTAGGAATAATTTATTTTTATTTTTATTCTTATTTTTATAAAGTCATTAAATTTTAATAGGATAGTTTCTTTTCAAGAACATCTGCATCAAGTATCATATTTATTCCCAAATTGGCTTATATTCTTGATAAGGAAGCACCAATACTTTTGAAAATCTTTTTCAAAAAAATAATTTTTCTTGATTTAATCTTGATTTAATTTTCGAAAACTTGTCTTGATTTTATAAAAATTTTAAGTTTGGTGATCTTTCTTGTGTTCTTGGTGCTCTTGTGAATCTTCAAGGTGTTCTTGAGTTTTCTTGTGTTTTGATCTTAAAATTTTTAAGTTTGGTGTTCCTTGGTGTTTTCCCTCCAAAAATTTTCGAAAATAAGGAGCACTAGATCTAAAAATTTTAAGTCTTGTATCTCTTGTGTGTTTTTCTCTTTCTTTATAAAATTCAAAATTCAAAAAAAAATTTTGTTTTCTAACCAATTTTAAAAACTACTTTTTCGAAATTTTTAATATAAAATCCAAATTTCAATTTCAAATTTTTCGAAAATTTTCACAAAGTACTTCAAAATATTTTTACAAATTCCATTTTTATTTATTCCATTATTATAACACAGATAATAGCAACATACATATCATCTCTTTTATTCCATTATGGAATTAAATGGGAGTGATCAGTCCAAGAGGACTCTGGGGTCATATGCTAACCCCACTACTGCTTCATATGGGAGTAGTATTTGTATACCCTCCATTGGAGTTAGTAGCTTTGAGCTGAATCCTCAGCTCATTATCATGGTGCAGCAAAACTGCCAGTATTCTGGTCTTCCACATGAAGAACCTACAGAGTTTCTGGCACAATTT
>NC_029777.3:45477879-45478369 GCF_000817695.3 Arachis duranensis | reverse complement strand
CACTTGTTCTGAAAAGATGCCAAGAGACTAACCTGGTTTTAAATTGGGAAAAATGTCACTTTATGGTGACTGAAGGAATTGTCCTTGGGCACAAAATTTCGAACAAAGGGATAGAGGTGGACCAAGCTAAGGTGGAAGTAATTGAAAAATTACCACCACCTGCTAATGTTAAGGCAATCAGAAGCTTTCTGGGACATGCAGGGTTCTATAGGAGGTTTATAAAGGATTTTTCAAAAATCGCCAAACCTCTGAGCAACCTGCTAGCTGCAGACACGCCATTCATCTTTAATGAAGAGTGTCTGCAGGCATTTAAAACTCTGAAAGCTAAATTGGTTACAGCACCAATCATCTCTGCACCAGACTGGACATTACCATTTGAACTAATGTGTGATGCCAGTGACCATGCCATTGGTGCAGTGTTGGGACAAAGGCATGACAAGCTTCTGCATGTCATTTACTATGCCAGCCGTGTGCTAAATGATGCACAGAA
>NC_029777.3:45475413-45476481 GCF_000817695.3 Arachis duranensis | reverse complement strand
ATAGTCCAGCTAATGACATTAAAGAAGCGCTTGCTGGGAGGCAACCCAGCCATTCACAAAATTTTATTTTATTTTATTTTATTTTTGATCAAGTTTTGCAGGTAGATGCTAGAGTCTCTTCAAAGGTGAAATAGCAATTGGTGAAGTCCCAAGAGTTACAGAGAAATTTGGAAGCTCACTGGCATGAAAAAGCCAGTAAGAAATACTTTGGGCGTTAAACGCCCAAAAGAAGCACCCACTGGGCGTTCAACGCCAGTAAGGGTAGCCTTCTGGGTGTTAAACGCCAAGAAGAAGCATCTTCTGGGCGTTAAACGCCAGAAAGATGCACCTTCTGGGCGTTTAACGCCAATCTGCTAGCATTCTGGGCGTTTAGAAAAACGCCCAGTAAAGAAGGACCTCCTGGCGTTTAACGCCAGGAAGAAGCATCACATGGGCGTTGAACGCCCAGGAGAAGCAACATGTGGGCGTTAAACGCCCAAACCATGCACCATGTGGGCGTTAAACGCCAGGATGGTGGGAGGAGGTACAATTTCGTTCTTCTTTGCAATTTTTCAAAATTTTTATGTTTCAATTCATGATTTCTTGCATAAACATATTTTAAATTATCACTTTCAATTCCAAAAAGTTTTTATCCTAATTTCTAAAATCCAATGATTGCAAATTTTTTAGATTTATCTTAACCCAAAAGAACAAATGGCTTTCCAATTCAATCCATCATCTTTTCAAATTTGTTTCCAACACATCTTTAACTCCTTTTAAAAATCCTTTTCAAAATTAAAATTTCAATTATATCTTTTAAATTTTGATTTATATCTTTTCCTTTTTAAAATTATATCTTTTTAAAATTATATCTTTTTCTGATCATATCTTTTAAAATCATATCTTCTATCTTATCTCTTTCTTATTTTTTCGAAAATTTCCGACCCCCCCTTCCCTTTATATTATATTCGGCCTCCTCTTCCTCATCTTCATCCAACACTTGCTCTCCTTCTATCCCTCTTCTTTCTTCTCCTTTGCTTGAGGACAAGCAAAACTCTAAGTTTGGTGTGCTTATCCGTGATCACAAAA
>NC_029777.3:45464481-45472940 GCF_000817695.3 Arachis duranensis | reverse complement strand
TTAGTTTATTCATTTTCTGTAAACCTAGGTTTCTAGTTTACTATTTAAACAACTTTTAGAGACTTATCTTGTACCTCATGACATTTTCATATCTGAATTACATACTTTGTGATGGCATGAGTCTCTAAACTCCATTGTTGGGGGTGAGGAGCTCTGCAGCGTCTTGATGATTTAATACAATTCCTTTGTTTTCCATTCAAACACGCTTGTTCTTATCTAAGATGTTTATTTGCGCTTAACTGTGGAGAAGGTGATGATCCGTGACACTCATCACCTTCCTCAACCCATGAACGTGTGCCTGACAACCACCTCCGTTCTACATCAGATTGAATGAATATCTCTTAGATTCCCCAACAGAATCTTCGTGGTATAAGCCGGATTGATGGCAGCATTCATGAGAATCCGGAAAGTCTAAACCTTGTCTGTGGTATTCCGAGTAGGATTCCGGGATTGAATGACTGTGACGTGCTTCAAACTTTAACCTGCTGGGCGTTAGTGACAGACGCAAAAGAGTGATTCTATTCCAGTAGGAGCGGGAACCAACCGGTGATTAGCCGTACTGTGACAGAGTGCGTGCATAGTTTTCACTGCGAGGATGGGAAGTAGCCACTGACAACGGTGACACCCTACATAGAGCTTGCCATGGAAGGAACCTGCGTGTGAGAAGAGGATCTCAAGGAAGAGTTGAAGTCAGAGGACAAAGCATCTCCAAAACTCCAACATATTTCCCAGTGCTGCAAATCAAAGTAACATTGTTCCCTCTTTTATCAATTCCAGTAATTTCACTTTTAATCCAAATTAATCCTTGTTGACATCCTAACTAAGACTAATAAAATAAATATTGATTGCTTCAAACCAATAATCTCTGTGGATTCGACCCTTACTCACGTAAGGTATTACTTGGACGACCCAGTACACTTGCTGGTTAGTTGAACGGAATTGTGCCCACTCGTACCAAAAATCCTAAATTCTACAATTCTACAATAAATATATTAATGCTATATTGATGTGATCACAATTTCGTCCACCAGGCACTGTCTCTAATTGTACCACGGTGAGCAAAGAAAGAACTCCAAGGAATTTGAAGTATTCCTCTTGAGGGATGCACCTCTTGAACAAGAACTTTGAGCCATCGAAAGTCCAACTTAAGGACGGTAAACAAAAGTGCTAGGTGGGAGACACCCCACCATGGTAAGATCTTCCTTTGTATATAGCCATTGCATCATTCTTTGATTAACACTAGCTTAACACTGGACTTCATATTTGATAGTTAGATTTCACTCCTAATTCTACTCCATTTGTTGAGTTCATTGGTAGTTTATCAAGTTAACACGCCTTACTATAGTACTGAAGTGGCTGTTTGGGAGGTGGGAATGTCATAAAGGGTGCAAAATCCTGCAAAATTTTGAAAAATCACCCTTCTGCGCGTGCGCGCATCTGGCGCGTGCGCGCTCGTGACGCATTTGCCGACAACCGACGCGAGCGCGCACACTGCGCGGATGCGTCGGTTGCGGAAAACACCCCCATATATTCTACCCGAGAGTTGCGCCCACACCAAGCCAGCCCCATGCCGGAAGCCTAGGCAACTCGCGCGTGCGCGCACACGACGCGTACGCGCGCTTGGGCGAAACCTACAGCTCGACGCGTTAGCGCACTGTGCGCGCTCGCGTCGACCCCTTTTGTCGCACCCATGGTACATATTCCAGAGAGTTAAGCCAACCTCGGGCCCGCACTAAGCCACCAGCCCAGCACAACTGCCGCGTGCGCGCACCTAGCGCGCGCGTCCATACACCACCAACACAAGGTGCGCGTGCGCGCCTTTGCCGCGCCCGCGTCCCTGGTTCTGCACTTTCCTCTAGGCCACTCCACAGAGAGTTAGGCCCACCCCAGGCCAATATCATGCCTGGGGCATGCTCCCTCTGCCGCGTGCGCGCACAGTGCGCGTGCGCGCCAACTTCAGGTACATATTCCAGAGAGTTGTGCCTCCTCTAAGCCACCATAGCCGCCTCCGAGCTTGTCTAATATGAAACAAAGTTCGTTCTATTTCCGGATCAAAAGGGACTAAGCTCGGATTCGGTTGTGAACGCGTCATGCAATGAAGGGGAAATGAAATTCATGGTAGCGATGAGGGGTTAGTCACTTGAACAATTTACAATGAAATGTAACTATGTACATATGCATACACTCAATCCAAACAATAACATGGCACACTAGGCAAATTCCCTGGCAACGGCGCCATTTTGATAAATGAATTTTTGCCGGTATAGAAATTATCAAGTAATCAATCGTAGTATAGTCTAAACCGACGCAAAATCCATCATCAAACAAATCTACAATCTACAATCAAGAGTATTAGTCCCGAGTCGTCCTCCCTTGAAATTGCCAAAATGTGCATCTTATTGAGTAGAAAGATTTGTTAAGGTTCTTTGAAAGTTTTAGCAACGTAATAGGAAACAAGCAATCAATCATTAAAGGACTTGGCTTAGGGTTGGCAATTGAATGCATATCCTTATAGTTCTTTCAATGAAGATAACAATTAGGCCATGCCTCATTTAGTCATCCCCTAGATATAGAGGAAAGTCAAATGAAGGTAATCAACTTGAGTCACAAGTCCTAGCTTCACCTCATGGGAGTCTAGCTTTAGTGCACTCCAAGTCAATTGGCAATCCCTAATTCCAAATCAACAATTGACACAACTATTCAATTTCTTCTAATGATCCAACCCTATGCCAAGTGAGAATTTTCTACTCCATAACTAGTGTTGGCATTTTATCAAACATGTGATGAGCAAGAAAGAAAGTCATAGTAAAATGAGAAGAAAAGTAGAATTAAAGGTATTGCAACACAAGGAATCAACAACAAATGTCAAAGATCAACAATGAGAATCAAAATCTCAAAGTATTCATGGAATCCCAAAATCATAGAGTTGAATCCTAGATCTAAGGGATTTTAGCAATTACAACTACAACTTGAAATTGGAGAAGGAAATCTATTACATGAACAAAGTAAAGTGAGAATTGCAATAGATCTCACCAAAGAGTGGTTGACAATTCAGAATTTTGGTGAAGAAAAACCCTAGTAAGAGCTTGAGATCTCTCTCTCCTCCTCCCAAGAGTGTAACTCACTATCCCTCAAAAATATCTAAAACTAGAAAATGAACTAAGTGTCTTTGACCCTTGCTCCCCTGGTCTTCTTAAACTTTTCCCGCCAATACACTCCCCAAAAATTAGGATCTCCAACCAACTCCACGCCTGAGTCACGTGACTTCTAAAAAAATCACATTCGAACATCGGCGCGTACGCGCAAGGTACGCGCGCGCGCCATGGATGCATTTTGGAGTGTACGCGGAGGCGAGACGTACGCGTGCGCGCCCAAGAGGATCATGGCTTACCCGCTACGCAAGCCGACTCGTGGCTTGACTTTTGGCTTCGGCTTCTAGTTATTCCATCCACGCGGACGCGTTAAGTGCGCGCACGCGCCCATGTCGAGATTCCCAAGGCTTGATTCTCTTGCTCCCTTCCTTTGCTCCCATCTTCCTTCTCTCTTCCGGTCCACTCCTGCCCTGTATTCTGGAACCACTTAATACACGGGTCATGGCATCGAATGGCATCGAGAGAGAGGATTAGAAATGTATCTATTTTAGTGCAAAATAAGTATGTTTTCATCCATGGTGCAAAACTAAGAAAGGAATGCAAATCCTTGTATTTTTATACAGAAAGTGTGTGAAATCGTTGATAAACCCTTGAAATTAGCACAAGATAAACCCTCAAAATGGGGTTTGTCACTAGGTGGGAGACAACCCACCACGGTATGATCGTTCCTCTTCTTCTCCTTCTCTTCCCTCATCTATAACTCTTCTCCATACTACTGCCTATATCTTGCACCTCATCTACATACTGCATTTACATAAAAAAATTACGCGACGCGACTGCATCATTGACGCGTCCACGTCGTAGGTGGTTTGGAAAGATTAAGAAACGAACAGAGAGTCACGCAGGAGCATGGCTGGAGGCGTGCCTTTAGCACAAATCATCACACGCGACCGCATCGTTGACGCATCCGCGTCAAGTGAAAACATGGCATCCCACGCGTCCGCGTCACTCACGTGGCCGCGTGCCCTGGAATTCGACGTAAAAAGGGTCCACGACCGAAAGTTGCGCTAGAGTGGTGCTGGATTAGTGCTGAACACACAAATTCTTCCCATGCGGACGCATGCCTCACGCGTCCGCGTCATATCCTTCTAATGGCCACTCACACGAAAGCATGACCCACACAATCGCGTCACCCAAAATTTGGCAAAAATAAAAATTCGAACAGAGAGTTGTGCGAGCGCGAGGCTGCCCTCGCACCAGTAGCATAACATGTGTCACGCGACCGCGTGACCGACGCATTCGCGTCGATTCACTTAATGTGCATTCACGCGAACGCGTCACTCACGCGTCCGCGTCGCTTGCGCCGCACAGCTTATCCTAATTTGCCACACATCTTATCTTTCTTTTCCCCAAGTCCTAATTTGTCGCACATCTTATCCTAAATTGTTTGGCAATTATATTTTTAAAAGGTTGCTTGCATGTTCAATTTATTATTTTCATTAGATTATTTACCATGCATGCTATGTTTTTGTGAAAAAGCCCATATGGCATCATGCACTTTTCTACATTATTCTATTCTACTATTCAATGCCTGTTTTTTACAAATTCCCTTTACTATTGTATTAATTGAATTTAATTGTCAATACAAACGTGATAGTTTGTTACGAAGTGATGCTTGATCTATGCTACTCATGCCCTTGCCGGCATGCCAATAAACATCTTGCATCTACTTACCCTACCCTGCACTTGTTCTATTCCATTTGATGAACTTTTCACATGTTGTCATGACCATGTGTTCCCTTCATTTATCTTTACCGTGCATTGACTATCACTCACTCAACCCTCTTCCTTGCTTTATCTCTTTAAATTTAATTTACTTTCTCTTCCCTTTTTCAGAAAGGCCACTAAGAAAGGCAAAGAGAAAGCTACCCCCAAACCCACAGCAAGGAAAGGAACAAAAAGAGCATTGGTGGCAGAACCTTCTTCAACTGCAGTCAAGCCCTAAACAAAAAGAATTAAAAGGATCATAAAGGTTGATGAAAAGGAGAGAGCTTTCCCAGCAAAGGACACTGCACAATTCTCGAATCGCTACTGTGAGTAGATGTTTCCTATTCTGACAGCTCGAAATTACAACAACGAATACCTTCTCATCCTTCCGCCTTGTATTGTCACCTTTGTTGAGCCGCAAATTTCACAAAGAAACTGGGGATTTTTACAGAGACAGCCACGACAGGTCAATCTTTCTTGGGTAGTTGAGTTCTACTCCAACTTCCACCTGCCAACCTTGCAGTCTGTCTATATACGTCAGAAGCAAGTCTCTATTACAGAAGAAGCCATTCAGTGAGCCTTAGATCTTCCACCTGCTCCAGAAGGATTGGACGCCTTTCAGAAAGCCACAATCAAGCGCCAGACATACACCTTTGACAGGGACACTGTTCTTAGAGTTATCACTCAACCTGGCAGCAAATGAATCTTTGGATACTATCGTTCCCGTCCTAAGGGCATCTAGGCTTCCGCACTTACCTTAAAGGCTAACGTTTGGGCACAGATTATGTCCCATTACGTCTTCCCGAGTACTCAAGAGTCCTCCTTCACCGCAGACATGGCTGTTCTACTATGGTGCATCCTCACAGACCATCCTCTTAATTTACCAAGACATATCCGGAATGCTATGGAACACGTGCAGATCGCGGGCAACCTACCTTTCTCCGCCTTGGTCTCTGATCTTATCTTAACAGCCGGAGTCTCCTACAGAGCTGGAGACACCAAAGCCATACTTCCTCGGGATGATCAGTACGTTCCCAATGGGAGATATCTCAGGCAACCACTTGCCACTACCAGCCAGTCCACAGAGGATGTTGCGGTTCCTCCACCATCTACTAGTCAGCTGCTGCATCAAATACTGAGGCAGTTGGACCAACAAGAAAAGAAAGCAAAGCTCCGAGAGCACCGCAACCACCACCGTTTCAAATACCTCAAGGAGCTACTCACAGGCAATCACAGACCTGGCGACGACCCAGGCACTCCGGACTCCACTTCTTTCACCAGCACAGGGAGCCACGACGGTCCCGACTGTGGAGACACTGCCACCAGCCCACCACTGTTCCTGACAGATGGCACCGAGGACGGTGCAAATCCTTAAGTGTGGAGAGGTCAGTCAGTACCTGACTTTTGAAGGTAATTTTTCTTCCCTAAACACCAATAAATTAGGATATTTAGTTAGTTTTTCTTTTGTAGAATAGGATAAATTGCATAGTAATAAATTAGTTGCATGCATGTTCTACTTGATTGAAAAGAACATGCATGCAACTAATCTATTACTATGCAATTTATCCTATTCTACAAAAGAAAAACTAATTAAATATCCTAATTTATTGGTGTTTAGGGAAGAAAAATTACCTCCGGAAGTCAGGTACTGACCGACCTCCCCACACTTAAGGATTTGCACCGTCCTCGGTGCCATTTGTCAAGAACAGTGGTGGGCTGGTGGCAGTGTCTCCACAGTAGGGACTATCGTGGCTCCCTGTGCTGGTGAAAGAAGTGGAGTCCGGAGCGCCTGGGTCGTTGCCAGGTCTGTGATTGCCTGTGAGTAGCTCCTTGAGGTATTTGAAACGGCGGTGGTTGTGGCACTCTCAAAGCTTTGCTTTCTTTTCTTGTTGGTCCAACCGCATCAGTATTTGATGCAGCAGCTGACTAGTAGATGGTGGAGGAACCGCAGCATCCTCTGTGGACTGGCTGGTAGTGGCAAGTGGTTGCCTGAGATATCTCCCGCTGGGGACGTACTGATCATCCCGAGGAAGTATGGCTTTGGTGTCTCCAGCTCTGTAGGAGACTCCAGCTGCTGAGATAATAAATTGAACATGCAAGCAACTCTTTAAAAATATAATTGCCAAACAATTTGGCAACAACCCATAATGACCAAATAAATTTCAACACCAATAAAAAAGAAAGAAAAAGAAAACATATGCAATGAAAGTAAAAAGAAAAAGAAAGGAAGAAGAAAACATAAATAAAGAAGAAGAATAGAAAAGTAAGGAGGGAAGAAGAAAAGAAAAACCTTGATAATGGTGGTGAGAGAGAGAAAAAGTAGAAAGTGAGAAGGAGGGAAGAAGGAAGAAAGGGGAAGAAAGAAAGAAGGAGGGAAAAGAAAAAGTAGGATTTGGGGAAGAGAAAGATAAGATGTGTGGCAAATTAGGATAAGCTGTGCAACGCAAGTGACGCGGACGCGTGAGTGACGCGTTCGCGCGAATGCGCATTAAGTGAATCGACGCGGACGCGTCGGTCACGTGGTCGTGTGACACATGTTATGCTACTGGCGCGAGGGCAGCCTCGCGCTCGCACAACTCTCTTTTCAAATTTTTATTTTTGCCAAAATTTAGGTGACGCGATCTGGTGCACGAAATTGTAATCACACTTTTGCAATTCCGCACAACTAACCAGCAAGTGCACTGGGTCATCCAAGTAATACCTTACGTGAGTAAGGGTCGATACCATGGAGATTGTCGGCTTGAAGCAACCTATGGTTATCTTGTAAATCTTAGTCAGGATATCAATAATTATCAGGTTTGATTGTGAAAAGTAAAAGAACATGAAATAAGTACTCGTTTTGCAATAATGGAGAATAGGTTGAGGTTTTGGAGATGCTCTATCTTCTGAATCTCTGCTTTCATACTGTCTTCTTCTTCATGCACGCAAGGCTCCTTCCATGGCAAGCTGTATGTAGGGTTTCACCGTTGTCAATGGCTACCTCCCATCCTCTCAGTGAAAATGTTCAACGCGCTCTGTCACAGCACGGCTATTCATCTGTCAGTTCTCAATCAGGTCGGAATAGAATTCAGTGATTCTTTTGCGTCTGTCACTAACGCCCAGCCCTCAGGAGTTTGAAGCTCGTCACAGTCATTCAATCCTTGAATCCTACTCAGAATACCACAAACAAGGTTTAGACCTTCCGGATTCTCTTGAATGCCGCCATCAATTCTAGCTTATACCACGAAGATTCTGATTAAAGAATCCAAGAGATATTCACTCAATCTAAAGTAGAAAGGAGGTGGTTGTCAGGCACACGTTCATAAGCAAGAATGATGATGAGTGTCACGAATCATCACATTCATCAAGTTGAAGAACAAGTGATATCTTAGAATAGAAGCAAGCGTGATTGAATGAAAAATAGTAGTAATTGCATTAATCCATCAAGACACAGCAGAGCTCCTCACCCCCAACCATGGGGTTTAGAGACTCATACTGTAGAAGATACAATGAGAAACATGTAATGTGTCATGAGATGAAGATACAATGTCAAAATATCCTATTTATTAAAATATACAGAAATGAGTAAATGACGTAAAAATCCACTTCCGGGGTCCACTT
>NC_029777.3:45464003-45464357 GCF_000817695.3 Arachis duranensis | reverse complement strand
GGCGTTTAACTCCAATTCTTATGCCAGTTCCGGCGTTAAACGCTGGGAATTCTGAAGCTGATTTGCAACGCCGGTTTGGGCTATCAAATCTCGAGCAAAGTATGAATTATTATATATTGCTGGAAAGCCCAGGATGTCTACTTTCCAACGCCGTTAAGAGCGCGCCAATTGGGCTTCTGTAGCTCCAGAAAATCCATTTCGAGTGCAGGGATGTCAGAATCCAACAGCATCTGCAGTCCTTTTTAGCCTCTGAATCAGATTTTTGCTCAGGTCCCTCAATTTCAGCTAGAAAATACCTGAAATCACAGAAAAACACACAAACTCATAGTAAAATCCAGAAAAGTGAATTTTAAA
>NC_029777.3:45463300-45463891 GCF_000817695.3 Arachis duranensis | reverse complement strand
AATGCCAAAAAGCGTATAAATTATCCGCTCATCACAACACCAAACTTAAATTGTTGCTTGTCCCCAAGCAACTGAAAATCAAAATAGAATAAAAAGAAGAGAATATACTATAGACTCAAAAATATCAAAGAAACTTAGCTCTAATTAGATGAGCGGGACTAGTAGCTTTTTGCTTCTGAACAGTTTTGGCATCTCACTTTATCCTTTGAAGTTTAGAATGATTGGCATCTATAGGAACTCAGAACTCAGATAGTGTTATTGATTCTCCTGGTTAAATATGATGATTCTTGAACATAGCTACTTTGTGAGTCTTGGCTGTGGCCCAAAGCACTTTGTCTTCCAATATTACCACCGGATAC
The DNA here is from genome assembly GCF_000817695.3 of Arachis duranensis. NCBI lineage: Eukaryota > Viridiplantae > Streptophyta > Magnoliopsida > Fabales > Fabaceae > Arachis > Arachis duranensis. The sequence goes on along the minus strand of NC_029777.3, from coordinate 45,463,532 downwards.
ATTCATGCCACAGACACATATTTGGGTGAACCTTTTCAGATTGTGACTCAGCTTTGCTAGAGTCCCCAATTAGAGGTGTCCAGGGTTCTTAAGCACACTCTTTTTGCCTTGGATCACAACTTTATTATTTTTTCTTTTCTCATTTTTTTCCAATTTTTTTTCACTGCTTTTTCTTGCTTCAAGAATCAATTTGATGATTTTTCAGATCCTCAATAACATTTCTCCTTTTCCC
>NC_029777.3:45462159-45463206 GCF_000817695.3 Arachis duranensis | reverse complement strand
ATATGCACTGTTCAAGCATTCATTCAGAAAACAAAAAGTATTGTCACCACATCAAACTAATTCAACTAGTTTCAAAGATGGATTCAAAATCCTGTACTTCTTGTTCTTTTGTGATTAAAGCATTTTTCATTTAAGAGAGGTGATGGATTCATAGGACATTCATAGCTTTAAGGCATAGACACTAAGATACTAATGATCATGTAATAAGACACAAACATAGATAAACATAAGCATAAAAATTCGAAAAATAGAAACCAAATAGGCTCCTAATGATAGAGGTTATCACAGAGTTAGGACTCAACATCCTTGATTTTGAGAAGTGGATGCTCCCTCAACTTGCGGGGAGAACTTTTGGCGTTTCAAATCTTGAAGTTCACGTCCCTGCTTCTCTTGTTCCTTCAGCAATTTGCAGAGCATGCAGTTCTGATTCTGCTGTTCTTACTTAAGTTGTTCCATAGTTTCTTGCAATTTGGTGATAGATGCTTCTAGGCTGGACCAGTAGTCAATTTCAGGAAATTCAGAGAGGAACTCTTGCACCCTCTTTTTGATAGAGTTGTCTTGCATTTGTCCTTCCATTGATTTCTTGGTGATTGGATGTTCAATTGGTATGAATTCATCTACTCCCATCTTCACCCCAGCCTCTTTACAGAGCAAGGAGATCAAGCTTGGGTAAGCCAGTTTGGCTTCAGTGGAATTCTTGTTTGCAATTGTGTAGATCTCACAAGCAATCAGATGATGAACCTCCACTTCTCTTCCAAGCATAATGCAATGAATCATTACTGCTCTCTTGATAGTGACCTCAGAATAGTTGCTAGTGGGTAATATGGAATGCCCAATAAAGTCTAGCTAGCCTCTTGCAATTGGTTTGAGGTCTCCCCTCTTGAGTTGGTTTGGGACAACTTTTGAATTGGTTATCCACTTAGTTCCAGGGAGGCAAATGTCCTCTAGAACATGATCCAACCCCTTATCTGCTCTCACCATTCTCCTATTAAAGGATTCAGGATCATCTTGCAGTTGAGGCAATTTGAAGACCTCTTTTATTTTGTC
>NC_029777.3:45459954-45462082 GCF_000817695.3 Arachis duranensis | reverse complement strand
GTATGGTAAGCAGTTTCAGTCATTCTCTGCTTATCTGTTAGCCACAGATTTGAGTAGAATTCCTGAACCATATTTCTTCCAACCTTTATCTCAGGATTGGTTAGAACTTCCCATCCTCTGTTTCGAATTTACTCTTGGATCCCCGGATATTTATCTTCTTTTAGATCGAATTTGACTTCCGGGATCACTGACCTCAAACCCATTATTTTGTGATAATGGTCTTCATGTTCTTTGGTTAAGAACTTCTCTTGATTTCAAAGACTCTTTGGATTATTCTCTTTCTTGCCTCTTAAATTGGTTTGTTTTCCCTTAGGAGCCATGATCTTGATGAATCTTGGCTTAGTGATCACGGAAAAGCACACCAAACTTAGAGGTTTGCTTGTCCTCAAGCAAAAGAAAGGAAAGAGGAGAGGGATGAGGAGAGCAAATTCGAATGGTGGGGAGAAAGGGGTGGCCGAACGTGTATTTATAAGGGAGGGGGAGAGCTTTCAAAAATTTTTGAAGGAGACTTGAGAAGATATGGAAAGAATTTGAGAAAAATTTGAGTTTTTGAAGAAGATTTGGGAAGGATTTGAGAGAGATTTGAAGAATGATTTTAATTTTTGAAAATTTGGAGGTGAATGATGAAAGTTTGAAATGTGTTTATGTAGAAAATTATGGATCAAAACAGGAAAGTTTGAAAAATTTTTGATTAGAAAGCAAAATCTCCGTCCCCCACCTTTCTGGCGTTAAATGCCCAGAATGGTATCCATTCTGGCGTTTAACGCCCAAATGCTAACCTGGCTGGCGTTAAACGCCAGAATCCCCTTCATCACTGGGCGTTTTGCTAAACGCCCAGGATGCTGCACACCTCCATTCTAGGCGTTTAACGCCCAAAGTACCCTTTACTGGCGTTTTTTCGCCAGCAAGCTCTTTTTCTCTGCTTTTTGCACTGAATCCTTTTGTAACTCTGTGAATTCCTTCAATTTTGATATTTGCCCTTTGAGAATATATATCAAACTATGATTAAACAAAACAGATAACCTGCTAATGACTGGGTTGCCTCCCAGCAAGCGCTTCTTTATTGTCTTTAGTTGGACCTTCACTGAGGATCATTCCAGCCTCAGTTTTGAGCATTCTTGCTCAAAATTGCTTTCAAGATAATGCTTGATCCTCTATCCATTAACAATGAACTTTTGTCAGAATCAATATCCTGAAGCTCAACATATCCATATGGTGACACTCCTATAATCACATACGGACCCCTCCACCGGGATTTAAGTTTTCCTGGGAATAGTTTGAGCCTAGAGTTGAAGAGCAAAACTTTTTGTCCTGGCTCAAAGACTCTGGATGACAACTTCCTGTCATGCCACTTCTTAGCCTTTTCCTTATAAATTTTTGCATTTTCAAAGGCATTGAGTATGAATTCCTCTAGCTCATTTAGCTGGAGCAATCTTTTTTCACCAGCTAACTTAGCATCCATGTTAAGGAATCTGGTTGTCCAGTAGGCTTTATGTTCCAGTTCCACGGGCAGATGACAGGCCTTGCCATACACAAGTTGGTATGGAGAGGTTCCTATTGGAGTCTTGAATGCTGTTCTGTATGCCCACAGAGCATCATCCAAGCTCTTTGCCCAATCCTTTCTACGGGCAATTACAGTCCGTTCTAGGATTCTCTTTAGCTCTCTATTAGAGACTTCAGCTTGCCCATTTGTCTGTGAATGATACGGGGTTGCCAATTTGTGACTAATTCCATATCGGACCATAGCAGAGTAGAGCTGTTTATTGCAGAAATGAGTACCCCCATCACTGATTAGGACTCTGGGAACACCAAATCTGCTGAAGATGTGTTTCTAGAGGAATTTTAGCACGGTCTTAGTATCATTAGTGGGTGTAGCAATAGCTTCTACCCACTTAGATACATAGTCCACTGCCACCAGAATGTAAGTGTTTGAGTATGATGGTGGGAACGGACCCATGAAGTCAATCCCCCATACATCAAACAATTCGATCTCTAAGATCCCTTGTTGAGGCATGGCGTATCCGTAAGGCAAGTTACCAGCTCTTTGGCAACTGTCACAGTTACGCACAAACTCTCGGGCATCTCTATAGAGAGTAGGCCAGTAGAAGCCACATTGGAGGACTTTAGT
>NC_029777.3:45458761-45459456 GCF_000817695.3 Arachis duranensis | reverse complement strand
TGCACCAATGGCATGGTCACTGGCATCACACATTAGTTCAAATGGCAATGTCCAGTCTGGTGCAGAGATGACTGGTGTTGTGACCAGCTTGGCTTTCAGGGTCTCAAATGCCTGCAGACACTGTGTGTCAAACACAAATGGTGTGTCGGCCGCTAGCAGGTTGCTAAGAGGTTTAGCAATTTTCAAAAAATCCTGTATAAACCTTCTGTAGAATCCTGCATGTCCCAAAAAGCTTCTGATTGCTTTAACATTGGCAGGTGGTGGTAATTTTTCAATTACCTCTACCTTTGCCTTATCCACCTCTATTCCCTTGCTTGAAATTTTGTGCCTAAGGACAATTCCTTCAGTCACCATAAAGTGACATTTCTCCCAGTTTAAAATCAGGTTAGTCTCTTGGCACCTTTTCAGGACAAATGCTAGGTGGTTAAGATAGGAGCTGAATGAGTCTCCATATACAGAGAAGTCATCCAAGAAGACTTCCAGGAATTTCTCCACCATATCAGAGAAGATGGATAGCATGCATCTCTGAAAGGTTGCAGGAGCATTACATAGACCAAAAGGCATCCTCCTGTAGGCAAGCACACCAGAAGGGCAAGTGAATGCTATTTTCTCTTGGTCTTGAGAATCTACTGCAATTTGGTTGTAACCTAAATAGCCATCCAAAAAGCAGTAATAATCATGACCAGCTAGTCTTT
>NC_029777.3:45458210-45458521 GCF_000817695.3 Arachis duranensis | reverse complement strand
AGCCTCTAGTAATTTAGTGACCTCCTTCTGCACCACCTCCTTCATGGCTGGATTTAGCCGCCTTTGTGGTTGGACCACTGGATTGGCATTATCCTCCAATAGGATCTTGTGCATGCATCTTGCTGGGCTAATGCCTTTAAGATCACTTATGGACCACCCAAGAGCTGTCTTGTGTGTCCTTAGCACTTGAATCAGTACTTCCTCTTCCTGTGGATTTAAAGCAGAGCTTATGATTACAGGAAGGGTTTCACCTTCTCCCAGAAATGCATATTTCAGGGATGGTGGTAATGGTTTGAGCTCAGGTTTGGGAG
>NC_029777.3:45456501-45458199 GCF_000817695.3 Arachis duranensis | reverse complement strand
CATTCAACTTGAACTCATCCTCATTGACTCTCAGGGTTACTTCCCCTTTTTGTACATCAATGAGAGTTCGTCCAGTTGCTAGGAAAGGTCTTCCTAGAATGAGAGTTGCACTCTTGTGCTCCTCCATTTCCAGCACTACAAAGTCAGTTGGAAAGGCGAATGGCCCAACCTTGACAATCATGTCCTCAATTATGCCTGATGGATGTTTAATAGAGCCATCAGCAAGTTGGAGGCATATCCGAGTTGGTTTGACTTCTTCAGTTAACCCAAGTTTTCTGATAGTAGATGCATGTATTAGATTGATGCTTGCTCCAAGGTCACACAGGGCTGTCTTGGTGCAAGCACCTTCTAAGGTGCATGGTATCATAAAGCTTCCTGGATCTCGAAGCTTTTCCGGTAAGCTTTTCAGAATGACTGCACTGCATTCTTCAGTGAGAAATCCTTCTTATGACTTAAGATCTCTTTCATGAACTTAGCATAAGAAGGTATTTGCTCAAGTGCCTCTGCAAACGGAATCTTTATTTCAAGAGTCCTTAGATAGTCTGCAAAGCGGGCAAATTGCTTATCCTGTTCCGCTTGGCGGAGTTTCTGAGGATAAGGCATCTTGGCTTTATATTCTTCAACCTTAGTTGCTGCAGGTTTATTCCTTACAGGAGTGGTTGGAGAAGCCTTTTTAAAGGGGTTACTATCAGCACTCTCAGGTGTCTGATTCCCCATTGGCGTTTGAACGCCAGGATTGGGTGAAAAATGGGCATTTAACGCCAACTTTTCCCCTTTTTCTGGCGTTTGAACGCCAGAACTGGGCAGGGAATGGGCGTTTAACGCCAGCTTTTCCCCCCTTTCTGGCGTTTGAACGCCAAGAGTATTCCTCTCTGGGCTCTTACTGTCCTCAGAGGGATTTTGGCAATGATTTGGTTATCCTCTGTCAATTGTTCCTTTATTGGCTTTTTGCTACTTTGAGCAGTGTTATTCAATGTCTTCCCACTCCTCAGTTGAACTGCTTGGCATTCTTCTATTATCTATTTAGATAACTGCTGTTTTGCCTGATTCAACTGTGATTCTATGTTCTTGTTAGCAATTTTAGTTTCTTGGAGCATCTCTTTAAATTCTGCTAACTGTTTTGTCATCAGGTGTAATTGCTGATTAAGCTCAACCATCTGTTCTTGAGGAGTAGGATTAGTGGCTACTGCCATAACTTCTTCTTTTGTAGAGGCTCATTGCTAGAGAACAAATGTTGATTTCTAGCAACAGTATCTATAAGCTCTTGAGCTTCTTCAATCATCTTCCTCATATGTATAGATCCACCAGCTGAGTGGTCTAGAGACATCTGAGCTTTTTCTGTAAGCCTATAGTAGAAGATGTCTAACTGTACCCACTCTGAAAATATTTCAGAGGGGCATTTTCTTAGCATACCTCTATACCTCTCCCAGGCATTAAAAAGGGATTCATTATCCTCTTGTTTAAAGCCTTGGATGTTCAGCCTTAGCTGTGTCATCCTTTTTGGAGGGTAAAATTGATTCAGGAATTTGTCTGATAACTATCTCCATATTTTTATGCTTGCTGTGGGTTGGTTATTCAACCACCTCTTAGCTTGATCTTTTACAGCAAATGGAAACAGTAATAATCTGTAGACATCCTGATCCACCTCTTTATCACGTACTGTGTCAGCAATTTGTAAGAACTGTGCCAGAAACTCAG
>NC_029777.3:45451346-45455065 GCF_000817695.3 Arachis duranensis | reverse complement strand
AAATTATCCGCTCATCACAACACCAAACTTAAATTGTTGCTTGTCCTCAAGCAACTGAGAATCAAATAAGATAAAAAGAAGAGAGTATGCAATGAATTCTAAAAACATCTATGAAGATCAGTATTAATTAGATGAGCGGGGCTTTTAGCTTTTTGCCTCTGAACAGTTTTGGCATCTCACTCTATCCTTTGAAATTCAAAATGATTGGCTTCTTTAGGAACTCAGAATCCAGATAGTGTTATTGATTTTCCTAGTTAAGTATGATGATTCTTGAACACAGCTACTTATTGAGTCTTGGCCGTGGCCCAAAGCACTATGTCTTCCAGTATTACCACCGGATACGTACATGCCACAGACACATAATTGGGTGAACCTTTTCAGATTGTGACTCAGCTTTGCTAGAGTCCCCAATTAGAGGTGTCCAGGGTTCTTAAGCACACTCTTTTTGCCTTGGATCACAACTTTATTTCTCTTTTTCTCTTTTCTTTTTTTTTCTTTTTCTTTTCTCCCTCTTTTTTTTTGTTTTTCTCCTTCTCTTTTTTTTTGTATTCACTGCTTTTTCTTGCTTCAAGAATCATTTTTATGATTTTTCAGATCCTCAGTAACATGTCTCCTTTTTCATCATTCTTTCAAGAGCCAACATTTATGAACCACAAATTCAAAAGACATATGCACTGTTTAAGCATACATTCAGAAAACAAAAGTATTGCGACCACATCAAAATAATTAAACTGTTATAAAATTCAAAATTCATGCAATTCTTCTCTTTTTCAATTTAAGAACATTTTTCATTTAAGAGAGGTGATGGATTCATAGGATATCCATAACTTTAAGGCATAGACACTAAGGTACTAATGATCACAAGACACAAACATAGATAAACATAAGCATAAATTTTCGAAAAACAGGAAAATAAAGAACAAGGAAATTAAAGAACGGGTCCACCTTAGAGATGGCGGCTTGTTCTTCCTCTTGAAGATCTTATGGAGTGCTTAAGCTCCTCAATGTCTCTTCCTTGTCTTTGTTGCTCCTCTCTCATGATTCTTTGATATTCTTTAATTTCATGGAGGAGGATGGAATGTTCTTGGTGCTCCACCCTTAGTTGTTCCATGTTGGAACTCAATTCTCCTAGGGAGGTGTTCAGTTTCTCCCAATAGTTTTGTGGAGGATAGTGCATCCCTTGAGGAATCTCAGGGATCTCATGATGAGTGGGATCTCTTGTGTGCTCCATCCTCTTCTTAGTGATGGGCTTGTCCTCATCAATGGGGGTGTCTCCCTCCATGTCAACTCCAACTGAATAACAGAGGTGACAAATGAGATGAGGAAAGGCTAACCTTGCCAAGGTAGAGGACTTGTCTGCCACCTTATAAAGTTCTTGGGATATAACCTCATGAACTTCTATTTCTTCTCCAATTATGATGCTATGAATCATGATAGCCTAGTCTATGGTAACTTCGGACCGGTTGCTAGTAGGAATGATTGAGCGTTGGATAAACTCCAACCATCCCCTAGCCACAGGCTTGAGGTCATGCCTTCTCAATTGAACCGGCTTCCCTCTTGAATCTCTCTTCCATTGGGTGCCCTCTTCACAGATGTCTATGAGGACTTGGTCCAACCTTTGATCAATGTTGACCCTTCTAGTGTAAGGGTGTTCATCTCCTTGCATCATGGGCAAGTTGAATTCCAACCTTACATTTTCCGGACTAAAATCCAAGCATTTCCCCCGAACCATAGTAAGCCAATTCTTTGGGTCCGGGTTCACACTTTGATCATGGTTCTTGGTGATCCATGCATTGGCATAGAACTCTTGAACCATTAAGATCCCGACTTGTTGAATGGGGTTGGTAAGATCTTCCCAACCTCTTCTTCGGATCTCATGTCGAATCTCCGGATATTCACTCTTTTTGAGTTTGAAAGGGACCTCGGGGATCACCTTCTTCAAGGCCACAACTTCATAGAAGTGGTCTTGATGCACCCTTGAGATGAATCTCTCCATCTCCCATGACTCGGAGGTGAAAGCTTTTGCCTTCCCTTTCCTCTTTCTAGAGGTTTCTCCGGCCTTGGATGCCATAAATGGTTATGGAAAAACAAAAAGCAATGCTTTTACCACACCAAACTTAAAAGGTTTGCTCGTCCTCGAGCAAAAGAAGAAAGAAGAGAGTAGAAGAAAAAGAAATGAAGGAGATGGAGAGGGCTTTGTGGTTCGACCAAATGGGGAGAAGTAGTGTTTAAGGTGTGTGAAAATGAGGGAGTGAAGATGGCTTTATATAGGGGTGGAGAGAGGGGTAGGGTTTGGCTATGTATGGGTGGGTTTGGGAGGGAAAGTGGTTTGAATTTGAATGGTGAGGTAGGTGGGGTTTTATGAAGGATGGATGTGAGCGGTGAAGAGAAAGATGGGATTTGATAGGTGAAGGGTTTTTGGGGAAGAGGTGTTGAGGTGATTGGTGAATGGGTGAAGAAGAAGAGAGAGGGTGGTGGGGTATGTGGGGATCCTGTGGGGTCCACAGATCCTGAGGTGTCAAGGAAAAGTCATCCCTGCACCAAGTGGCAAGCAAAATTGCTCTTTATGCCAATTCTGGCGTTAAACGCCGGGCTGGTGCCCATTTCTGGCGTTTAACGCCAGTCTGGTGCCCTTTTCTGGCGTTAAACGCCCAGAATGGTGCCAAACTGGGCGTTAAACGCCATCTGCTAGCTTTACTAGCGTTTAAACGCCAGCAAGTTCTCCTCCAGGGTGTGCTATTTTTCTTTCTGTTTTTCATTCGTTTAAATGCCAGCAAATTTTCCTCCAGGGTGTGCTGTTTTTCTTTCTGTTTTTCATTCTGTTTTTGCTTTTTCAATTGATTTTGTGACTTCTCATGATCATCAACCTACAAAAAACATAAAATAACAAAGGAAAATAGATAAAATATAGCATTAGGTTGCCTCTCAACAAGCGCTTCTTTAATGTCAGTAGCTTGACAGAGGGCTCTCATGGAGCCTCAGAGATGCTCGGAGCAATGTTGGAACCTCCCAACACCAAACTTATAGTTTGAATGTGGGGGTTCAACACCAAACTTAGAATTTGGTTATGGCCTCCCAACACCAAACTTAGAGTTTGACTGTGGGGGCTCTGTTTGACTCTGTTTTGAGAGAAGCTCTTCATGCTTCCTCTCCATGGTGACAGATGGATATCCTTGAGCCTTAAACACAAAGGATTCTTCATTCACTTGAATGATCAGTTCTCCTCTGTCAACATCAATCACAGCTTTTGCTGTGGCTAGGAAGGGTCTGCCAAGGATGATGGATTCATCCATGCACTTCCCAGTCTCTAGGACTATGAAATCAGCAGGGATGTAATGGTCTTCAACTGTTACCAGAACATCCTCTACAAGTCCATAAGCTTGTTTTCTTGAATTGTCTGCCATCTCTAGTGAGATTTTTGCAGCTTGCTCCTTAAAGATCCCTAGCTTCTCCATTACAGAGAGAGGCATGAGGTTTACACTTGACCCTAGGTCACACAGAGCCTTCTTGAAGGTCATGGTGCCTATGGCACAAGGTATTGAGAACTTCCCAGGATCTTGTCTCTTTTGAGGTAATTTCTGCCTAGACAAGTCATCCAGTTCTTTGGTGAGCAAGGGAGGTTCATCCTCCCAAGTCTCATTACCAAACAACTTGTCATTTAGCTTCATGATTGCTCCAAGGTATTTAGCAACTTGCTCTTCAGTGACATACTCATCCTC
>NC_029777.3:45450999-45451269 GCF_000817695.3 Arachis duranensis | reverse complement strand
TCCAATGGAATCTCTATGGTCTCAGTGGGAGCCTCAGATTCCCATGGTTCCTCATTAGGGAACTTATTGGAGGCCAGTGGACGTCCATTGATGTCTTCGTCAGTGGCGTTCACTGCCTCTCCCTCCTCTCCAAATTCGGCCATGTTGATGGCCTTGCACTCTCCTTTTGGATTTTCTTCTGTATTACTTGGAAAAGTACTAGGAGGGAGTTCAGTAATTTTCTTGCTCAGCTATCCCACTTGTGCCTCCAAGTTTCTAATGGAGGACCTT
>NC_029777.3:45450436-45450702 GCF_000817695.3 Arachis duranensis | reverse complement strand
CTCTTCCATTGAAGGGTTCTCAGGATCATAAGCTTTTTCTTCAGATGAAGCTTCCTTAGTACTGCCTGGTGCATTTTGCATCCCGGACAGACTTTGAGAAATCAAATTGACTTGCTGAGTCAATATCTTGTTCTGAGCCAATATGGCGTTCAGAGTATCAATCTCAAGAACTCCTTTCTTCTGATTAGCCCCATTGTTCACAGGGTTCCTTTCAGAAGTGTACATGAATTGGTTATTTGCAACCATTTCAATTAGTTCTTGAGCTT
>NC_029777.3:45449444-45450348 GCF_000817695.3 Arachis duranensis | reverse complement strand
AAGAATTCAGCTAAAAACTGATGAGGATCTTCGAATGGAAGTCCATGGAACTTGCAATTTTGTTGCATTAGAGAAACTAATTGAGGCTTAAGCTCAAAGTTGTTTGCTCCAATGGCAGGGATAGAGATGCTTCTCCCATAGAAGTCGGGAGTAGGTGCAGTAAAGTCACCCAGCACCTTCCTTGCATTGTTGGCATTGTTGTTGTTTTCGGCTGCCATGGGTTCTTCTTCTTTGAAGATTTATGTTAGGTCCTCTACAGAGAATTGTGCCTTAGCTTCTCTTAGTTTTCGCTTCAAGGTCCTTTCAGGTTCAGGATCGGCCTCAACAAGAATGCTTTTGTCTTTGCTCCTGCTCATATGAAAGAGAAGAGAACAAGAAAATATGGAATCCTCTATGTCACAGTATAGAGATTCCTTGAGATGTCAGAGGAAAAGAAAAATAGAAGGCAGAAGTAGAAGAATTTGAACTTATCAAGAGAGATGGAGTTCGAAGAAGAATTCGAACTTATCAAGAGAGATGGAGTTCGAATTGTTCATTGAGGAATAGTGTTAGTCCATAAATAGAAGGATATGAGAAGAGGGAAAGAAGTTTTCGAAAATTAAGTAAAAGATTTTAAAAAAATTTTGAAAAATAGTATTTAATTTTTGAAAACTAAGTAAAAAAAATGATTTTTGAAAAAGATTTTGAAATTGGAAATTAAAAAGATTTGATTGAAACTGTTCATACCCTGACCGGGCTCCTCCAACTCGGCAAAATCCATGAAGGGTCCGACCTCGTCCCAAAGGCCCACGCCTGAGGTCGGACTTCGGACAATAAAGCTAAGAAGGCCCATCAAAAGGAACGCAGCCCAAAACCTAAAGGCCGAAAAGGCCTAGGAAAGGCGGTTCCGCAAAGATAGAGATAA
>NC_029777.3:45443676-45443926 GCF_000817695.3 Arachis duranensis | reverse complement strand
GTTTCCGCTTTTGTGCTTTTTAGTTGTTTTTGGATAACAACTTTTTAGCTAGCGTTTTGACTTTATGCTTCCGCTTTTGTGTTTTTTAGTTGTTTTTGGATAACAACTTTTTAGCTAGCGTTTTGACTTTATGCTTTCGCTTTTGTGCTTTTTAGTTGTTTTTGGATAGCAACTTTTTAGCTAGCGTTTTGACTTTATGTTTCCGCTTTTGTGCTTTTTAGTTGTTTTTGGGTAACAACTTTTTAGCCAG
>NC_029777.3:45441856-45443576 GCF_000817695.3 Arachis duranensis | reverse complement strand
AGTATCAAAAATGAAGGAATTCACAGAGTTACAGAAGGATTTGGTGCAAAAAGCAGAGAAACAGAGCTTACTGGCGAAAAACGCCAGTAAGGGGCATTTTGGGCGTTAAACGCCAGAATGGGCACCATTCTGGGCGTTTAACGCCAGTAAAGGTGCCATTTTGGGCATTAAACGCCAGAATGAGCACCATTCTGGGTGTTTAACGCCAGGTGTGCAGCATCTTGGGCGTTTAGCAAAACGCCCAGTGATAAAGGGAATCCTGGCATTTAACGCCAGCCAGGGCACCTGGCTGGGCGTTAAACGCCCACAATGGGCAACGAATGGGCGTTAAACGCCAGAATGGATACCATTCTGGGCGTTTAACGCCAGAAAGGTGGGGGACCAAGATTTTGCTTTCCAATCAAATTTTTTTCAAACTTTCCTTTTCTTACCCATACTTTTCTACATAAATAAATCTCAACCTTTCATCATCCACTTTCAAATCTTCAAAAATCAAAAATCATTCTTCAAATCTCTCAAATCAATCCCAAATCTTATTCAAAAACTCACCAATCTCTCAAAATCACTTCAAAAATCAAAATCATTCTTCAAATCTCTCAAATCAATCCCAAATCTTATTCAAAAACTCACCAATCTCTCAAAATCTCTTCACATATTCTCAAATCTCCTTCCAATTTTTCGAAATCTCTGCATCCCCCCTTATATATAGACGTTCGGCCTCACCATTCCCCCACACCATTCGAATTTGCTCTTCTCCTCTCTCTCCTCCTTCATTTTTTTTGCTTGAGGACAAGCAAACCTCTAAGTTTGGTGTGCTTTTCCGTGATCACTGAGCCAAGATTCATCAAGATCATGGCTCCTAAGGGGAAACAAACCAATTTAAGAGGAAAGAAAGAGAATAATCCAAAGAATCTCAAAGTGGTTGTGTACACTGACCATGCTGCTCTTAAATACTTACTCACAAAGCAGGATTCAAAACCCAGGCTAATAAGATGAGTGTTGCTTCTACAAGAGTTTGATATAGAAATAAGAGACAGAAAAGGGACAGAGAACCAGGTAGCTGATCATCTGTCCGAATAGAACCAGTAGCTGGGGCGTCCCTCCCTTCTACTGAGATTTCTGAGACTTTCCCAGATGAGCAACTCTTTGCCATTCAGGAAGCTCCATGGTTTGCAGATATTGCAAATTATAAAGCTGTGAGGTTCATACCCAAAGAATACAGCCACATGCAGAAAAAGAAATTAATTTCAGATGCCAAGTACTACCTATGGGATGAGCCATATCTCTTTAAGAGATGTGCAGACGGAATGATCCGCAGATGTGTACCCAGAGAAGAAGCACAGAGGAACCTATGGCACTGCCATGGATCACAGTATAGAGGACATTTTGGAAGTGAGCGAACAGCCACTAAAGTCCTCCAATGTGGCTTCTACTGGCCTACTCTCTATAAAGATGCCCGAGAGTTTGTGCGTAACTGTGACAGTTACCAAAGAGCTGGTAACTTGCCTCACGGATATGCCATGCCTCAACAAGGGATATTAGAGATAGAATTGTTTGATGTATGGGCAATTGACTTCATAGGTCCATTCCCACCATCATACTCAAACACTTACATTCTGGTAGCAGTGGACTATGTATCTAAGTGGGTAGAAGCAATTGCTACACCCACTAATGATACCAAGACCGTGCTGAAATTCCTCCAGAAACACATCTTCAGCAG
>NC_029777.3:45428754-45435186 GCF_000817695.3 Arachis duranensis | reverse complement strand
GCCAAGAGGAACAAAATTTACACTATATCTAGAAGAGGCATTTCAACAAACACACAGAAGGCAATAAAAGTAAACAACATAAATTGCAAGAATTAAAGAGAGATCTAACTACAAAGGCAAGAGATCAACAATAAAAAAGTAAAGAAGAACAATTATTATGAATTACCTCTTATTGAATTGAAAGAAAATGGAAGGAACAATAGTAGATCTACAACAAAGTATAAGAACAACATAAAGGAAATTACAATAAAAGAATAGAAGAAGAATGAATGTAACAACAAGGAATTGAGATGTAGAAGTAGAAGAAAGCAAAGACTAAAACCTAGATCTAAGAACTAATCCTAATCCTAATCCTAATTCTAGAGAGAAGTGAGAGCTTCTCTCTCTAGAAACTAATTCTAACTACTAAACTAAACTAATGGTAACTAGATGTCTCATCCCTCTTCAATCCTTGACTTAAATAGCATCAGAAATGAGTTGGATTGGGCCCACAAGGCTCCTAAAATCGCTGGCCACGTTTTGCTTAAACCGCTGGGGACGATTTCATTAAAGTGGGCCACGGACAGAATCGGTGTGCGCGCGCAAAGTGCGCGTGCGCACTCCTGAACGCGAAGCAACATATGGCAACCGGATGTTAGCTTTCCAACCCAACTGGAACCGCATCATTTGGACCTCTGTAGCTCAAGTTATGGTCGTTTAAGTGCGAAGAGGTCGGCTTGACAGCTTTCCGGTTCTTTCATTTCTTCATGAGTTCTCCAACTTTTCATGCTTCTTTCTTCATTCCCTTGATCCAATCTTTTCCTTCTAAACCTTAAATCACTTAACAAACATATCAAGGCATCTAATGGAATCAAGGTGAGTTAGATTTAGCTATTTTAAGGCCTAAAAAACATGTTTTCACTCTTAAGCACAATTAAAGGAGAATATACAAAACCATGCTATTTCATTGAATAAATGTGGGTAAAAGGTTATAAAATCCCCTAAAATCAATACAAGATAAACCGTCAAATTAGGGTTTGTCAACCTCCCCACACTTAAACCAAGCATGTCCTCATGCTTAAACCAAGAGAAAGCAAAGGGATCAACATTCATTCAATGAAAACTAACTAAATGCAATCTACCTATATGCAACTATCTACATGAATGCAATTGCTTGGTCAAAATAAATTAATTCCCAAGAAGCATATATAAGCACAAGGGCAAAAGGTATTAACAACCATGCCAAGCCACAATTGAATTGAGCTATTAAATATTTTTACAAACATGCATGAAAGGAGATGATCATAGGTGGAAACATGTAATTGAGCATCAAACCCTCACCGGTAGTGTTTGCACTCTATTCGCTCAAGTATTTAGGGTTGATTCTCTCAATTCTCTCCTAATCATGCTTTCTAAGATTTGTTTTTTTCTTCTAACAATCGACATATATTTCATGCATGCATACAAGTATCATGAGGTCTTTTCTTTAGGTTGTAATGGGGCTAGGGTCAAGGTAGGATGCATATATATTTGGTTAAGTGAGTTTGAAATTTTAATCTTTGATAAGCTTAAACTTCCCACCTAACCTATGACATGCTATACAATTAAATTCCAACCTAACTACCCATTTTTCACTCTTTCACATACTCATGTATCCCTTTTCATTTCACAATACTCATGCATTGATTTTATTGAGCTACACTTTGCTTTGGGGCATTTTGTCCCATTTTTATTTCTTTCTTTTTCTTCTTTTTCTTTCTTTCTTTATTTTTTTCTTTTTTTCTTTTCCATATTTATTTTTTTCTTTTTTTCTTTTGTTTTTCTCATTTTTTTTCTTTCTATATACAAGAACCTCAATGCATAAGGTTTTACATTTGATCAATACATGAGTATATACCCAATTTCCAATATTTTTAATAACAATACAAAATTACCCTTTTATTCACCCAATGTCCCAAGGTTCCCACACTTGAATGATACTCACACACACTTGCCTAAGCTAGTCAAAGATCCAAATTAAGGACATTTATTGTTTTTCGCTTTAAGGCTTGTAATGTGCTAAATTAAAGAACCAAGTGGGTTAATCGTAGGCTCAAAATTGGCTAACAAAGGAAGATAAAAGGTAAGGCCATTTGGGTAAGTGAGCTAATGAAATGATGGCCTCAATCATATAAATGCATGAATACACAAAATAATGGACATAAAGAATCAAACAAATCAAAGATTACATTCATAGAAAGAGAATAATGCACACAAGAAGGAAAATAAGTGGTTATAGGATGTAACCACTCCATTAGGCTCAAATATCACTTGCTTGTGTTCTTAGCTCAAAAACCATGTTTCACAATATATATAATTCAAGCAAGTTCTATGAAAAGTTTTTACTCAAATCAATTGGTGCCCTATAGATAGAAATCTTGAAAATTTTCATTATTTTAACTAAGATTATTGTGTATACATATGCAAAAATTAAGAGAATGCAAGTAAAAATCCTAAAATCCTAGAATGAAATGCAAAAGTGTTGGGATTAGAAACTTGTCACCCAAAATCGTCGAACGGTCGGATGACCTCCCCACACTTAAAAGTTTGCACTGTCCTCGGTGCACTCAAAGATGAGCAAGGGGGTACGGCGACTCTCCGGATTGCTACGTGTTCTTAGTCTTGCTTCCGTTATTGCTCGTGGTGCATACATCATGAAAAACAAAAATATAACACCATAAGGTAGGGTAATACAAAAGCAAGGAAGCATAATTGTTGGAATGAGGAACTAATCACTAGAAATGAGTGAGTGGATTAGTATGACATGAATGACAAATAAGTGTGTGAATTCTAAATTGCGCGGTTTAGAACACACATTAGCCTAAAAGTTATGTCACCAAAGAAGCATGCACTTTACTCATTCTAGTATGCTTGAGATGCTTTAAGTAAACTTGTAAGGTAAAACAAGCATTAAAGAAGCATGAAAGCATGCAAGTCAAACACATATGGATGCATATGATCATGAAATACCATGCATTAAGGTAAATGCACATCATCATCCATCAAGAGGTTGCTTAATCGAGGAAAAAGATTCAAATTACATGGTGGCCAAATCATGTAATTCAAAAGAGTCACAAGCGCGAAGGCAATTTTCATCACTTGGTATTCTTCAAAAGATAAACATGAAAAACTCAAGACCAAGTAGCAAAATATAACCTCAATCATAGGATCCAACAAAGATTATCTAAAAACATTCATGCTAAAATAGCATTTAGGCAATAAGGGGCAAGCAATGTATAGTAAACAAAGTCAATAATCCAACACTTATAATGAAAAGAGAGAAAATAAAATGAAAGCTAACTAATTAACCAACTAAAATAAATGGTTATCCATGGTGTTTGGAAGTGTTGGATGAGGGGTAGAAGAAGGGAAGAAGAGATGAGAAGGAAATAAATGGAAAGAGGAGAAGAAAAGAAATGTGGTGAAGGAAGGACATCCACGCGTACGCACGCATGGCGCGCACGCGCGGATGGTTTATTTCGAGAGTGGCGCGTACGCGTCATGTGCGCGAGCGCGCAAATAGGTTTGTGCCTCAGGCCCAATTTCCGCACAGTACAGGCCTAACTCTCGGGTCAAGGTATGGAAGGTGGAACTTCTCAATCCACGCGTACGCGTGCATGGCGCGCTCGCGTGGATGGTCAAAAACGCTTGATGCACGCGTACGCACGTAGTGCGCGTACGCGTGGATGGTGCTCTTATTATTTTATTTTTTTTTTTTAAATTTTTGCTATGTTTTTGCACCAATCCAAGCATTCCAAACCTCCAAACAGCTACCAAAAGACCATAAAACCTTATTTAATATACTAAACTACCAATTAGACTCATTAAAACAATCAAAACAAGAAATTAAACTAATTCTACCAATATGTACAAGAGAGAAAATGAAAGGATTTTACCATGGTGGGGTGTCTCCCACCTAGCACTTTTGTTTATTGTCCTTAAGTTGGACTTATGGGGAGCTCCTCTCAAGGTAGCTTGTGCTTGTACTCATCTTGGAACTTCCACCAATGCTTGGACTTCCAATAAGCTCCATCATTCAAGATTAATATCTCCAAGCTTTGATGGAGTTCTTCACAAACCATGGGCTCCCAATGTTGATCCTCATGTGTTCCCGGATCCCAAATTTTGTCTTCACACCCATCTCCAAGTTGATTATCATTAATCCATGTGGGTGGTGAGTAAGGTGAATTCTCTATATAGTGGCCAACAATCCTCCTAGACCCATCTATTTGAGCACTACTCCAACCTTTATATCTCATGTTTAATGCATCAACCATAATGAGTCTTGATTTGCAACACCCACCACAAAACCTTTTCCGCTTACGCTTCATCCCATAAACTTCCCTAAGTTGGCCATCCGTTTCAAGCAAACCATATTCAAGGGGAATAACAATCGATCTTGACAAAGCGTATTCCACTCCCATCCTTCTATTTCTAAGGACTTCCACCTCTTCACAAGATTTCTCTAATTCAATCCCTTGTTCATTGATACTATCTAAGCCTTTTCCCTTAATCAAACTCGAATTAGGAGGGTGAAAGAAGTTTACCTCCACAACATTTTCAAATGCACCGGGAGAAGGTTCTTCATGCTCAAAGGATTCTTTACCACTAAGACTTGATGCTTGATCTTCATCACCAAGGGGACTCCATTCTTGCTTCATTCTCTCCAAGTCTTCATATGGAAGAAGCCTTGGAAGGTGTGCACTTTCCTCCCTAGCATCAATTTCAATCATCTTGGAGGGGTTTTCTTCAACTCTATGTTCCCATGGAGGCTCCGCATCTCCTAAGTCTTCTACTACTTCTTCCTTGTTTTCAACAATTAAAGCTTCCTCCAATTGTTCCAATACAAAGCAACTTCGCTCATTTCCCATCAGAGTTTCCAATCTCTCCTTCATGCTATGTTCTTCATTTGATTCTCCACATATAGCCATGAGAGTTCCTTGAGTGTTCAAGCATTGGGAGGCTAATTGATTTGTTACCGCATCCAAGGCGGCCATGAAATTTTGCACATCCCTTTTCATCTCTTCTTGCCCTTGAACAAGAACACCAAGGGTTTCATCCATTAGAGATTGGGGTGGGTAGAAGGGTTCCTCATTTTGGGGAAAGGGTTCATAGTAGGAAGGTGGTTCTTCTTGGTAGAGTTGTGGTGGTTCAATGTTTTCTACTCTTTCCACTTGTTGCACAACACACTCCATGGTTGCTTGAAATTGATCCAATACTTCCTTGAGATGATCCCTTGACTCTTGATCCGCTTGGATATCATGATAAGGATCATATGGGTCTTGGATCGATGGACATGAATATTCTTCCATGTGAGCTTGTGGTGGAAGGTAGAATTCATCTTGTGGTTGAAAATTTTCATATGTTGGAGGTGCTTCATCTTGGTAATAATATGGAGGGGGTGGCTCTTGAAAATGTTGATGTTGGAGTGGTGGTGGCTCTATATGTGGTTCATATGGCTCATATGGTTGTTGGAATGGTGGATATGGGTTAGGGTCATATGAAGGTGGTTGGTGAAAATGGGCTTGTGAGTGTGTGGTTGAGGGCTATGTTGAGGATATGATTCATAGGCATATGGTGGTGGCTCTTGAAAGTCACAAGGTGATTCACCATAGCCATCGGATTGGTATGCATCATGGAATGGCTCTTCTTCATAGTGCATTGGTGGAGGTTGTTGCCATGAAGATTGATCATATGCATATGGTTCCTCCCACCTTTGATTGTTCCATCCTTGATACACATTCTCATCAAGGTTCCCATCACCTACAACATAGTTGTAACTACACTCATAGCCAAAGTGAGAATTCATGGTAGCAAGAGAAAATAAGAAACAAAAAACTAATAAGAAATAATGAAACCGAATACTAAGACTAGCAAAAACCAACAAGCAATCCAAAAATCAAGCTATTCACAATATTCACATATATACAATAACCAATAACATAACACCATTGCAATTCCCCGGCAACGGCGCCATTTTGATGATTGAATTTTTGAAAGTTTAGAATTTCATTAATGAAATCTCGTTGTAAAGTATAGTTTCTAAACCAAACAATAATCCTTTCATACAAAAAGTTGTTTGTCACTAGTACAAACCCCTAAAATTTATAAACCGAAGTATTCAAACCTCGGGTCGTTCTCCCTAGGAATTGTAATGAAGTGTTTTGTTATTGGTTGAGTTATTTTTTTGGGGTTTTGATAAGAGGCATGAAAGATAAATGGCAAGAAAGTAAACTAACAACTATAAAAGGCTCTTGGCAAGGTATGAAAATTAGAAGTCCTATCCTAGTTATCCTTCTCAATTGTGATGAGAATTGTTCATTGCTACCACTTAGTTAACCCTTACTAAATAAAGGAAAGTCAAGTGGATGAATTGACTTGAGCCACAAGTCCTAGCCAACTCCCAAGGAAAGA
>NC_029777.3:45426771-45428577 GCF_000817695.3 Arachis duranensis | reverse complement strand
AAGAAGATGAATCTAAATCTAGATCTAAGAACTAAACCTAATCCTAATCCTAATTTTAGAGAGAAGTGAGAGCTTCTCTCTCTAGAAGCTAGTTCTAACTACTAAACTAAACTAATGGTCACTAGATTTCTCATCCCTCTTCAATCCTTGACTTAAATAGCATCAGAAATGAGTTGGATTGGGCCCACAAGGCTCCTAAAACCGCTGGGGACGATTTCATTAAAGTGGGTCACGGCAGAATCGGCGCGCGCGCGCAAAGTGCGCGTGCGCGCCCCTGAACGCGAAGCAACATATGGCAAAATTTATATCATTTCGAAGCCCCGGATGTTAGCTTTCCAACCCAACTGAAACCGCATCATTTGGACCTCTGTAGCTCAAGTTATGGTCGTTTAAGTGCGAAGAGGTCGGCTTGACAGCTTTCCGGTTCTTTCATTTCTTCATGAGTTCTCCAACTTTTCATGCTTCTTTCTTCATTCCCTTGATCCAATCTTTTCCTTCTAAACCTTAAATCACTCAACAAACATATCAAGGCATCTAATGGAATCAAGGTGAGTTAGATTTAGCTATTTTAAGGCCTAAAAAAACATGTTTTCACTCTTAAGCACAATTAAAGGAGAATATACAAAACCATGCTATTTCATTGAATAAATGTGGGTAAAAGGATATAAAATCCCCTAAAATCAATACAAGATAAACCGTCAAATTGGGGGTTGTCAATGCTTCTCCCATAGAAGTCGGGAGTAGGTGCAGTAAAGTCACCCAGCACCTTCCTTGCATTGTTGGCATTGTTGTTGTTTTCGGCTGCCATGGGTTCTTCTTCTTTGAAGATTTCTGTTAGGTCCTCTACAGAGAATTGTGCCTTAGCTTCTCTTAGCTTTTGCTTCAAGGTCCTTTCAGGTTTAGGATCAGCCTCAACAAGAATGCTTTTGTCTTTGCTTCTGCTCATATGAAAGAGAAGAAAACAAGGAAATATGGAATCCTCTATGTCACAGTATAGAGATTCTTTGAGGTGTCAGAAGAAAAGAAAAATAGAAGGCAGAAGAAGAATTCGAACTTATCAAGAGAGATGGAGTTCGAATTGTTCATTGAGGAATAGTGTTAGTCCATAAATAGAAGGATGTGAGAAGAGGGGAAGTAATTTTTGAAAATTAAGTAAAAGATTTTAAAAACATTTTGAAAAACACTAATTGATTTTCGAAAACCATGATTGAGAAAGAAGTAAAGTGAATTTTGAAAAAGATTTTGAAATTAGAAATCAAAAAGATTTGATTGAAAACTATTTTGAAAAAGATGTAGTTAAGAAGATATGATTGGTTTTAAAAAAAATGTGATTGAGAAGATATGATTTGAAAAACATTTTAAAAAGATTTGATTTAAAAAAATAATAACTTGGCTAACAAGAAAAGATATGATTCAGACATTAAACCTTTCTCAACAGAAAAGGCAACATATTAGAGATGTTGAATCAAATCATTAATTGATAGCAAGTATCTTTGAAAAAAGAAAGAAATTGATTTTGAAAAAGATTTGATTGAAAAGATATGATTTGAAAAAGATTTGATTTAACCTAAAAAAAATCTGAATTAAAAACAGAATCTTCCCTCCTGTGCCATCCTGGCGTTAAACGCCCAGAATGGTGCACATTCTGGCGTTTAACGCCCAAACTACTACCCTTTTGGGCGTTAAACGCCCAGCCAGGCACCCTGGCTGGCGTTATAAACGCCAGTTTGCCTTCCTCACTGGGCGTTTTGAACGCCCAGCTTTTTCTGTGTAATTCCTCTGCAGTATGTTCTGAATCTTCAATTC
>NC_029777.3:45421828-45424741 GCF_000817695.3 Arachis duranensis | reverse complement strand
CCTTCTCACATTTGAGTAGATTATGGGTTTTGGTGATGGGATACGTGACATATAATCCCCCCTCTACCTGAATCTACAAAGGTGTGTGGTATAATCAGGGACCAATCATATCTCTCTTCATGGGCAATTAGACCAATGAATTGGCTATTGATCAAGATCTGAGAGATTGAGTCACCAAAGGATTGGGGCTCAATCAATCATGATTGTCAAGAGGTCAGTGAGTTGCATGATTGAAGGAAATCTAAGCTAGATTTGATCCAAAGAGACAACATCTCCCAATCTCAATGAATTCCCCATTCTCATCTATCCATTTCTTTATAGCTTAATTTTACTTTCAGCAATTCCCCATTCCCATTTACATTCAAGTCATTTATGATTCAGCAATTTACATTCTGCAATTTTCATTCCTGCACTTTAATGCTTTTCTTTATAATTCTGCACCTCACATTATTATTGGTCCGCTTGACTAATTCACCAATCTCTGTGGATACGATCCCACTCCTCTGTGGGTTATTACTTGGCGATAATTCTGGTGCGCTTCCCAGAAGAACTCGTTCACTAAATTTTAAAAGGGGGAAGTGAATGAGATTCATCACTTTCCTCTCGATGGGGTCATCCTGCCCTTGTTGTCTTTCCATTAACTTTTTGGTGATTGGTTGCTCAATTGAGATATACTCATTTACTCCCATCTTTACCCCAGTATCTTTACATAGCATAGAGATTAAGCTTGGATAAGCCAATTTGGCATTTTTGGAGTTCTTGTTTGCAATTGTATAAAGTTCACAAGAAATCAGCTGATGAAATTCTACTTCTTTTACCAACATAATGTAATGGATCGTTGCTGCTCTTTTGATGGTGACTTCAGAGCGGTTGCTAATGGGCAGTATAGGATGCCCAGTGAAGTCCAGCCAACCTCTGGCGACTAGTTTGAGATCTTCTCTCTTGAGTTGGTTTGGGACTCCTTTTGTGTTGGTTGTCCACTTGGTTCCAGGGAGGCATATGTCCTCTAAGATTTCATCCAAGCCCTTATTTGTTCTCATCATTCTCCTATTAAAGGAGTCTGGGTCATCTTGCAGTTGAGGCAGCATGAAGATCTCTCTTCTTTTGTCAGGATGGAGGTGAACAATCTTCCCTCTGACCAGAGTCCGATAGTCATAGAAGGTGGTTCCAGCTATTCTCTGCCTGTCTGTTTGCCACAGATTAGAATAGAATTCCTGAACCATGTTTCTTCCCACCTTTATTTCAGGATTAGCTAGGATTTCCCAGCTCCTGTTTCGAATTTGCTCTTGGATCTCTGGATATTCGTCTTCTTTCAGATCGAATTTAACTTCTGGGATCACCAACCTTAGACCCATTATTTGTAGTAATGGTCTGAATGTTCTTTGGTTAAGAACTTCCCTTGATTCCAAAGTGGTTCTGGAATGTTCTCTTTCTTGCCTCTTGGAATGGTTTGTTTTCCCTTAGGAGCCATGATCTTAGTGGGTATTGGTTTAGTGATCATGGATAAACACACCAAACTTAGAGGTTTGCTTGTCCTCAAGCAAAAAGAAAGGACAGGAGAGGGATGGATGGAGAGCCAAGTTCGAATTGTGGAGGAGAGGAGGGAGCCGAATATGGATTTAAAGGGAGGGGGTGGGTTTTCGAAAATTTTAAAGAAGATATGATAGAAGATATGATTTGTAAAAGATAATTATGATAGGAAAAAGATGCAATTTAAAATTGAAAAGATATGAAGGAAATTTGAAAAAGATAAATCTGAATTTTGAAAAGAAGATATGATGAATTTAAAAAGATTTGAGAAGAATTTAAAAAGATTTGAAAAGAATTTAAAAAGATAATTGAGTTTTGAAAAAGATTTGAAAAGAAGTTGAAGAGGATTTAAAAAAATTATGTTTAGAATTAAGATACATTTGATATCTTTAAAAAAAGATTTGAAAAATTAGGATTTGTAATATGTTTATGCAAGAAATTATGAATGGAAACATGAAAATTTGAAAAAAATCAAGTTGGGAACAAAAACTTCCTCCCTTCCACAATCCTGGCGTTAAACGCCCAACTCCTGCATGTTTTGGGCGTTTAACGCCCAGTTGGTGCTTGGTCTGGGCGTTTAATGCCCAGCTAATGCTTCTAGCTGGCGTTAAACGCCAGAAACTCATTTATCACTGAGCGTTTTTCTGAACGCCCAGGATGCTGTAAATCTAGCGTTAAACGCCCAGTAGTTGCTTTTTTCTGGCGTTTAACGCCCAGATGGCTATCTCTACTGGCGTTAAACACCTAGTAGATGCTTCTTTTGGGAGTTTAACGACCAAAACAACTCTTACTGGCTTTTTTGCACTAGTGAGCTTCTTTTTGCTATTTTATCCTCTGAATCCTTCTGTAACTCTGTGAACTCATGTAATTGCTATTTTACCTTGAAGATAATTAATATGAACCTGTAAAATTCAATTAATTAACAAATAAGCTTTGTTAATGGCTGGGTTGCCTCCCAGCAAATGCTTCTTTATTGTCTTTAGCTGGACTATTGCTGAGCTTTAATCAAGTCTCAGTTTTGAGCATTCTTGCTCAAAATTGCTTTCAACATAATGTTTGACTCTCTGTCCATTAACAATGAACTTTTTGTTAGAATCATTATCCTGAAGCTCTACGTATCCATATGGTGACACACCTGTAATCACATATGATCCTCTCCACCGGGATTTCAATTTCCCGGGGAATAATCTGAGCCTAGAATTAAACAGCAGAACTTTCTGCCCTGGCTCAAAGACTCTAGATGACAGCTTCTTATCATGCCATCTTTTTTCTTTTTCTTTGTAAATTTTTGCATTTTCGAAAGCATTGAGTCTGAATTCCTCTAGCTCATTTAACTGGAGCAATCATTTTTCTCCAGCTAACTTGGCATCAAGGTTTAGGAAT
>NC_029777.3:45417064-45421681 GCF_000817695.3 Arachis duranensis | reverse complement strand
AAGAGCATCATCCAAGCTTCTTGCCCAATCCCTTCTACGGTTAATCACAGTCCGTTCCAGGATTTTTTTAAGTTCTCTATTAGAGACTTTAGCTTGCCCATTTGTCTGTTGATGATATGGAGTTGCCACCCTGTGGCTACTCCATATCGAACTATAGCAGAGTAAAGCTGTTTATTGCAGAAATGAGCGCCCCCATCACTGATTAGTACTCTAGGGACACCAAATCTACTGAGGATATGTTTCTGGAGGAATTTCAGCACTGTCTTAGTATCATTAGTGGGTGTTGTAATAGCTTCCACCCATTTGGATACATAATCCACTGCCACCAGAATATAAGTGTTTGAGTATGATGGTGGGAAAGACCCCATGAAGTCAATACCCCATACATCAAACAACTCAATCTCCAAGATCCCTTGTTGAGGCATGGCATAACTGTGAGGCAGATTGCCAGATCTTTGGCAACTGTCACAATTAAGTACAAACTCTTGGGAGTCTTTATAGAGAGTAGGTCAATAAAAGCCACATTGGATAACTCTTATGGCTGTTCACTCACTTCCATAATGTAATCCATATTGTGATCCATGGCAATGCCAGAGGATCTTCTGTGCTTCTTCTTTAGGCACACATCAACGGATTACTCCATCTGCACATCTCTTGAAGAGATGTGGTTCATCCCAAAGATAGTACTTTGCATCTGTGATCAATTTCTTTGATTGCTGCCTACTATACTCTTTGGGTATGAATCTCACAGCCTTGTAGTTTGCAATGTCTGCAAATCATGGTACTTCCTGGATGGCAAAGAGTTTCTCATCCGGAAAGTTTTCAGAGATCTCAGTAAGAGGTAGGGACGCCCCTTCTACTGGTTCTATTCGGGACAGGTGATCTGCTACTTGGTTCTCTATCCCTTTTCTGTCTCTTATTTCTATATCAAACTCTTGCAGAAGCAACACCCATCTTATGAGTCTGGGTTTTGAATCCTGCTTTGTGAGTAGATATTTAAGAGCAGCATGGTCAGTGTACACAATCACTTTTGATCCTACTAAATAAGATCTGAACTTGTCAATGGCGTAAACCACTGCAAGTAACTCTTTTTCTGTGGTTGTGTAGTTCTTCTATACGTCATTTAAAACACGACTGGCATAATAAATAACGTGCAGAAGCTTGTCATGCCTTTGTCCTAACACTGCACCAATGGCATGGTCACTGGTATCACACATTAGTTCAAATGGTAGTGTTCAGTCTGGTGCAGAGATAACTGGTGCTGTGACCAGCTTAGCTTTCAGAGTCTCAAATGCCTGCAGACACTCCTTATCAAAGATAAATGGCGTGTCAGCAGCTAGCAGATTACTTAGATGTTTGGCAGTTTTCGAAAAATCTTTTATAAACCTCCTATAGAATTCTGCATGCCCCATAAAGCTTCTGATTGCCTTAACATTGGCAGGTGGTGGTAATTTTTCAATTACCTCTACCTTAGCTTGATCCACCTCTATTCCCTTGTTTCAAATTTTGTGCCCAAGGATAATTCCTTCGGTCACCATAAAGTGACATTTCTCCCAGTTTAAAACCAGGTTAGTCTCTTGGCACCTCTTTAGAACATGTGCTAGATGGTCAAGACAGGAGCTAAATGAGTCTCTAAATACTGAAAAGTCATCCATGAAGACTTCCAGAAATTTTTCCACCATATCAGAGAAAATAAAGAGCATGCACCTTTGAAAGGTTGCAGGTGCATTGCACAGACCAAATGTCATCCTTCTGTATGCAAATACACCGGATGGACATGTGAATGCTGTTTTCTCTTCATCCTGGGGATCTACTGCAATTTGATTATAACATGAATATCCATCCAGGAAGCAGTAGTATTCATGACCTGCTAGTTTTTCTAGCATCTGGTCTATAAATGGTAAAGGAAAATGATCCTTTCTGGTAGCTCTATTGAGTCTTCTGTAATCAATACACATACGCCACCCTATAACTGTTCTTGTAGGAACCAGTTCATTTTTTTCATTATGAACTATTGTCATGCCACCCTTCTTAGGGACGACTTGGACAGGGCTTACCCAGGGGCTATCAAAAATAGGATAAATAATCCCAGCCTCTAGTAATTTAGTGACCTCCTTCTGCACCACTTCCTTTATGGCTGGATTCAGCTACCTCAACCACTGGCTTAGCGTCATCCTCCAATAGGATCTTGTGCATGCATCTGGCTGGGCTAATGCCCTTAAGATCACTGATGGACCACCCAAGAGCTATCTTGTGTGTCCTTAGCACTTGAATTATTGCTTCCTCTTCCTGTGGCTCTAAGGTAGAGCTTATGATTACAGGAAAAATGTCAGCTTCTCTCAGAAATACATATTTCAGGGATGGTGGTAATGGTTTGAGCTCGGTTTTAGAAGGTTTCTCTTCTTCCTGAGGGATTTTCAGAGGTTCTATTATTCTCTCAGTCATATTGACCTCTTTCACCAGAGAGTCAATAATATCAATGCTCATGCAGTCGTTTGGGGTGTCTGGATACTGCATAGCTTTAACAACATTCAACTTAAACTCGTCCTCATTGACTCTCAGGGTTAATTTCCCTTTTTGGACGTCAATGAGGGTTCATCCAGTTGCTAGGAAAGGTCTTCCTAGAATGAGAGTTACACTCTTGTGCTCCTCCATTTCCAGCACCACAAAGTCAGTGAGAAAGGCAAATGGCCCAACCATGACAATCATGTCTTCAATCACGTCTGATGGGTATTTAATGGAGCCATCACCAAGTTGGAGACAGATCCGGGTTGGTTTCACTTCTTCAGTCAAACCAAGCTTTCTGATAGTAGATGCAGGTATTAGGTTGATACTTGCCCCAAGATCACATAGAGCTTGCTTGGTACAAGTATCCTCTAATGTGCATGGTATCATAAAGCTTTCGGGATCTTTAAGCTTTTCTGGTAAGCTTTTCAGAATGACTGCACTGCATTCTTTAGTGAGGTAAACTTTTTCAGTTTCTCTCCAATCCTTCTTATGACTTAAGATCTCTTTCATGAACTTAGCATAAGAGGGTATTTGCTCAAGTGCCTCTGAAAATAGAATCTTTATTTCAAGTGTCCTGAGATAGGCTTGGCGGAGTTTCTGAGGATAAGGCATTTTGGCTTTGTATTCCTCAACCATAGTTGCTACAGGTTTATTTCCTACAGATGTGGTTGGAGAAGCCTTTTTAGAGGGGTTGCTATCAGCACTTGTATGTGTCTGATCCCTCAATGGCGTTTGAATGCTAGAGTTGGAAGCTGGAGTGGCGTTAGACGCCAACTCCTTACCTGTTTCTGGCGTCTGAAAGCCAGAACTGAGCTTCCTTTGGGCGTTCAATGCCAATTCCTTACTTGTTTCTGGCATTTGAATGCCAGAACTGAGCATGGGTTAGGCGTTTAACGCCAGCTCTCCACCCTTTTCTGGCGTTTGAGCGCTAGAGTTATTCCTCTCTGGGCTCTTACTGTCCTCAGAGAGATTTTGGGTAGCAGTTTGTTCATTTCTTAGCTTCCTGCTGCCTTGAAGTGAGGTATTTAATATTTTCCCACTTTTTAATTGAACTGCTTGGCACTCTTCTATTATTTGTTTTGATAATTGGTGTTCTGTTTGCTTCAACTGCACTTCCATATTCATATTAGCCATTCTTATATCTTGCAATATCTCCTTGAATTCGGCTAGCTATTTTGTTAGAAAATCTAATTGCTGATTGAATTCAGTAACTTGTTCTGCAGGACTGAGTTCAGTAGTTACTGTTTTAGCCTCTTCTTTCATGGAAGGTTCACTACTTAGGTACAGATGCTGATTTCTGGCAACTGTATCAATGAGCTCTTGAGCTTCTTCAATTGTCTTTCTCATGTGTATAGATCCACCAGCTGAGTAGTCCAACGACATCTGAGCTTTCTCTGTAAGCCCATAATAGAAGATGTATAACTACACCTACTTTGAAAACATTTCAGAGGGGCATTTTCTTAGCATCTCTCTGTATCTCTGATGAGCGGATAATTTGTACGCTTTTTGGCATTGTTTTTAGTATGTTTTTAGTATGATCTAGTTAGTTTTTAGTATATTTTTATTAGTTTTTAGTTAAAATTCACTTTTCTGGACTTTACTATGAGTTTGTGTGTTTTTCTGTGATTTCAGGTATTTTCTGGCTGAAATTGAGGGACCTGAGCAAAAATCTGATTCAGAGACTAAAAAGGACTGCAGATGCTGTTGGATTCTGACCTCCCTGCACTCGAAGTGAATTTTCTGGACTCAGCGTTAAACGCCGGAACTGGCACCAAAATGGGAGTTAAACGCCCAAACTGGCACTAAAGCTGACGTTTAACTCCAAGAGGAGTCTCTACACGAAAATGCTTCATTGCTCAGCCCAAGCACACACCAAGAGGGCCCAGAAGTGGATTTTTATGTCATTTACTCATCTCTGTAAACCCTAGGCTACTAGTTCTGTATAAGTAGGACCTTTTACTATTGTATTTTCATCTTTGGACATCTAGTTCTTAGATCATATCGGGGTAGCTACCTTTGTTCTTATGATATCTTAGATCATTGGGAGGCTGGCCATTCAGCCATGCCTAGACCTTGTTCTTATGTATTTTCAACGGTGGAGTTTCTACA
>NC_029777.3:45408284-45409356 GCF_000817695.3 Arachis duranensis | reverse complement strand
CCCGCTCATCTAATTAATACTGATCTTCATAGATGTTTTTGGAATTCATTGCATATTCTCTTCTTTTTATCTTATTTGATTTTCAGTTGCTTGAGGACAAGCAACAATTTAAGTTTGGTGTTGTGATGAGCGGATAATTTGTACGCTTTTTGGCATTGTTTTTAGTATGTTTTTAGTATGATCTAGTTAGTTTTTAGTATATTTTTATTAGTTTTTAGTTAAAATTCACTTTTCTGGACTTTACTATGAGTTTGTGTGTTTTTCTGTGATTTCAGGTATTTTCTGGCTGAAATTGAGGGACCTGAGCAAAAATCTGATTCAGAGACTAAAAAGGACTACAGATGTTGTTGGATTCTAACCTCCCTGCACTCGAAGTAGATTTTCTGGAGCTACAGAAGCCCAATTGGCGCGCTCTCAACGGCGATGGAAAGTAGACCTCCTGGGCTTTCCAGCAATATATGATAGTCTATACTTTGCCCAAGATTTGATGGCCCAAACCGGCATTCAAAGTCACCCTCAGAATTCACAGCGTTAAACGCCGGAACTGGCACCAAAGTGGGAGTTAAACGCCCAAACTGGCACCAAAGCTGGCGTTTAACTCCAAGAGGAGTCTCTACACGAAAATGCTTCATTGCTCAGCCCAAGCACACACCAAGAGGGCCCGAAAGTGGATTTTTATGTCATTTACTCATCTCTGTAAACCCTAGGCTACTAGTTCTCTATAAGTAGGACCTTTTACTATTGTATTTTCATCTTTGGACATCTAGTTCTTAGATCATATCAGGGTAGCTACCTTTGTTCTTATGCTATCTTAGATCGTTGGGAGGCTGGCCATTCGGCCATGCCTAGACCTTGTTCTTATGTATTTTCAACGGTGGAGTTTCTACACACCATAGATTAAGGTGTGGAGCTCTGCTGTACCTCGAGTATTAATGCAATTACTATTGTTCTTCTATTCAATCCTGCTTGTTCTTGTTCCAAGATATCACTTGTTCTTCAACTTGATGAATGTGATGATCCGTGACACTCATCATCATTCTCACCTATGAACGTGTGACTGACAACCACCTCC
>NC_029777.3:45403505-45407641 GCF_000817695.3 Arachis duranensis | reverse complement strand
TCTCTCCCAGGCATCATAAAGAGATTCATTATCTCCTTGTTTAAATCCTTGGATGTTTAGCCTTAGCTGTGTCATCCATTTTGGAGGGAAGTATTGATTAAAGAATTTTTCTAACAGCTGTTTTCATGTCCTTATGCTAGCCTTAGGTTGGTTATTTAACCACCTCTTAGCTTGGTCTTTTACAGCAAATGGGAATAGTAATAATCTGTAAACATCCTGATCTACTTCTTTTTCATGTACTGTGTCAGCAATTTGTAAAACGGTGCCAGAAACTCTGAAGGTTCTTCCTGTGGAAGACCGGAATACTGGCAACTTTGCTGCACCATGATAATGAGCTGAGGATTCAACTCAAAACTACTAACTCTGATGGAGGGTATACAGATACTACTCCCATATGAAGCAGTAGTGGGGTTAGCATATGACCCCAGAGTCCTTCTAGACTGTTCATTTCCACTTAGGCCCATGATGGAGAAAGGGAGATGACGTGGATTTATTTTATTATCTAAAAAATTTTTTGAAATAATAAAATAAAATAAAAACTAAAATAAAAATAAAAAAATTAAAGATTTTCGAAAAAGTGAGGAGAGAGAAAGTGGTTAGGATATTTTTGAAAAAGATATGATTTTTTAAAAATCTTAAAAGGATAAGATTTGAAAAATTTTGAAATTGAAATCTGAATTTTTAAAAAAATTCGAAATAATTGCTTAAAAATAGTTAGAAAAGATAATTTTTTTATTTTTATTATGAAAGAGAAAAATACACAAAAGACACAAGATTTAAAATTTTTAGATCCAATGCTCCTTGTTTTCAAAAATTTTGGAGGGAAAACTCCAAGGAACACCAAACTTAAAAATTTTAAGATTAAAACACAAAGAAAACTCAAGAACACTTTGAAGACTCACAAGAACAATAAGAACAAAAGAAAGAAAACCAAACTTAAAATTTTTAAAAAACCAAAATAAGATTTTCGAAAATTAAAAGAAAATTAACAAGAGAACACTAAACTTAAATTTTGGCACAAGATTTAATCAAAGAAAAATTATTTTTGAAAAAGTTTTAAAAAGGAAGATATCCAATTACCAAGAACACAGGCACACGCTTTAACCAACTCAGCTATAAATGTAACGTGTTTTAAAAAGGTATTTTTTAAAGGAAAATAAAAACATGCAATTCGAAAATTGAAAGATAAAGAAAAGCATGCAATTGACACCAAATTTAAAACATGACACTAAACTCACATAAAAACTAAAAATTAATAAAGAAAAATAATATTTTTGAAAAATTTTTGAAAAGAAAATAAAAGACTCTGACCTAAAATACAAAATTTTCCTAATCTAAGCAACAAGATTCACTGTCAGTTGTTCAAACTCAAACAATCCCCGGCAACGGCGCCAAAAACTTGGTGCACGAAAATTACACTCACACTATGTAATTTTGCACAAATAACCAGCAAGTGCACTGGGTCGTCCAAGTAATACCTTACGTGAGTAAGGGTCGTTCCCACGGAGATTGCCGACTTGAAGCAAGCTATGGTTATCTTATTATTCTTGGTCAGGATACCAATAGAGTTCTTTAGTTTCAGTTATAAAAAGTGAAAGAGCATGATATGAGTGTTTGTTACGCAGTAATAGAGAATATGTTGGAGTTTTGGAGATGCTTTGTCTTCTGAATTTCTGCTTCCCCATGTCTTCTTCTTCACGCACACAAGGTTCCTTCTATGGCAAGCTGTGTGTTGGTGGATCACCATTGTCAATGGCTACCATCCATCCTCTCAGTGAAAATGATCCAGGTGTGCTATCACCGCACGGCTAATCATCTGTCGGTTCTCACTCATGTTGGAATAGGATCCATTGATCCGTTTGCGTCTGTCACTACGCCCAACCTTTGTGAGTTTGAAGCTCGTCACAGTCATTCAATCCCTGAATCCTACTCGGAATACCACAGACAAGGTTTAGACTTTCCGGATTCTCAAGAATGCTGCCAATGGATTCTAGCTTATACCACGAAGATTCTGATTAAGGAATCCAAGAGACATTCATTCAATCGAAGGTAGAACGGAGGTAATTGTCATGCACGCGTTCATAGGTTGAGAATGGTGATGAGTGTCACGGATAATCACCTTCTTCATATTGAAGTGCGAATGAATATCTTAGATAAAAACAGGCGTGTTTGAATAGAAAATAGAAATAGTTGCATTAATCTATCGAGACACTGCAGAGCTGCTCACCCCCAACAATCGAGTTTAGAGAAAACGAGTAAACTAAGATAGATAGTGCAGAAATCCACTTCTGGGGCCCACTTGGTGTGTCGACAGAATGGAACATGGAACTGGTGTTAAACGCCAGTTTACGTCGTTTATCTTCGAGCAAAGTATGGACTATTATATATTGCTGGAAAGCCCAGAATGTATACTTTTCAACCCAATTGAGAGCGCGCCAATTGAACTTCTGTAGCTCCAAAAAATTCATTTCGAGTGCAGGGAGGTCAGAATCCAGCAACATCACCAGTCCTTTCCAAAAAAGCGTATAAAATATCCGCTCATCAGAGCTATACTTGCAACGCAACTTCATTG
Source organism: Arachis duranensis (assembly GCF_000817695.3). NCBI lineage: Eukaryota > Viridiplantae > Streptophyta > Magnoliopsida > Fabales > Fabaceae > Arachis > Arachis duranensis. The sequence continues at coordinate 45,405,069 of NC_029777.3, read as the reverse complement.
AGAAATTCTCTTCCAACATAATTTTTGCCCGATCAACATCCACAACTCAATTCTACCCAAACACCCAATTTCTCAGCTAAGAGTGTGACCTAGAAGAAGAGAAGGAAAGCATGCACAAGAGGAAGGAACATGAAGATTTGAATTTTGGGAACTGCAGCATCGACGCGCACGCGCACATCACGTGCACGTGTTGATGAGGATAGCTGGAAGCGGCGCGCAAGGATGAATGCATCCGCGCAGGCCAGAGAATTCCAACCGATGCACACGCGCACTTGGCGCGCACGCGTGGATCACAAAAAGCAATCGGCGCGCGCACACGCATGGGGCGCACGCACGGGAAGCTGCACGCGACCTCATTAAAGGAAATTGTGCCTGGTGATTTTTGAGGCTCATTAGGCCCAATTTCAAGCTGTTCAGCATGGAAAAAGGCCTAAGGATGCTAGGGAGAAAGTGGGGATCAATCATTTTACACTAAGACACATTTTTCTAGTTTTTTGTGTTCTTTGTTCTTCTAGAGAGAGAAACCCTTGTTCTTCTCTAGGTGTAACTTTAATTTGATCTTTCCTTGTTGAAACTCTGAATTGGATCTTGTTAATTACTAGTATTGATTGTTTAATTTGAATTCCTTAGTATATTTTTGCTTAGATCTTGTGTTAGTTTATGGATTCTAGTCAATTGTCACTTTATACCCATTGCATGAATGTTGTGAATCTTGACTTGTTGATGTTACATTGATGATTTCTATGATTAATTGTGTTGTTTAAGTGATTGTAAGTTGATATTTGTTAGTGGGTATTTGTTAATTTCAATTCAATTGCAATTTGAACATGTCTTTTGTTAATACGTACCATGTGTTTGATGAATTGTTTACCTTGATTATGTAGTAGTTCTTTTTACTCTTGGCATTGGCCAAGGGAATTGGGTAAACTTGAGTCATTGGGTTTAATGGATTTGATGATTTGGGAACCCTTAGTGGTCAATTTGATAGCTGATGTGTGGAAAACGATCCAACACAAAACTCTCCGGCAAGTGTACCGGGTCGCATCAAGTAATAATAACTCACATGAGTGAGGTCGATCCCACAGGGATTGAAGGATTGAGCAGTTTTAGTTTAGTGGGTGATTTAGTCAAGCGAATCAAGTTCTGGTTGAGTGATTTGTGTTTAACAGAAAGTAAATGACAGTAAATGTAAAGGGGGAAGGGAGAAGTGCAGTAAATTGAAGAACAGAATTGTAAATTTGCAGAATCTTAAAGAGCAAGAAAGTAAATGACTGAAACTTAAAGTGCAAGAAACTTAAATTGCAGTAACTTAAATGGCAAGAAAGATAAATGGCTTGAATATAAAAGGGAATTGAGGAATGGGATTGCAAGATCTAAACAAAGAAGAAGTAAATTGCAGCAATTGATTGAGCAGAAATTAAATCAGAAGCAAATATCATTCAAACAGAAAGAAAATAAGATGCAGTAAAGGTTCACAGAGGAACCCAAAATGAGTTGTGATCTCAGGACCCAAGGGCTTAAGTAGCAGAGCCTAAAACCCAATTTCCTTCCCAGATCTGAATTA
>NC_029777.3:45390147-45394272 GCF_000817695.3 Arachis duranensis | reverse complement strand
AGCTAACTCACAATTGGATGAGAATGATATTATGCAACAATTATTTCATGAGTCATGCATTTAATCTAACACATATGCCACCACCAACTTTCATTCATACTTATGCAACATTGGATATTTTACTTTTTAATTCAAACCAAACTCTTTTATTCAAGCATATGGGAAACAAAGCAATTTTCAAGCTAAGTGATGGATACAAGCATTATGCAGACTTAGCATTTTTAACAAACAATTTCACTTGCAGCTAGATGAACACTTTAGCAAGAAATACAATGGTTTCCATGTTCGAAACAATACACAGCAGCAAGGATTAAGTTCATATACCACCTTTGAAGTTGCAGCCCTTTGATTCTTCCTTCTGTTGTGTTCTCTTTGAGTTAAAATGCATATTGTCTTCAATTGTTGACTCATGTCCTGCATAATCCTCAAAGTTGCTTGCTTCTCAAGCCCTTAATTATATGGTTAGTGTGTATAATACTGAGTGTGATTCTTGGATTGATTTTGGTGTGTGAACACCAAACTTAATTGTTTTGCCACTGTCTCAGATGTAACAAGTTAACCATATTTGAAACCATGTATCCTTGCTAAAGGTTAATGGAATAAAGCTAGAAAAAAAAAGAAATTCAACAGTTGAATAATGTGGTTGATTGTTTGGAGCTAGAATTATGCAAGAGGTAAGAATGTATTAAATGATGTTTTTGGTGGAACACCAAACTTAGAACTTTTCATTTTCCCTCAGATTACCTTGGTGTGCAACACCAAACTTAGCTCCTTGCAATGCATACCAACTATTCAACATTTTTATTGAAAAGGCTATGAAAAAGAATCATAGCTTATTAAATAAAAGAAAAGACAGAAATCTTAAACCATGGGTTGCCTCCCAACAAGCGCTCTTTTATTGTCATTAGCTTGACATTGACCTCCCTTTAAGGTGGTTGATGTTGGTGATGTCTCAACTTGTCACCTCTCACTGTCAGCTTTCTCTGTGTGCCTTGATGCTCAATTTCCATGTGCTCAAGAGAAAGTATTTGGTTGACAGTGTAATAATCTTCTGCTCCCTGCTGTTGATATACTAGTTGCACCTTATCACCTTTAGAGAATCCTTCAGTTGGGATTTTCTTGTTCTTCCACCCTTTGTGAGCCTTTTTCTTGCTCTTCACCCTTTTCTTGCTTATTGATCTTTTTTTTCTTGACAGTTACTTGAGTTGTGATGCCTTCCTTCTTGCTGATCACCCCTACTTCCTTGTGAATCCCCTTTTCTTCTTGTATCTGTTTGTTTATCTGTTCCACTTCCTTTTCAGTTGATTGCTTTGGAAGGAGATCATCACTCATTCTGCTTGTTTCTTCATCCATTTGTAATTCTGGGAAGACTTTCAGGATGATGCTCTCCTCATGCATCCTGAGGGTTAACTCTCCTTGCTCTATGTCCACAATGGCTCTAGCAGTGGCCAAAAATGGTCGACCAAGTATTATAGAGTCATTTCCATGTTCTGAAGAATCCAGGATCACAAAATCTGTTGGATAGATAAACCTGTCAACCTTAACTAAAAGGTTCTCAATCAGCCCCTTAGGATGGATTATTGATTGATCCACCAATTCCAAAGTTATCTCTGTTGGTTTCACCTCCTCTATGCCAAGCTTTTTTACTAAAGAATGTGGGATTAGATTTATGCTTGCTCCTAGATCGCACATCCCTTTGTTAATGAACAGGTTTCCAATAGTACATGGTAAGAAGAAACCTCCGGGGTCTTCAAGCTTGGGAGGGAGTCCCTTTTTAATGAGTGCACTGCATTCCTCACTGAGCATTACCGTTTCCTTCTCATTCCAATCTCTTTTCTTGTTGATGAGCTCCTTTAAGAATTTGGCATACAAAGGCATTTGCTCCAAAGCTTCTGCCAAAGGTATGTTGATTTCCAACTTCTTGAAAGTCTCAAGAAATTTGTGGAAGTGCTGGTCCTTTGTTTCCTTGTGAAATCTTTGTGGATAAGGTAGTGGTGGTGTTGAGCTCTTCTCCTCTTGATGCTGTTTTAGAATTGGTTCTTCCAAGATCTTCTTTCCTTTCTTCAAATTCTGTGGCTTGTTGTCTTCCTCTGTGAGCTTTTTTGGAGCATTCTTGCTTATCTTGTCTTTGTTGATGGTTTCATCATTCTTTGTTGACTCAGTGTCATTCTCCATAAGCTTCTTTGTTGCTCCTTGGTTGCCATCCACTAACACTTTTCCACTTCTTAGTTGCACAACCTTGCATTCCTCCTTTGGGTTGGGAATGGTATCACTAGGTAGTGAACTTGATGGTTTTTCAACATAGATCTTCTTAGAGATTTGTCCAATCTGCCTCTCTAGGTTCTTCATGGAGGCTTCTTGATTCTTGGTTGTCAATTCTTGGCTCTTCATTAGTTTCTCCATGAGTAGCTCTAGATTGGTGATTCTCTGTGAGTCTTGTGTGATGGGTTGATTTTGGGGTGTTGATGGATGAAGATAAGTGTTTTGGTTAGTTGGGTGGTTATTGGGTGGGTATTGGTTAGAAGTTGGGTAGTTGTTTTGTGGTTTTCTGTATGAGTTTTGGTTAGTGTTTGGCTGGGGGTTATAGTTTATGTTTTTCCAATTGTTCTGGCCTGTGTTTCTTTGCCATGGTTGTTGGTTTTGATTATGGTTGTCTCCCCATTTGAGGTTGGGGTGGTTCTTCCAAGAAGGATTGTAAGTATCACCATAAACTTCATTTGTTCCAGGATTTTGGTTGTGCATGTATTGGACTTGCTCTTGTTGTTGCTCCTCTTGAGTTTCTTCATTTTGCACCCAAGTAGTTGGAGGTTGGCTTGTGGTGCCCACTGCTGCCACTTGCAAGCCATCAATTCTCTTAGCCATTTGCTCAAATTGTTGTTGAATCTGCTGCTGCATCATCTTGTTTTGAGCTAAGATTGAATCAACTCCTTCCAAGTCCATTACTCCTCTTCTTTGTGATGGTTGGCGTTGTCTTTGATGAGCAAAGAAATATTGGTTGTTGGCCACCATATCAATGAGGTTTTGAGCTTCCTCTGTGGTTTTCATGAGTTGTAATGAGCCTCCGGCAGAATGATAAAGAGCTTCTTGAGCTTTAAGAGTGAGTCCCTCATAGAAGTTTTGCAACTTGTCCCACTCAGTGAACATCTCTGGTGGACATTTCCTCAATAGAGCCTTATATCTTTCCCATGCTTCATATAAATTCTCAGCCTCTATTTGAGTGAATGTCTGCACCTCAGTCTTCAATCTTATGATCCTTTGAGGGGGGTAAAATTTGGCAAGGAACTTGCTCACCAAGTCATCCCAAGTGTTGATGCTTTCTTTTGGAAAGGTCTCTAGCCATTGAGTTGCTTTATCTCTGAGAGAGAATGGGAAGAGCAGCAACTTATAGCTGTCAGGGGGCACACCATTTGTTTTCACTGTGTCACAGATTCTCAAGAAAGTAGACAAATGTTGGTTTGGATCCTCCAAAGGCCCTCCTCCAAAAGAACAATTGTTTTGAACCAGAGTGATGAGTTGTGGCTTGAGTTCAAAATTGTTTGCATTGACATTGGGAGGAAGAATGCTACTCCCACAATGCCTTGCGTTTGCGAATGTGTATGAAGCCAAGACTCTTCTCTGTTGTTGATTATTGTTGGCTCCTTCTCCTGGTTGATTGGTATCTCCTTCCATGTCTTGGAATTCCTCCTCAGATTCTTCTTCTCCGATAACGTTCTTCCCTCTTTCAGCTCTTCTTAGTCTCCGAAGAGTCCTTTGATCAATTTCAGAAATGATAGGAGAAGATCTTCCTATACCTGTCATACAAACACACAATAATAAACACACAAACCCAGAAAGCCAATGAAACTTCAATCTATAGCTAGAATGAAGGTTTAGTTAATTTAAGCAAAAATTCAAACAGTTAGTGTGTTAGTAAGAATTAGAATAACAGAAAAGAAAAAGTGCTTAATCTAGACCTCCACTTCACTTAATCATTGTCAACCAATTTCCTCCCCGGCAACGGCGCCAAAAACTTGATGTGTGGAAAACGATCCAACACAAAACTCTCCGGCAAGTGTACCGGGTCGCATCAAGTAATAATAACTCACATGAGTGAGGTCGATCCCACAGGGATTGAAGGATTGAGCA
>NC_029777.3:45381025-45389237 GCF_000817695.3 Arachis duranensis | reverse complement strand
TCACTCCCAGGAGGCTGCCCTGCCCTTGTGGAGGGCAGGGCAGAAAATTGATGCTTGGTGCTAGCAATTGGTGCGTGTTGGTGCGGCCTTGTGTGATTTTGGTGCGCCAGATGCTCGTTGGTGCGTGGGACGCTGCCCTGCCCGCGCCAAGGGCAGGGCAGGAAGAGTTTGATGTGCCAGAATTGAGGAGTGCGCGCGCTTGGTGCTGCCAGGGGAGGAAATTGGTGCGCCAAATTTGTTGCTTGGTGCGCCAAGTTCTTGTGCCATCCAAATGCTGCCCTGCCCGCGCCAAGGGCAGGGCAATGTTCCTCCCTTCACGTCCCAAGTTCGAATCACGGAGGAGGCAAACACGCTACATTTTTTCTTGGCTTCTTAGCACGGTAGTGGACCTTAGTGCTTGGCTTCCTCATGGTTCCTTGTTCGAACCTTGTAGCATGCATGGGTGACATTTTTCACTTAAATTTTCTCCTTAGAGAGCCCGATCCTGCCCTCCACAAGGGCAGGGCAATGTTCTCCTTCTCTTGGCTCCAAGGCACCATTTTGTGCTCTGCCCTTGTAGTGGGCAGGGCAGAGTTGCCTTCCTTGGTTGGTCTTATTATGTTGCTCTCCTAGAGGGCATTCTGCCCTTGTGGAGGGCAATGTTGCTTCCCCCATTGCAATGCGGCACGCTTCTCTCCTCTTTGGCCACGCTTTCCTTTTCTTGGGCTACACTTTTTATGCCACGCTTTTCCTTTTCTTTTCTTTTCTTCACCTATAATAAACCAAACAACCACTCAAAGTATCACTAAATTCAAGAGGCTTATAAATCAATTAAAATTCAATTAAAATGAGCTCAAACCTCAATGATTAACATTAAATTCATGGTGGTTGCTTGATTTAAAGAAGTTATGCATTTTCACTCCAAATCACTTACTTAGGATGCAAGAAAGTGCATAAATGCTAACAAAACAAGTGAAATTAGCTTGAAAAATGGGTATATGATGACTTGTCATCAATAGCCATTGACACTAGCCTACTACTAGGTTAATTAGTAGTGAGGTTAGACCTTATGGGTTGATGTAACCAAACCATTTAACATACTTCAAGTATAGAAGTAGACTTCATGGGTTTGGTTCCTTATAATTGTCAAGCTATGGTTATTAGACAAGGATAGTGACCCCAATTCCCATGCCTAGCCAAGAGTTGCTTTTATTATTCATATTTGAAAACCCAAATTCTTAATTTTCTTGCCTTAGTTATATTTATTGGTTAGTTGAGAGTAGAACTAAATTAAATGTTATCTTCTTAGTTTGAAATTGCTTACATCTTGTTTAGTTATTTGAATTAGTTCTTTGCACTTTAGATTACTTGTTTGCTAAGATTCCTAGTTCACTTTCTTTCTCATGACTTACAACCCCAGATTTCTAACCAATGTTAAAGCACATGTTTGCCCATTCCTTGTGAGACGATCCGAGGTTTGAATACTTCGGTTACTTTATTGGGGTTGAACTTGTGACAACCAATTCCTTTCTAAATTTGATCCTCGAGGATTGTTGTTGGTAGAGCTATACTTGCAATGCAACTTCATTGAGAAATTCTTTTCCGACATAGTGCACGGGTTGCATTATCAAATTTTTGGCGCCGTTGCCGGGGAATGGTTGCAACATATGCCTTGATATTGGTTATGTGAATATGCGAATATTGTAGATAGTTTGTTTGCGTTCAATACTTTGCTATAGTTTTGCTTCTTTTATTTTTGTGCTATGACTCTCAAGTTTGATGACTCAGTCCCAACCGAATTCTAGCTTAGCCAATTTTGATCCCGAGATTGAAAGAACTTTGTTACACACTCGGCAAGCTAGACGGCGGTTGGACTATACGGCTAGTACTTCGGCCTCTCTTGAGGAACATACCGAATCACTAGACAGTACCGAGAGTGACTTGGAGTCCACTACTTCCTATTTTTCTGTTGGCACTACTAATACATCTTTGCATCCTACAGGTAAACCATACATGGCGGAGCCACGCCGGATCACTTTACATGAGCAAGGAGCTCCAGATATTGTACTTCAACCATTGCAAGCAAGGTATCCTAACATTGATCCAAACTTTGAATTAAAGAGTAGCTTGATAAATCTACTACCTAAGTATCATGGGTTGCTGGGTCAAGACCCTATCCAACATATGGAGCCGATGAGGTGGCTATCATGGTTTTTGCCTTCCCTTTCTCTCTTGAAGCGCAAGCAAAGACATGGTTTTATTCACTACCGGATGGGATTGCTACCAATTGGGATTTCTTGAGAAGAGAGTTTCTAGATAAATTCTTCCCACCGGAGAAGACCGACTACATCCGGAAGGAGATTTCGGGTATAATGCAAAGAGACCAAGAGAGTTTGTACGAGTATTGGTCTCGGTTCAAGAGGCTATTGGAATCTTGTCCACACCATGTAATGAACACTCATTTTCGCATTAGCTACTTCATCGGAGGTCTTTGTGTGGAAGATAGAAGATTGCTCACTGCTTCTAGCGGTGGTTCCCTTTCAGAAAACAAGATGGAGGGAGAAGCTTGGAGTTTGATAAAGGATGTTGCCAAAGCTACACAGCATACAAGGGTGAGAAGTAATCCTCTCAAGGGTGTGGTAGAACCGTCCCCTTCTGAATCAAGCCTAACCAAAGCACTTGGGGATATGACCACCATCCTCACGTAAATACAAAAGGATCAAAAGGAATTCTACTCCATGCAAGCCGTTTAAGCTCCACCTCCAGTTGCTCAACTTGAAGGCCCTCATAGGATTTGTGGTTTGTGCTCTAGCACTACACATTACACCGATCAATGCCATCAAATTCAAGAGGAACATGCCCTTGTAGTGGCCAATGTGAATTACAAAAACCGTCTACCCTATCCTTCTCAAGGCCAAAACCACTACCCTCATGGTAGTAATCAACATCAAGGGTGGAGGGATAATGCACAAGGGAGCAATCAAAACCAAAGGTGGAATAACTCTTCTTCTCATCACAACAACAACCAATCTTCATCTCAATACCACTACAACAACAATAACTACCAAGCCAACCAAAATCACCACAACCAAAACCAAAACAACTACACCAAGTACCAAGCACCACACCATAGACAACAAACTAACCAAGCCTCTCCACCTTCCACCAATCAAGCTGACGAGCTTAGAGCCGCTGTGGATAAATGGGATGAGGGCTATAAGGCTCAATTCGAGGCCATGAGTGCTCAATTGGCCAATCTTACCGACATGATCTCGAAGATGTCCATGTCCTCCTCCAACAACACCAACCAACCCTCAAGTTCTTCCAACCTTCCATCCCAACCCCAACCAAACCCAAAGGGCGGTCTCAACGCCATCACTCTACGGTCGGGAACTACATTGGAGGAGATACCTCCAAGGGTCTTGGAGGACATTCATGAGGAAGAAGCGATTGTTGAAGCTCTACATGAAAAGGGGGAGGTAGACAAAAGGCATGGGGAAGAAGGAGTAAACCTCAAAGAACCCAAGAGGAAAGCTCTAGTGGATGAGTCCATCCCTATTTTATTCCCTTCCATGGTGAAGAAAGCAAAGAAGACACCAGAATTTGATTTGAACATGCTTCAAGTGTTCAAGAAGGTTGAGGTAACCATACCACTTCTTGATGCTATTCAACAAATTCCAAAGTATGCAAAATTTTTGAAAGACTTATGCACATACAAGGATTGGATAGGAGAATTAGACACATTATTCTTGGGTAGTTTAATTTCTTCCTTGATGGAACCTATTCCAAAGAAATGTGGTGACCTTGGGCCTTGTTTGGTGTCTTGTTGTATTGGTGGACACACTTTTCATGATTGTATGTGTGATCTTGGAGCTTGTGTAAGCATCATGCCGCTTTCTACCTTTGTGCGGTTGTATTTAGCTCCATTAAAGAAGTCGGCGGCGAGGTTTGCCTTGGCCGATAAAAGTGTGATCACGGTAACAGGAATAGCCGAAGATGTACTTGTAGCGATCAAGGATTTTATCTTTCTGGTTGACTTTTACATCCTTGAAATGCCTCCAACAGAAAATAGAAGCTCATCCTCCGTTCTAATTGGTAGACCTTTCCTTAAGACCTCTAAATTCAAGTTGGATGCCTTCACTGACACATATTCCTTTGAGGTTGGAGACAAGACTATCAAGTTCAATTTAGAAGAAGCCATGAAGTATCCTCTCGAAGAGCATTTTGTTCTCTGATGTGATGTAATTGATGAAGTGGTAGCGGAAGTACAAGAAGAAGACCATAACAAGTTGTGCTACCATATTGTTGAAGAGACAGATGACCAAGAAGGTGAACATGAGGAAGTTGTTGAGAATGAACTCCGTGAGCTTGACAAAAAGGAACCTCAACTTGAGGCAAAGAGCGAATTGAAGCCTCTCCCATCTCATTTGAAGTATGCTTTCTTAGAGAACAACCAAAAGTTTTCAGTCATTATTGCTAGTGAGCTTTCTAGTGAAGAAAAAAAGCTCCTAGATGTTCTCAGAAAGTACAAGAAGGCAATTGGTTGGAGCTTAGCCGATATTGTGGGGATTGACCCTCGCAAGTGCATGCATCGTATATTTCTCCAAGAGGGAGCCAGGCCGGTTAGGCAACCGCAAAGGAGGCTCAACCCAACCATCCTTGATGTGGTAAAGAAGGAGGCCACTAGGCTACTCGATACGGGTATCATATACCCATTTCTGACAGTGAGTGGGTGAGCCCGATCCAGGTTGTTCCCAAGAAATCAGACGTCACTGCGGTTACAAAGGATGATGGTGAAGTGGTCACCAAGAGAGTACAAAATGCGTGGCGAGGAGTGTGCATCGACTATAGAAGGTTGAATGCCGCTAAAAGGAAGGACCACTACCCCTTTGCCCTTTATCGACCAGATGTTGGACTGTTTAGCGGGTAAAGCCCATTACTGTTTTCTTGATGGATTCACTGGTTACTTCCAGATTCACATTGCTCTTGAAGATCAGGAAAAGACCACATTCACTTGCCCTTTTGGCACCTTTGCCTACAAAAGGATGCCATTTGGACTATGTAATGCACCCACTACTTTTCAGCGGTGCATGACCAGTGTCTTTTCTGATCTAATGGAGAATTTTCTGGAAGTCTTTATGGATGACTTTAGTGTTTATGGAACATCATTTGATTGTTTCTTGGAGAACTTGGCCAAGGTCTTAGCTAGATGTGTTGACACCAACCTTGTCTTAAATTTTGAAAACTGTCATTTTATGGTAAGACAAGGTATAGTGTTAGTACATGTAGTATCTCATGAAGGAATTTCTGTAGACCTGACCAAGGTCGATGTCATCACCACTTTATCTCATCCCTCATCTGTGAGAGAGGTCCGCTCGTTTTTAGGACATGCAGGATTCTATAGGCGCTTTATCAAAGACTTCAGCAAGATTGCTTTACCATTGTCGTGCCTACTCCAAAAAGATGTGGACTTTGAGTTTGATAGTGAATGTGTGAAAGCTTTTGAGATAATTGCAGCTAGAGGAGCTCGAGTGTTTATGGAACAAAGCGTATGAGAATTCCTGGATTTACAAAGAAAAGATTAAAGCATTTCATGACCATCATATCCGAAAGAAGGACTTTCAAGAAGGTGATGAGGTTTTCCTCTACAATTTGAGGCTTCATTTCATGTTTGGCAAGCTCCGCTCTAGATGGGAATGACCTTTCAAGGTAAAGGAGATAAAGCCTTATGAAGTGGTGGAGTTGTTTGATCCTAAAAGTGAAGCAACTTTCAAGGTGAATGGACATAGAGTGAAAAAGTACGATGGCTACAAGCTCCCAAAAGAGCTAGAGTTGTTCCTATTGGCGGATGCACCTAGAGAAGGAAAAGCTTGAGTGACTGACCGTCCAACTTAAGGACGTTAAAGAAAAGTGCTTGGTGGGAGGCACCCTACCGTGGTAAGATCTTCCTTGTGTATACCATCTTACTTTTAGCTTTAGATTCTTGTGAATTTTGTGACTTCTTGATGTTGTTGATTACTTAGGAATACTAGTTTTATTGATCTTGTTGGATAACTAGGATGTTTAGATAGATTTCATTATTTTGGTATGGAAGAATTGTTGAAGTGGAGAGAATGCTATATTTTGAATGGTGAATGAATTTGTGAAGTGTTCTCTTTCCCACTAGCTTAAACACCTGCCAAAAATGTGTTAGAATAGCTTCTTCTATGTGCTTAAAAGAAAAAAAAACAAGGAAAAACGGCATCCGCGCGAGCGCACTGTGCGCGCGCGCCGGTGGTGCATTCTTACTCCTGGGCCAAAAATCCGAGAGTTATGCTCACCTTGTGCCCACTTTATGTCCACTTTGTGCCAGCCCTTACGAGCCAGCGTGCATGCCGCCAGTGCGCACCCTTGCAACTTAGCCATCGACGCGCAAGCACACTGTGCGTGCTGATGGTGTTTTTGTGGAAAAATGAATTTCCAACACACAAATCCAACCGGCAAGTATACCGGGTCGCATCAAGTAGTAATAACTCACTTAGAGTGAGGTCGATCCCACAGGGATTGATGGATCAAGCAACTTTAGTGGGTGATTAGTTTAGTCAAGCTAACATTGAGTGAATTGTGTGAAGTTGATCAACAGAAAGTAAATTGCAAGGAATTTAAAAGATGCAGAAAATAAAATTGCAGGAAACTTAAAGAACAAGAAAGTAAAATAGCTGAAACTTATATTGCAAGAAATATAAATTGCATCAAATGTAAAGGGGGCTGGGGTGCTAGAAATTAAATGAAAGCAGTAGATCCAAGCTTAGAACAATTGCAAGGAAATTAAATTGCAGGAAAAGTAAATTCAAGGTCACAGTAGCTTAAATGTAAATTGCAGAAGAACATAAGTGCAGGAAATTAAATTGGGAGCAATGAGATGTAACAAAGAGACATAGATCATTTTTCAAGTCTCAATGTGAAACTAACAATTTCAATGAAACAGTAAAAACAGAAGGAAAGCCAAGAGCTCAATTGCTCACTTGACCAAGATAGAAACAAAATTCAACTCAATTATGAAACTCAGAAAAGAAATTCAAGATCTCAGGGAATCAATGAGACTAGAGAACAAGTCTAGATCTCAAACCCTTCCTTGATCAATTCAGAGAACAATTTGCAGAAGAAAGAAGAAAAATGAATTGCAGAATTAAAGAGAAGATGAAGCAGTATGTGAATTTCAATTATGCAGAAAAAGTAAACAAGAGATCTCAAGGTGAGATTGAAACAGAATTTCTTCAATTCTCTACCCAAGATTTAAAGCAGAAAGGAAAACTTAAAGGAGAGAGCTCTCAAATCCTAATATTCCCTAGTAGGTCTCGCCTCCCCCCACTCCCTCTTGCTCATGAGTTCGAACCTTGTGGCAAGCATTGGTAGGCAGAATTTCTTTGGAAGCTTGTTTCATTATGTTGCCCTCCTGGAGGGCAGTGTGCCCTTGTGGAGGGCAATGCTTTCCCTTCCTCATGTTGTGAGCCACACTTCTTCTCTCTTTGACCACACTTTCTTTTCCTTGGGCCACACTTCCTTAGGCCACGCTTTTCCCTTTTATTTTTCTTTTTTTCACCTACAATAAACCAAAACAACCACTCAAAGTATCACTAAATTCAAGAGGCTTATAAATCAATTAAAATTCAATTAAAATTAGCTTAAACCTCATGGATTAACATTAATTTCATGGTGGTTGCTTGATTTAAAGAAGTTGTGCATTTTCACTCCAAATCACTTACTTAAGAAGCAAGAAAGTGCATAAAAACTAACAAAACAAATGAAATTAGCTTGAAAAATGGGTATATGATGACTTGTCATCACAACACCAAACTTAAATCTTGCTTGTCCCCAATCAAGCATCAGAACTAAGAGTAAATGATATGAATAAGAAAAGAACACATATCCTTATTAGGCATATAGCAGAACTTGATTTATGGAGTCTTTATGCAGACAATGACAACTCACTTATTGTTGCTGCTACATAATACACATCTTTCCTCAAAGGCTTGCTAAACTTGCTGTTAGAAGACTCACTTTTTAATTACTCCCTTGCTAACTTTCCTTGGCTCACAATACTTAACAAGCTTATTATTCTTTTAGAGGTTTGGTGTCAAATGTTGCAGTAGTAGCCTTTGGCTTTATTTTCCTTTCTTTTGCTCAACATCTTTCCACCACAGACACATGGCTCACTAATTCTTCCTAGGATCATTGATGCCCAGCATCTCTT
>NC_029777.3:45370542-45380441 GCF_000817695.3 Arachis duranensis | reverse complement strand
ACACCAAACTTAATTGCTTGCCACTGCCTCTGATGCAACAAGTTAACCATATGTGAAACCTTGTGTTCTTGCTAAAGGTTATGGAATTAAAGCTAAAAAGCAGTTAAATAGTTGAATAATTTGTCTGACTGCTTGGAGCTAGCATTGTGCATGAAGTGAGAATGTTCTTTTAAATGAGATTTTGGTGGAACACCAAACTTAGAATCCTTCATTCTCCCTTAAATTGTTTTGGTGTGCAACACCAAACTTAGCTCTTTGCAATACAGACCAATTATTCAACCTTTTTATTGAAATAGCTATGAAAAGAAACTACATCAGGTTGGGTTGCCTCCCAACAAGCGCTCTTTTAATGTCACTAGCTTGACATTCCTTATTCTTGCTCAACTTCCAAAGTGTTTCAGGATCAAAAGGTGTGGATTCATTGCTCTTTCCTCCTGTCACAAAAGCAGAAACACAAACAGAGCCAGAAACTAAAATAGAGCACTTTATAACCTGAGTGCAGTTAGAGTTAGTAGAGGCAAAATCTCGAATAGTTAGTGTGTTAGTTTAAAAATAAAGAAAAGTGCTTGATCTAGACCTCCACTTCACTTAATCATTGTCAATCTATTTCAATCCCCGGCAACAGCGCCAAAAACTTGATGGTGTTTTTGTGGAAAAATGAATTTCCAACACACAAATCCAACCGGCAAGTGTACCGGGTCGCATCAAGTAGTAATAACTCACTTAGAGTGAGGTCGATCCCACAGGGATTGATGGATCAAGCAACTTTAGTGGGTGATTAGTTTAGTCAAGCTAACATTGAGTGAATTGTGTGAAGTTGATCAACAGAAAGTAAATTGCAAGGAATTTAAAAGATGCAGAAAATAAAATTGCAGGAAACTTAAAGAACAAGAAAGTAAAATAGCTGAAACTTATATTGCAAGAAATATAAATTGCATCAAATGTAAAGGGGGGCTGGGGTGCTAGAAATTAAATGAAAGCAGTAGATCCAAGCTTAGAACAATTGCAAGGAAATTAAATTGCAAGAAAAGTAAATTCAAGGTCACAGTAGCTTAAATGTAAATTGCAGAAGAACATAAGTGTAGGAAATTAAATTGGGAGCAATGAGATGTAACAAAGAGACATAGATCATTTTTCAAGTCTCAAGGTGAAACTAACAATTTCAATGAAACAGTAAAAACGGAAGGAAAGCCAAGAGCTCAATTGCTCACTTGACCAAGATAGAAACAAAATTCAACTCAATTATGAAACTCAGAAAAGAAATTCAAGATCTCAGGGAATCAATGAGACTAGAGAACAAGTCTAGATCTCAAACCCTTCCTTGATCAATTCAGAGAACAATTTGCAGAAGAAAGAAGAAAAATGAATTGCAGAATTAAAGAGAAGATGAAGCAGTATGTGAATTTCAATTATGCAGAAAAAGTAAACAAGAGATCTCAAGGTGAGATTGAAACAGAATTTCTTCAATTCTCTACCCAAGATTTAAAGCAGAAAGGAAAACTTAAAGGAGAGAGCTCTCAAATCCTAATATTCCCTAGTGGGTCTCGCCTCCCCCCACTCCCCCTTGCTCATGAGTTCGAACCTTGTGGCAAGCATTGGTAGGCAGAATTTCTTTGGAAGCTTGTTTCATTATGTTGCCCTCCTGGAGGGCAGTGTGCCCTTGTGGAGGGCAATGCTTGCCCTTCCTCATGTTGTGAGCCACACTTCTTCTCTCTTTGACCACACTTTCTTTTCCTTGGGCCACACTTCCTTAGGCCACGCTTTTCCCTTTTTTTTTTCTTTTTTTCACCTACAATAAACCAAAACAACCACTCAAAGTATCACTAAATTCAAGAGGCTTATAAATCAATTAAAATTCAATTAAAATTAGCTTAAACCTCATGGATTAACATTAATTTCATGGTGGTTGCTTGATTTAAAGAAGTTGTGCATTTTCACTCCAAATCACTTACTTAAGAAGAAAGAAAGTGCATAAAAACTAACAAAACAAATGAAATTAGCTTGAAAAATGGGTATATGATGACTTGTCATCACATGCGCGCGCCGATGGTGCACTGTGCACTTCCCAGTACAAAAAACCGAGAGTTGTGCCATGCTTCTGCTATTCTTGTGCCTAGCCTATGCCCGCACCGATGCGTCCAGGCACTGCGTGCGTCCGCGCAGGTAGATAACCCTATCAGCACGCGTCAGCGCAATGTGCGTGTCCGCGCGCCTGTGATGCATGCCAACTCTGGTATAAAAAACCGAGACTTATGCCAACTTTGTGCCAGTTCTGTCCCTCGCTCAACTCTCATCAACGCACCAGCGCACCGTGCGCGCGCGCGTCGGTCACGCAAACTAGTTTTAAAGCTGCGCGCCTTGCTTCTCTCACCCTCTTTCTTGTTTATTTCTTCTTCTTCTTCCATCCATTCTCTTCTCTTCTCACCTCTTCTCTTCCATACTCCACCACCACTGTCTCCGGCTACTCACTGGCGACCACCACCTCTTCCGGTGGCACTACATCTCTTCCCTTTCTTTCTCATCTTCAAAAAGAACATTCACCTTGTCCTTTTACACTTCTCAAGGTTCTACTTCCTCCATATCTCATCTGTTACTTTCTTTGCATCACTTCTTTTTCTAGTTAGATTTTTCTTGTTGATTTACTTATTCGCTCTTTTAGTTACTTGATTATACCACTTGCTTTTTGCTTGTTTACTTTTTCTTCTTTTTATTTTTCCATGGATGTTGAACTTGAGCTTTTCATGGATCTTCTTGATTGTCTTTCATTATTTTTGTGAGTGGATGATGTTGTGTGATGATTGATACTTCATTTTTGGCTTCTAATTAGTTGAGTATCTCATAATTGTTCATTGCTTGTTAAATGCACACCAGGTGTTCGAAGAAATGCACATATGCCATATTGGTTTACTCTAGTCATATATCTTCAATTTGGTGCTTTCTCCTCAATTACTTGCTCTCTTCTAAGTGCATTGAACACATTTTGCTTATTACTTGCTAATTAGATACTCATTGAACATGACTTGCTCTTTGTTTTGGATGCTTGAGATCATTCCTCTCATGCCATATTGCATGCTTTACTCCCTCTTACATCCCATGCCAAGTGTTATGATCCATGCTTCTATGACTACTTTGTTGCACTATTTCTTTTGGGCACACCTCTCACTTGCATGTTTGTTAAGTTGATCCTTTGGGTTTAACATTTTCCTTCTTTCCCCTCCTTTTCTGGATGGCCACCAAGAAAGGCAAGGAGAAAGCTTCAAGAAAACCAGCCACAAAGAGGGCACCCCCAAAGTCACGCTCAAAGGTGCACTCTTCACTAGGAGCCAAACCTCTATCTAAGAAGGCGAAGGCACCCGCTCCTATTAATGAGAATGAAAAGAGCAAACCGGCAAATGATTCTTCAAGGTTCCCAAACCGCTTCTGTGAACTTATGTTCCTCTTCATGGTTGAGAGGAACTATCATGCTGAGCATCTACTCGCTCCGCCGGATAAAGTTACTCCTTGTATTCTACCCCATATTGAACAGTGAGGATGGGAGTTTCTTCTGAGAAAACCACAAGAGGTCAACCTCTCATGGGTGGTAGAATTCTACACTAACTACCATCTTTCCTCTTTTCAATCGGTATACGTGCGCCGGAAGCAATTCTCAGTGTCAGAAGAGGCTATTTAGCAAGTGCTTAATATCTTACCAGTACCAAGTGACATGGATGGCTACCAAGAGGTCTTACGTCAGCGAGAAAAGTCTGGATTTGACTGGGACTCGATCCTCCAAGTCATTGCTGAACCAGAAGCATTTTGGACCCGAGGTCAACTCCGGATGTGACCCAAGTGCATTGACGCATGTTTCCTCACTGTAGAAGCTAGAGCGTGGGCCCAGATCCTATCTCATTGTTTGGTGTCTTCTCACGGGGGAGACCGGTGAACATTCTGCTTCTTGTAAAGCAAGCGATGGGTCAAATCTACGACTGGGGCAATTTGCCATTTCCAGCATTGGTATCTGATTTAGTTGCTTATGCGGGTGTTCCTTGGGATGCCAGGAACAAACCAAGCATTGATGTAGCCCCACCATTTATTATTCCTTCCACCTCATCATCACCACCGCAGCAAAGATCCACCCATCAAAGGATAGAAGATCTACACCGGAAGATTGATAGATTTGAGCGGCGCAACCAACGCCGATACACTTACATCAAGAAGCTTCTGCGTTGTGTTACCCCTAGCATGGAGGAACCCAAAATATTCACATCCACCTCCAACCCAAGTGATGGGAGCTCTGATGAAGGGGATAGTGAAGGTTCTGGTCCCGACCGTCCTTTGCGCATTCTTAGTAGCATCTCTTGCTTAGTAGTTAGTACATTGCATGTGTAGTTAGTCTTGTTTGTAAATATTCCTTGCATGGTAGTTAGTCTCTATAGAGTTGCTTGGTCAAATAATAACTTCTTTTCCAAGAAACTGTGTTTTGGGGTACCCTACTAATTTGAAATTTTTTTTGTGTTGAACTTGCTTCAAGAATATCTTTTGGAACCTAATGATTGAGCTAAGAACACAAGCATGTAAGTTTTGAGCCTATTGTATGGTTATATCTTCTAACCATTAATTCCCATTCTTGTGTGCATTATTCTCTCTCTATGATTACAATCCTTGCTTTGTCTGATTCTATATGTCCATTACTTTATGTATGAATGCGTTTACATGATCGAGGCCATCGTTTCAATAGTCACTTTTCCCAAGTGGCCATAACCCTTTTATCTACCATTGCTAACCAACTTTGAGCCTATGATAAACCCTCTTTGTTCCTAAAAAGAGCACATTAACAACCCTAGGTGAAAAACCATGAATGTCCTTAAATTTGGAGCCTTGATTAGGTTAGGTGAGTTGGGATGTGTATCATTCAATTGGGAGGGTATACTTGGGAACTTGGGTATATATAGAGGTGTATTGTAATTGTAATTGAAAATTCTGGGATTTGGGAACATCCTCATGTATTGAATGATTGAACCATGTGCATTGAAACTTTTGTACATGAACCCCAAGGAAAAGGGGACCAAAAAAAAGAGAAGAATTTCATATGTGTATATATGAGAATGTATGAACAAGAAAAGAAAAGAAAAAATATATATATATATATATGAAAAAAAAAGAAAGGCAATGAAAAGGGACAAAAATGCCCTAAGACAAAGTAGTAAAAATAATGCATATGGGATATGAATTGAAAAGAATGCATGAGTGTGCAAAAAGTGAAACTCAAGGGTAGATAGGTAATGTATTATAGTTGTATAGGTTGTTTTATGTGTCTAGTGGGATCCTAGGTTAATCAAGGACTCAAATTTTGAGCTCACTTGACCATATGCATCCTTACCTTCACCCTAGCCACGTTACAACCCATGATAAGACCTCATGATATTTGTAAGCATGCATTAAGTAATTGTTGATTGTTAGATGAAAGACAAATCTTGGAAAGCATGATTAGGAGAGGATTGAGTGACGAATCCTATACACTTGAGCGCATAGAGCGGATACACGTCCGGCAAGGGTTCGATGCTCAACTCCTTGTTCCCGGCTTTCACAAGCTTTCATTTAAGCAAGTTATATGCACTTCATAGTGATATTCAGTTTGGTAGGATTCATGAACTACACATTATTTTCACCCTATATGCTCACATGTGTTCTTGGAGAATGGATTTACCCTTGACCAAGTAGATAGACGAGTTTACATTAGTTGCATGCATTCACTTAGGTAGTTTGCATTTCATAAACCCTTTCTCACCATGATCTTGGTCTTTTTATTTTAAGCATGAGGACATGCTTGGTTTAAGTATGGGGAGATTTGATAAACCCCAATTTTTTGGTTTATCTTGTGCTTAATTTGGGGGGTTTTGTCAATATTTCTCGCACTTATTCACAAGAAATGCATGGTTTTGTGTTCACTTCCTAATTTTGCTCCAAGATAGAAAACATGCTTATTTTGCCTTAGAATTGCTATATTTTGATCCTCTTTATTGCCATTCAATGCCGTGACGTATTTGTTGAGTGATTTCAGAATTAATAGGGTAAGAATGGCCTAGAAGAGAGAAGGAAATCATGCACAAGAGGAAGGAACATGAAGATTTGGATTTTGGGAACTGCAGCATCAACGCGCATGCGCACATCACGCACACACATGAATGAGGATAGCTGGAAGTGGCGTGCAAGGATGGACGCATCCGCGAAGGCCAGAGAATTCCAACCGACACGCACACGCACTTGGTGCGCACGCGTGGATCACAAAAGCAATCGGCGAGCATGCACGCACGGGAAGCTGCACGTGACCTCATTAAAGGAAATCATGCCTGGCGATTTCTGAGGCTTATTATGCCCAATTTCAAGATGTTCTGCATGGAAAAAGACCCAAGGATGCTAGGGAGAAAGGGGGGATCAATCATTTTACACTAAGACACATTTTTCTAGTTTTTTGGGTTCTTTGTTCTTTTGGAGAGAGAAACCCTTGTTCTTCTCTAGATCTAGCTTTAATTTGATCTTCCCTTGTTGAAACTCTGAATTGGATCTTGTTAATTACTAGTTTTGATTGTTTAATTTGAATTCCTTAGTATAATTTTGCTTAGATCTTGTGTTAGTTTATGGATTCTTGTCAATTGTCACTTTATACCCATTGCATGAATGTTGTGAATCTTGACTTGTTGATGTTACATTGATGATTTCTATGATTAATTGTGTTGTTTGAGTGATTGTAAGTTGATATTTGTTAGTGGGTATTTGTTAATTTCAATTCAATTGCAATTTGAACATGTCTTTTGTTAATGCTTACCATGTGTTTGATGAATTGTTTACCCTGATTATGGAGTAGTTCTTTTTACTCTTGGCTTAGGCCAAGGGAATTGGGTAAACTTGAGGCGTTGGGTCTAATGGATTTGATAATTTGGGAACCCTTAGTGGTTAATTTGATAGCCATTGACACTAGCCTATTACTAGGTTAATTAGTAGTGAGGTTAGACCTTATGGGTTGATGTTGACCAAACCATTTAACATACTTCAAGTATAGAAGTAGACTTCATGGGTTTGGTTCCTCATAATTGTCAAGATATGGTTATTAGACAAGGATAGTGACCCCAATTCCCATGCCTAGCCAAGAGTTGCTTTTATTATTCATATTTGAAAACCCAACAGTTGGAAGATTTTTATGAAACTCCACGAGTTCGGGTGGAGTTGAGAAGGAGCTACATTGCAGAACCACATCAGCTCGGTCTCAAAAGGGGTAAAAGTAAGGGTAATATTCAGTTGGCTAAAGAAGTAGTCACAAGCATAGTTCCTCTTGAACCAACGAAGGAAAACTAACCCTCTCCTCAGCGTTAGGTGACACCAACTCATAGTTTTTCTCTTGGTTCCTATTTTTACAAATCCTATGGTGCCTCCTAAGTTGCACAAAGTATTCGGGGTCAGCCACGGTAACGCACATTAAAATAATGGAGTCCAGCTAGTCAGACATGCCCTCTGGGATCTTAGTAGACATCTCAACAAGATTTTTGCGAGAAGACATGGGTCATCTACTCCTAGAGTAAGAAAAAGAAAAATTAGGTTACTACCAAGCAACTCGGGCAAATAAAGAAAGCAACTTGGGCAAATAAAAGAAGCAACTGGACAGTAACATATGAACATCAAGAGTCAGATACGGAAGTAAAAAGGGAAACCTTAGGACTCGCACTAAAGGTCCCGGGGACACCCTTTGGAGGCAGTAACAAGGCAAGAACCCGGTGAGAGGGAAGTTGACAGACTAGCCCCTAACATCTCTCAAAACAAAACACAATCCTTCTCTAGTAGCATCATTCCATACAAACAGCACAAACCATTATCATCAACAGGCCACGCAAAGCCATAAAAAAGCTACAGCCTCTTCTACCAAACAGTTCAAACAAAAAGTATGTACAAAAGAAGACAGGAAACAGCAGCAAAGCAAAACCTTACGAAAAGCAAGAATGTTTTTTTCCCAAACAAAGAGCAAGGTAAAGAAAATCACAGCATCGATCAAAAATAAAAGACACAATCTTTGCCAAAAAGGTTCAAACTTTCCAAGACTCGGAGAGAACCAAACTTTCAGTGATACAAATACCAAGGAAATCATCGAAAAGAGAGAGAAAGGAAAAGAGAGAGAAGGGAGGAAGAATTACCAACCTATAAAGAAGAAGCAAGCACAAAATAGGAAGGGGCGATGATCGCAATCTGCACCGACGAACACTCTCGAGCCAGAAAAACTCCGAAGCGTGAGAGAAACAAAGGAAACGAAGCGCTTCAGTAGAAGATGAAGCAAAGGGCGAAGAGAAAGGAGAAAGAAGAAAATGAAAGCAAGCCTTGTCAAAATTCAAAATTAAGAAGTAAAAGAGGGAATGAAGGAACAACAAGAGTTAATAAGCATTAAACCCTCACACATTTCCAAGGAAACAAAAATGCGCGCCACAAGTAAGGGAAAGAAACACTTCGCATTTTAAAGAAGAAAAGCCAAACCTAACAGGAGTTCTACAAAAGTTCGACCTAAGGCAAAATGCTCGAGCTCGACCTCCCCAAAAAAGAGGTCTGGTGGACGAAATTGTGATCATCAACAATGGCTCCAAAGGCTTGGTGCTCTCAAACGTGAATCACACTTTGTCACAACTCCGCACAACTAACCAGCAAGTGTACTGGGTCATCCAAGTAATACCTTACGTGAGTAAGGGTCGATCCCACAGAGATTGTTGGTATAAAGCAAGCTATGGTCATCTTGTAAATCCCAGTCAGGCGGATTTAACTGGATTAAGAGATTATTGGTTTAAATAAAGATAATAAAATAAATAGAAAATAAAGATAAAGTTACTCATGTAATTCAATGGTGGGAATTTCAGATAGGTGTATGGAGGTGCTGTGTTTCTTCTGAATCTCTGCTTTCCTACTTCTTCCTTCTAGTTTTTCATCACTCTTTTCTATGGCAAGCTGTATGTCGGGCATCATCGTTGTCAATGGCTACATCCCATCCTCTCAGTAAAAATTATCCAAATGCTCTGTCATAGCACGGCTAATCATCTGTCGGTTCTCAATCAGGTTGGAATAGAACCCAGTGATTCTTTTGCGTCTGTCACTAACGCCCAGCCTTCAGGAGTTTGAAGCTCGTCACAATCATTCAATCCCGGAATCCTCCTCGGAATACCACAGACAAGGTTAGACTTTCCGGATTCCCATGAATGCCGCCATCAATTCTAGCTTATACCACGAAGATTCTGATCAAGGAATCCAAGAGATATGCGCTCGGTCTTAGGTAGAACGGAAGTTGTTGTTAGTCACGCGCGTTCATAGGTGAGAATGATGATTAGTGTCACGGATCTTCACATTCATCAAGTTGAAGCGCAACGAATATTTTAGAACAGGAATAAATCGAATTGGATAGAAAATAGTAGTAATTGCATTAAAACTTGAGGTACAGCAGAGCTCCATGATGCACGAAATTGTGATCAATACTTTTCACAACTCAAATAATCCCCGGTGATGAATCCAAAAATTTGGTGTTCAATACCATGGCATAAACACAACTTCGCACAACTAACCAGCAAGTGTACTGGGTCGTCCAAGTAATAAACCTTACGCGAGTAAGGGTCGATCCCACAGAGATTGTTGGTATGAAGCAAGCTATGGTCACCTTGTAAATCTTAGTCAGGCAAACTCAAATGGTTATGAATGATGAATAAAACATAAAGATAAAGATAGAGATACTTATGTAATTCATTGGTAGGAATTTCAGATAAGCGTATGAAGATGCTTTGTCCCTTCCATCTCTCTGCTTTGCTACTGTCTTCATCCAATCCTTCTTACTCCTTTCCATGGCAAGCTGTATGCAAGGGTTTCACCGTTGTCAGTGGCTACCTCCCATCCTCTCAGTG
>NC_029777.3:45369894-45370387 GCF_000817695.3 Arachis duranensis | reverse complement strand
ATAGTAATTGCATTAATACTCGAGGTACAGCAGAGCTCCACACCTTAATCTATGGTGTGTAGAAACTCCACCGTTGAAAATATATAAGAACAAGGTCTAGGCCTGGCCGAATGGCCAGCCTCCAATGTGATCAAAAGATCTAAAGATCAAAAGATTCCCAAGATCAAAAGATGAAAATACAATAGTAAAAGGTCCTACTTATAGAGAACTAGTAGCCTAGGGTTTACAGAGATGAGTAAATGACATAAAAATTCACTTCCGGGCCCACTTGGTGTGTGCTTGGGCTGAGCATTGAAGCATTTTCGTGCAGAGACTTCTCTTGGAGTTAAACGCCAGCTTTTGTGCCAGTTTGGGCGTTTAACTCCCATTCTTGTGCCAGTTCCGGCGTTTAACGCTGGGAATTCTAATGGTGACTTTGAATGCCGGTTTGGGCCATCAAATCTTGGGAAAAGTATAAACTATCATATATTGCTGGAAAGCCCAGGATGTCTAG
>NC_029777.3:45366339-45369740 GCF_000817695.3 Arachis duranensis | reverse complement strand
TGCTCAGGTCCCTCAATTTCAGCCAGAAAATACCTGAAATCACAGAAAAACACACAAAATCATAGTAAAGTCCAGAAAAGTGAATTTTAACTAAAAACTAATAGAAATATACTAAAAACTAACTAGATCATACTAAAAACATACTAAAAACATTCTAAAAACAATGCCAAAAAGCATACAAATTATCCGCTCATCACTCCACACCCTTAATCTATGGTGTGCAGAAATTCCACCATTGAAAATACATAAGTGAAAGGTCCAGGTATGGCCGAATGGCCAGCCCCAGATCTAAGAACTAAATGTCCAAAGATTGCTAATACACTAGTAAAAAGTTCTATTTATACTAAACTAGCTACTAGGGTTTTGATGTATAAATCCACTTACGGGGCCCACTTGGTGTATGTTTGGGCTGAGCTTGATCTATTCATGAGCTGAGGCTTCTCTTGGAGTTGAACGCCAAGTTGTAACGTGTTTTGGGCGTTCAACTCTGGTTCGTGACGTGTTTCTGGCGTTTGACTCCAGAATGCAGCATGGAACTGGCGTTGAGCGCCAGTTTACGTCATCTAATCTCAAACAAAGTATGGACCATTATATATTGCTGGAAAGCTCTGGATGTCTACTTTTTAACGCCATTAAGAGCGCGCCATTTGGAGTTCTGTAGCTCCAGAAAATTTATTTCGAGTGCAGGGAGGTCAGATTCCAACAGCATCAGCAGTCCTTTGTCAGCCTCCTATCAGAGTTTTGCTCAGGTCCCTCAATTTCAGCTAGAAATTACCTGAAATCATAGAAAAATACACAAACTCATAGTAAAGTCTAGAAATGTGAATTTAGCATAAAAACTAATAAAAACATCCCTAAAAGTAGCTAGATTATACTAAAAACTATCTAAAAACAATGCCAAAAAGCGTATAAATTATCCGCTCATCACAACACCAAACTTAAATTGTTGCTTGTCCCCAAGCAACTGAAAATTAATTAGAATAAAAAGAAGAAAATATACTATAAATCCCAAAATATCAATGAATATTAATTCTAATTAGATGAGCGGGACTTGTAGCTTTTTGCTTCTAAACAGTTTTGGCATCTCACTTTGTCCTTTGAAGTTTAGAATGGTTGGCTTCTATAGGAACTTTAGAATTTCAGATAGTGTTATTCAGTCTCCTAGTTAAGTATGTTGATTCTTGAACACAGCTACTTTTATGAGTCTTGGCCGTGGCCCTAAGCACTTTGTTTTCCAGTATTACCACCGGATACATAAATGCCACAGACACATGAGTGGGTGAACCTTTTTAGATTGTGACTCAGCTTTGCTAGAGTCCCCAATTAGAGGTGTCCAGAGCTCTTAAGCACACTCTTTTTGCTTTGGATCATGACTTTAACCACTCAGTCTCACGCTTTTCACTTGGACATGCATGCCACAAGCACATGGTTAGGGACAGCTTGATTTAGCCGCTTAGGCCTGGATTTTATTTCCTTGGGCCTTCCTATCCATTGATGCTCAAAGCCTTGGATCCATTTTACCCTTGCCTTTTGGTTTTAAGGGCTATCGGCTTTTTCTGCTTGCTTTTGTTCTTTTTTTTCTAAAATTTTTTTTCGCCTCTCTTTTTCTTCTCTTTTTTCTTCGCAAGCTTTTTCTATTCACTGCTTTTTCTTGCTTCAAGAATCAATTTCATGATTTTTCAGATTATCAATAGCATTTCTCTTTGTTCATCATTCTTTCAAGAGCCAACAATTTTAACATTCATAAACAACAAGATCAAAAATATGCACTGTTCAAGCATTCATTCAAAAAACAAAAAGTATTGTCACCACATTACTATAATTAAACTAAATTCAAGGACAATTTTCGAAATTTATGTACTTCTTGTTCTTTTGAATTAAAAACATTTTTCATTTAAGAGAGGTGAAGGACTTATGGAATTTATTTATAGCTTTAAGACATAGTTACTACATACTAATGATCATAAAGTAGAGACATAAAACATAGATAAAAACGAAAAACAGAAAAAATAAGAACATGGAATGAATCCACCTTAGTGAGGGTGGCGCCTTCTTGAAGAACCAATGGTGCTCTTTGAGCTCCTCTATGTCTCTTCCTTGCTTCTGTTGCATGATCCCTAGTAATTTTGGTGCTCCTATCCTTAGTTGCTCCCAATAATTGTATAGAGGACAATTTATCCCCTGAGGTATCTCAGGGATCTCTTGATTTGCAGTCAAATGTTCTACCACTGAGCTATAAACCCTTTAGATGAGTCTTTCCATCTCCCATGACTCAGAGGTGGAAGCTTTTGTCTTCCCTTTTCCCTCTTTTCTTTTTAGGTTTCTCTAGCCTTAGGTGCCATCAATGGTTATGGAAAAACAAAAAGCTATGCTTTTACCACACCAAACTTAGAAAATTGCTCACCCTCGAGCAAGAGAAGAAAGAAAAGATGAAGAATAAGAAGAAGATATGGAGGAGATGGAAGGATGTGTGTATTCGGCTATATGGGTGGGATTGGGTGGGAAAGAGAATTTGAATTTTGAAGGTAGGTGGAGTGTATGGGGAAGAGTGGATAGATGTGAGTGGTGAATGAAAAACAGAAGGGATGACCATGAATGGAGAGAGAGAGGGTGAGGTAGGTGGGGATCCTGTGGGGTCCACAAATCCTGAGATGATCCTGTGGGGTCCACAGATCCTGAGGTGTAAAGGATTTACATCCCTGCACCAATTAGGGCGTTTAAACGCCGAAGTGATGCTCAATTTGGGCGTTCAACACCCAATTGTAGCATGTTTCTGGCGTTGAACGCCAGTTCCATGCTTGTTTCTGGCGTTCAGTGCCAGCTTTCCTCAGGGTGTATTCCTGGCATTTGAACGCCAGGATGTTGCTTGTTTCTGGCATTCAGCGCCAGATCCATGCTCTGTTCTGGCGTTGAACTCCAGCCAAATGCTCCTTACTGGCGTTTAAATGCCAGTAAGTCCTTCCTCCAGGGTGTGATTTTTCTTCTACTGTTTTTTATTCTGTTTTTAATTTTAATATTTTTTCGTGACTCCACATGATCATGAACCTAATAAAACACAAAATAACAATAAAATAAAAATAAAATTAGATAAATAAAAATTGGGTTGCCTCCCAATAAGTACTTCTTTAATGTCAATAGCTTGACAGTGGGCTCTCATGGAGCCACACAGGTGATCAGGTCAATGTTGTATAGTCCCAATACCAAACTTAAAGTTTGGTTGTGGGGATTCAACACCAAATTTAGAGTTTGGTTGTGGCCTCCCAACACCAAACTTAGAGTTTGACTGTGGGGGTTTTGTTTAACTCTGTACTGAGAGAAGCTCTGCATGCTTACTCTCCCTTGTTACAGAAGGATAGCCATGTGCCTTAAACACAAGGTAGTCCCCATTCAATTGAAGGACT
>NC_029777.3:45363732-45366324 GCF_000817695.3 Arachis duranensis | reverse complement strand
AAGGATAATGCATTCATCATCTTCCTTCCTAGTGTCTAAGATTATGAAATCAGCAGGGATGTAAAGGCCTTCAACCTTTACTAACACGTCCTCTACTAATCCATAAGCTTGTCTTACTAACTTGTCTACCAATTGTAATGAGAATAAGGCAGGCTGTACCTCAATGATCCCCAGTTTCTCCATTATAGAGAGTGGCATAAGATTTATGCCTGACCCCAGGTCACACAGAGCCTTGTTAAAGTTCATGGTGCCTATGGTACAGGGTATTAAGAATTTAACAGGATCTTGTCTCTTTTGAGGTAAAGTTTTCTGAACCCATGTATCTAGTTCACCTTCCCAAGTCTGATTACCAAACAACTTGGCATTCAGCTTCATGATGGCTCCTAGATATTGAGCAACTTGATCTCCAGTCACATCTTTATCCTCTTCTGAGAAAGAATAGTCTTCAGAGCTCATGAATGGCAGAAGGAGATTTAGTGGAATCTCTATGGTCTCTATATGAGCCTCAGATTCCTTTAGGTCCTCAAAAAGGAACTCCTTCTTGTTTGAGAGACGTCCCAGGAGGTCTTCCTCACTAGGATTTTCGTCCTTCTCCTCCCTTGTGCATTCGGCCATATTGATTACATCAATGGCCTTGCACTCTCCTTTTGGATTCTCTTCTGTATTGCTTGGGAGAATACTAGGAGGAGTTTCAATGATTTTCTTACTCAGCTGGCCCACTTGTGCCTCCAAATTTCTGATGGAGGACCTTGTTTCACTCATGAAACTTAAAGTGGCCTTAGACAGATCAGAGACTAAATTTGCTAAATTAGAGGGGCTCTGCTCAGAATTCTCTGTCTGTTGCTGAGAAGATGATGGAAAATGCTTGTTATTGCTTAGCCTGTTTCTTCCACCATTATTAAAGCCTTGTTGAGGCTTTTGTTGATCCTTCCATGAGAAATTTGGATGATTTCTCCATGATGAATTATAGGTGTTTCCATAAGGTTTACCCATGTAATTTACCTCTGCTATTGCAGGGTTCTCAGGATCATATGCTTCTTCAGAAGCTGCCTCTTTAGTACTGTTGGATGCATTTTGCCATCCATTCAGACTTTGAGAAATCATGTTGACTTGCTAAGTCAACACTTTGTTTTGAGCCAATATGGCATTCAGAGCATCAAATTCAAGAACTCCCTTCCTCTGAGGCGTCTCATTATTCACGGAATTCCTCTCAGAAGTGTACATGAATTGGTTATTTGCAACCATGTCAATAAGTTCTTGAGCTTCTGTAGGCATTTTCTTTAAGTGAATGGATCCACCTGCAGAATGGTCCAATGACATTTTGGAAAACTCAGATAGACCATAATAGAATATATCTAATATGGTCCATTCTGAAAACATGTCAGAAGGACACTTTTTGGTCATCTGCTTGTATCTTTCCCAAGCTTCATAAATGGATTCACCATCTTTTTGCTTGAAGGTCTGAACATCTACTCTAAGCTTACTCAACTTTTAAGGAGGAAAGAATTTATCCAAGAAGGCTGTGACCAGTTTATCCCAGGAGTTCAGGCTATCTTTAGGTTGTGAGTCCAACCATGTTCTAGCTCTGTCTCTTACAGCAAAAGGGAAAAGCATGAGCCTGTAGACTTCAGGATCTACTCCATTTGTCTTAATAGTCTCACAAATCTGCAAGAACTCAGTTAAAAACTAATAAGGATATTCAGATGGAAGTCCATGAAACTTGCAGTTCTGTTGCATCAAAGCAACTAATTGAGGTTTTAGCTCAAAATTGTTTGCTCCAATGGCAGGAATTGAGATGCTTCTTCCATCAAACTTGGACATTGGTTTAGTGAAATCACCAAGCATCCTCCTTGCATAATTGTTGTTGGGTTCAGCTGCCATCTCCTTCTCTTGATCGAAAATTTCAGAAAGGTTGCCTCTGGATTGTTGTAATTTAGCTTCTCTTAGTTTCCTTTTCAGAGTCCTTTTAGGTTCTGGATCAGCTTCAACAAAGATGCCTTTTTCCTTATTCATGCTCATATGAAAGAAAAGAGAAAAAGAAAAAGGAAGAGGAATCTTCTATATCTGGACAAAGAGGATCCTTATTATTAGTAGAAGAAGAAAGGAATAAGAGTGGAGAATCCAATCACAAAAGTGAGGATAGAGGCAGTGATTGGAGAAGAGTGAAGAAGAATGGGTAAGGATAGAGGCAGTGATTTGAGATGAAGAGAGGTGAAGAGAAGTGTTAGTAAATAAATAAATAAATAGAAGACGAGAAGAGAGGGAGAATTCGAAAATAATTTTGAAAAAGTAGTTAATGATTTTCGAAAATTAAAGATAAGATATAATTAAAATTAAAATTTAAAACAATTAAAAAGAATTTTTGTAAAAGAGATGAGATATTTTCAAAAATTAAAGAGGGAAAAGTTGTTAGGTGATTTTGAAAAAGATAAGAAACAAACAAAAAGTCAAATAGTTAGTTGAAAAATATATTAAAATCAAATTTGAAAAGATAAGAAGATAGGAAGTTAGATAAGATATTTTGAAATCAAATTTTTGAAAAAGATATGATAAAAAGATAAGATAAGAAGATATGATAAAAAGATAGGATTG
>NC_029777.3:45352036-45363647 GCF_000817695.3 Arachis duranensis | reverse complement strand
TAAAGATTGAACCTTTCTTAACAAGAAAGTAACAAACTTCAAATTGTTGAATCAATCATATTAATTGTTAGTGTAATTTCGAAAATTAAGATAAAATTAAGAAAAAGATTTTTTTTTTGAAAAACATTTTAAAGAATTTTCGAAAATTAATAAGAAAAATGAAAAAGATTTAATTTTTGAAAAAGTTTTAAAAAGATAAGATTTTTTTAAAATTGAAAATTTGACTTGACTTGTAAGAAACAATTAATTTTAAAAATTTTTGACCAAGTCAACTCAAATTTTCAAAAATTTGGAGAGAAATAAGGAAAATATATTTTTTGATTTTTAAATTTTTAATGATGAGAGAGAAAAACACAATTACGACCCAAAACATGAAAATTTTGGATCAAAACCAATTATGCAGGCAAGAACACTATGAATGTTAAGATAAACACCAAGAACACTTTGAAGATCATGATGAACATCAAGAACATATTTTTGAAAAATTTTTGATGCAAAAAAAATATGCAAGACACCAAACTTAGAATTCTTTAATGCATGGACACTATGAATGCAAAAATGCATATGAAAAACAACATACAACACAAAACAAGAAAACATCAAGATCAAACAAGAAGACTTGTCAAGAACAACTTGAAAATCATGAAGAATACCATGAATGCATGAATTTTCGAAAAATGCAAGAAAAGGATTTAAAGCATGCAATTGACACCAAACTTAAAAATTGACTCAAGACTCAAACAAGAAACACAAAATATTTTTGGTTTTTATGATTTTATGATTTTTTTTATTTTTATTATTTTTTTCGAAAATTATATTTTTGAAAAACGAAAATAAAGAAAAATTTTTGAAATATTTTTGAAAACTTTTTTGAAAGGAAAATAAAAAAAAATTACCTAATCTGAGCAACAAGATGAACCGTCAGTTGTCCATACTCGAACAATCCCCGGCAACGGCGCCAAAAACTTGGTGGACGAAATTGTGATCATCAATAATGGCTCCAAAGGCTTGGGGCTCTCAAATGTGAATCACACTTTGTCACAACTCCGCACAACTAACCAGCAAGTGTACTGGGTCGTCCATGTAATACCTTACGTGAGTAAGGGTCGATCCCACAGAGATTGTTGGTATGAAGAAAGCTATGGTCATCTTGTAAATCCCAGTCAGGCAGATTTAACTGGATTAAGAGATTATTGGTTTAAATAAAGATAATAAAATAAACAGAAAATAAAGATAAAGTTACTCATATAATTCAATGGTGGGAATTTCAGATAGGTGTTTGGAGGTGCTGTGTTCCTTCTGAATCTCTGCTTTCCTACTTCTTCCTTCTAGTTTTTCATTACTCCTTTCTATGGCAAGCTGTATGTAGGGCATCACCGTTGTCAATGGCTACATCCCATCCTCTCAGTGAAAATGGTCCAAATGCTCTGTCACAGCACGGCTAATCATCTGTCGGTTCTCAATCAGGTCAGAATAGAATCCAGTGATTCTTTTGCATCTGTCACTAACGCCCAGCCTTCAGGAGTCTGAAGATCGTCACATTCATTCATTCCCGGAATCCTACTCGAAATACCATAGACAATGTTAGACTTTCCGGATTCCCATGAATACCGCTATCAATTCTAGCTTATACCACGAAGATTCTGATCAAGGAATCCAAGAGATATGCGCCCGGTCTAAGGTAGAACGGAAGTGGTTGTCAGTCACATGGGTTCATAGGTGAGAATGATGATGAGTGTCACGGATCATCACATTCATCAAGTTGAAGTGCAACGAATATCTTAGAACAAGAATAAATCGAATTGGATAGATAATAGTAGTAATTGCATTAAAACTTGAGGTACAGCAGAGGTCCACACCCTTAATCTATGGTGTGTAGAAACTCCACCATTGAAAATACAAAAATGAAAGGTCCAGGCATGGCTGAATGGCCATCCCCCAGATCTAAGAACTAAACGTCCAAAGATTGCTAATACACTAGTAAAGAGTTCTATTTATACTAAACTAGCTACTAGGGTTTTGATGTATAAATCCACTTCCGGGGCCCACTTGTTATATGTTTGGGCTGAGCTGATCTATTCACGAGCTGAGGCTTCTTTTGGGGTTGAACACCAAGTTGTAACGTGTTTTGGGCGCTCAACTCTGGTTCATGACGTGTTTCTGGCGTTTGACTCAAGAATGCAGCATGAAACTGGCGTTGAGCGCCAGTTTACGTCGTCTAATCTCAAACAAAGAATGAACTATTATATATTGCTGGAAAGCTCTGGATGTCTACTTTTTAACGCCGTTAAGAGCGCGCCATTTGGAGTTCTGTAGCTCCAGAAAATCTATTTCGAGTGCATCAGCAGTCCTTTCTCAGCCTCCTATCAGAGTTTTGCTCAGGTCCCTCAATTTCAGCCAGAAATTACCTGAAATCATAGAAAAACACACAAACTCATAGTAAAGTCCAGAAATGTGAATTTAGCATAAAAACTAATGAAAACATCCCTAAAAGTAGCTAGATTATACTAGAAACTATCTAAAAACAATGCCAAAAAGCGTATAAATTATCTGCTCATCAAGGTTGAAGTCTAAAAAAGACACGACCTTAAAGGAACGACAAAGCTCAAGCAGGGGCATTGTTCATGCCCTGGGTCGAGCTACGCTACCCGGGCTAATCGAAGACAAGTTACCGACCTCTCCAGATTAGGCCACCACTGACCTCTTCGCAATGAGGTCGGCCAAAGCACCAGAAAAGCCCAAAATGGGCCCAGATAAAAGGACCCAGCCCAAATCTAAAGGCAGCCAAAGCCTAGAAAGATAAAGGTGGTTCCCTTAAAGATAAGATGACTTAACTCAAAGATAAGATAAGACAACTAACTTATCTTATCTCAAAGAAAGGTTGATGATTGAATTTTTGACGGTTTAGAATTTCACTAATGAAATCTCGTTGTAAAGTATAGTTTCTAAACCAACAATAATCCTTTCATACAAAAGATTGTTTGTCACAAGTAACAAACCCCTAAAATTAATAATCGAAGTATTCAAACCTCGGGTCGTTCTCCCTAGGAATTATAATAAAGTGTCTTGTTATTGGTTAGAAATGTGTTTTGGGGTTTTGGATAAGAAGCATGAAAGTAAATGGCAATGAAAATAAACTAACAACTATATAAGGCTCTTGGCAAGGCATGAAAATTAGAAGTCCTATCCTAGTTATCCTTCTCAATTGTGATAAGAATTGTTCATTGCTACCACTTAGTTAACCCTTACTAAATAAAGGAAAGTCAAGTGGATGAATTGACTTGAGCCACAAGTCCTAGCCAACTCCCAAGGAAAGACTAGCTTTAATGCACTCCAAACAAATTAGCAATCTCTCCAATTACCAATCAACAAAGGAATTAGATAACTCAAGTGTCACTAATTACTCTACCTAGGCCAAGAGGAACAAAAGCTATACTATATCTAGAAGAGGCATTTCAACAAACACATAAAAGGCAATAAAAGTAAACAACATAAATTGCAAGAATTAAAGAGAGATCTAACTACAAAGGCAAGAGGTCCACAATAGAAAACCAAATCAATCATGAAACAACAAAGAACTTACCAATTGCATTGAAGGAGAAATGTAGATCTACAAAAGAGAATTCACAAACTACAAACAAAGGAATTACATTAGAAGAAGAATTCTACAACTACAATAGAGGAGAGGAACGAAAATTGGAAGAGAGAAGAAGAAGAAATAGATCTAGATCTAAGAACTAAACCTAATCCTAATCCTAATCCTAGAGAGAAGCTCACTTCTCTCTCTAGAAACTACTTCTAAAACTAAAACTATGACTAATAGTAACTAACTTCTAAATGTTGTGAAGTATGTTGATTCCCCCTTCAATCCTTGGCTTAAATAGCATCAGAAATGAGTTGGATTGGGCCCACAAGGCTCTAGAATTCGCTGGCCACGTATTGCTTTAAGTGGATCATATGGCAGCAATGACGTGTGCACGTACAGTGCGCGTACATGTCCCCATACGTGTAGCAACTATGGCAAATCTTATATCGTTTCGAAGCAACTGGGTCCGCATCATTTGGACCTCTTTAGCTCAAGTTATGGTCGATTAAGTGCAAAGAGGTCGGCTTGACAGCTTTTGCAATTCCTACATTTCTTCATGAGTTCTCCATTTTTACATGCTTTTCCTTCATTCCCTTGGTCCAATCCTTGCCTCCTAAATCTGAAATCACTTAGCAAACATATCAAGGCATCTAATGGAATCAAGGAGAATTAGATTTAGCTGTTTTAAGTCCTAAAAAGCATGTTTTCACTCTTAAACACAATTAAAGGAGAAGTTATAAAACCATGCTATTTCAATGGATGAATGTGGGCAAAAGGTTATAAAATCCCCTAAATCAAGCACAAGATAAACCCTACAAATGGGGTTTATCAAAGGTCACTCTACACTACTATAAATACACTGGAGCACCCAGGTATAACTCATTCTCTGATTCTACTAAAAACCAGCCTAAAGCCCCTGCTAACTCAAGCATCAGAGTCTCTTGCAGGTACCACCATCCTCCGGTGACAAAGGATCAACAGCACCACCAAATCCAATAAGTCGGACACGACAGCTCCGACCACCACAGCAGATCTCGTCCAAGATCGACCTTCAATTTCAGGTAACCCTCAAAACAGGTAGGAAGAAGGGGTATTTGCAGAGGTGGGATTGGGTAGGGTTCGAATGATAGGGTGGGAATTGGGTGGAAAAATTTGAATTTGAAGTAGGTGGGGGTTGGTGGGAGTTATGATGATTTTGGAAAGAGATATGGATGTGATTGGGTTAGGGTTTATAGGGAAGAGTATATGAGAAAGAGTGAAAGTAAGAGAGAGAAGAAGGTAGGGTAAGTGGAGATTCTGTGAAACCCACTGATCCTGACGGGATATGGAATGTGAGTTCCCTGCACCCTTGTGGGCGTTGAATGCCCAGCTGCTGCTCCTGGCTAGCGTTCAACGCCATAAATATGCCTCTCATGGGGCATTGAATGTCCATTGGGGTGTTCCTGCCTGGCGTTCACCGCCTGGTCTGTGCCCTCTGGCTGGCATTCAACGCCAGCTTTATACTCCCTGGCTGGCATTCAATGCCAGCAATGCTGCTCTTTTTGAGCATTGAATGCCCTCTCTGGCCTCCTTGGCTGGCATTCAACGCCAGCAGGGTTCCTGCTCCAGGGTGTTCTATTTCTAGCTCTTTTTGTTTCTATTTCTATTTTAACTACTGCACATGATCACAAACTTGAACAAATATGAAAATTAAACTGATATAACTGAAATAAACTTAATGAAAAATAGAAATAACTTTAATTATGGTTGGGTTGCCTCCTAACAAGCGCTTTTTTAATGTAACTAGCTTGACGGTTAGCTCCTTACGGAGATGGATAGGGGTTCAGAATTTCGCCCCTTACAGTGAACTTCACTCCTGTACTCTCATAGATGAGCTCTACATGCTCTAGAGGCAGGATCTTGTTCATAGTGAGAGGCCTTCAGTGGGGATTTTCTTATCCCTCCAGCCTTTAGGTACTTTCTTCTTAGTACCAGTGTTTTCAGTTCTTGATAATGGTTGCCCAACACCAAACTTAGAGTTGGTGTCTGGGGGCTCTTTATAGCTCTGCCTTGAGAGAGAGGGTTGGAACACTAAGTGTTGCACAACTGTCTCTTTTCTATCAGAGGAAGAGTTGGGGTTAGGCATCTAGAACAAGATGTAGTACTCTCATAACTGTAGAATTAGTTCTCCCTTTGCTACTTCAATGATGGCATTGGCAGTGGCTAGCAATGGTCTTCCAAGGATGATGGATTCATCCTCTTCATCCCAGCCTCTCTATTACAGAGAGAGGCATAAGGTTTATGCTTGACCCTAGGTCACACAAAGTCTTATGAACAGTAATGGTGCCTATGGTGCAAGGAATCAGGATTCGTCCGGGATCCGACAGCTTCTGAGGTAGTTTTTACTGAACTAAGGCATTGAGTTCCTTGGTGAGCACTGGAGGTTCTTCCTCTAATGGTTATGTGCCAAACAACTTGGCATTCAGCGTTATTTGAATTCTTAGGTACCGAGCAGCTTGCTCCTCCCTAGTTTCCTCTTCCTCATCAGAGGAAGAATACTCTTCAGATTCTATGATCTTCAACCAAGCATTCAAGGGAACTTCAATGGGTTCCTTATTAACCTTGGGTGTTATCAGCTCTTCAATAGGGGTGTTTTCAGTGGGCTTAGGGTTGCCAACTACCCCTATTGTAGCATTAAATGCCAGGACTTGTGTTTTCTTGGGCATCGAACGCCTAGCTTGTGTCCCTTTGCTAGCATTCAACACCAGCCTTTGTGCTGCCTTGGGCGTTGAATGCCCAATAAGGACCTCCTTACTGGCGTTCAACGCCAGCTTGTGTGCCATTTTGGGCAACCAGTAAGGTCTTCCTTACTGGCATTCAACGCTAAAGTATCCCCTTCAAATTCGGCCTCAGCTTCTACAGTGATGGCCTTGCACTCCTCTCTTGGGTTTACTTCAGTGTTATCGAGAAGAGTGTTAGGAGGAGTCTCAGGGATTCTCTTGCTCAGTTGACCAACTTGTACCTCCAAATTTCTTATGGAGGACCTAATTTCTGTTATGAACTGTGAGTGGTCTTAGAGAGTTCAAAGACTATGATTGCTAAGTTAGAAAGGCTCTGCTTAGATGTCTCCATCTATTGCTAAGAAGGTGGGAATGATGGTCTATTATTGAACATATTCTGGGTTCTTCCACCTTGATTATTGTTGAAGCTTTGATGAGGCTTCGGTTGATCCTTCTATTGATCGTTCCATGATTATGGGTGTTTCTATAGGGTTTTCCTATGTAATTCACCTCCTCTATGGTGGGTTGATCTGGATAATAAGCATCTCCTTCATAGGAGCACTCCAGCTACAGCTCACATTCCAGTCAAATGCTGAGAGATCATACCTGTTGGATCAAGATCTTGTTCTGAGCCAGGATGGCATTCTAAGTGTCAACTTCCATGACTATATATTGTTCACAGGGTTTCTCTCAGAAGTATACATGAATTAGTTATTTTCAGCCATTTCAATGAGTTCCTGTGCCTCTGCAGAAATTTTCTTCAAGTGGAGTGATCCACCAACAGAATGGTCCAAGGACGTCTTGAACATCTCAGGTAGACCATCATATAAGATACCTAGGATAGTCCATTATAAGAACATGTCAAGAGGACATCTCCTGATCAGTTGCTTGTATCTTTCCCAAGCTTCATAGAGGGATTCACCCTCTTTTTGCCTGAAGGTTTGAACTTCCACCATGAGCTTGCTCATTTTTTGAGGTGGAAAGAACTTGGCCAAGAAAGCATTGACCAGCTTTTCCCAAGAGTCTAGGCTTTCCTTAGGTTGGGAATCCAACCATATCCTAGCTCTGTCTCTAACAGTAAAAGGTTAAAGAATAAGCCTGTAGACCTCAGGATCCACTCCTTTGGTCTTAACAATGTCACAGATTTTTGCAAGAATTCAGATAGGAACTTATGTATATCTTCTAGTGGAAGTCCAAGGAACTTGCAATTCTATTACATTAGAGAGACTAATTGAGGCTTAAACTTAAAGTTGTTTGTTCTAATGGCAGGTATGGAGATACTTCTTCCATAGAAATCAGAAGTTGGTGCAGTGTAGTCACCAAGAACCTTCCTTACATCTCCTTTATTGTTCTGTTCGGCTGCCATATCTATGTTCTCAATTTCTTGTTCGAATAGCTCAGTGAGGTTTCTTTCGCAGTGTTGTGCTTTAGCATCTTGCAAATGCTTTCTTAGGGTCCTCTCAGGTTCAGGATTAATACTAAAGAGAGGTTTTTTTATCTCTATTCCTATTCATAAATAAGAAAAGAAAACAAGAAATAAG
Organism: Arachis duranensis; assembly: GCF_000817695.3. Lineage (NCBI taxonomy): Eukaryota > Viridiplantae > Streptophyta > Magnoliopsida > Fabales > Fabaceae > Arachis > Arachis duranensis. The sequence goes on along the minus strand of NC_029777.3, from coordinate 45,355,761 downwards.
AAGAATTGGATAGAGAACTCCCTGTGAGATATGAAGAATAAAGAAGAATGAGGGTAGATAGATAAGAGGAAGAATTCGAAAATAGAGAGGGGGAGAAAAGTAGCACTATTTCAAAAATAAAAAAGAATGAGATTTTAAAATTAAAAATGTTTTGTTTTGTTTTTATTTTATTCATGCAAATTGAAAAAGAAAAGGAAATAAAGAAAAATAAAGATAATTAAAAACTAAGACAACTAATTAACTAAAAAGATTTAAAAATTAGATGATGATTTAAAAAAAAAGAATGAAGAGAAAAAGAGAAGAAGTTTTTGAAAATAGAAGAGAGATAAATTAGTTGAGAGGTTTTGAAAAATAGGAAAGATAAGGAAGAGTAGAGAAGAGAATAAGATAAGATAAGTAACTAATTAAGAAAGATTTGAAAATAAGATAAGAAAGAAGATTTAAAAAGAAATTGATTTTAAAAGTTTGAAATTGAAATTGGAAAGAGAAATTCAACAAGATAAGATAAGAATTGAAAATATTTGAAAAAGATTTGATTTTGAAATTGAAATTGAAACAAGATAAGATAAAGATTTGAAAATAAGTTAAAAAGATAAGATTTGAAATTTGATTTTTGAAAAAGATTTGATTTTGAATTTTAAAAATTGAATTTGAATTAAGATAAGCTAAGAATTTGAATTTTGAATTTAAAATTTGAATTTAAGATAAGATAAGATAAAATTTTGAATTTAAAGAAAAAGATAAGATAAAGATTTGAAAATATTTGAAAAGATAGGAATTGAACTTCAAATTTGAAAAAGATAGTAAAGATTTTTAAAATGATTTAAAATTTAAATTTGAAAGAAGATAAGATAGGAAACATATTTTTTTGATTTTTTGAATCAATGAAAAAAGAAAAAAGCAACCAAAAGACACCAAACTTAAAATTTTTAGAACAAAGAGTACTAATTTTCGAAAATTGGAAAAGAAAAACACCAAAAGAAACCAATCTTAAAAATTTTAAGATCAAAACAAGAAAAGAAATAAGAACAACTTGAATACCAAGAAAGAACACTAAGAACAAATACAAAAATTTTAAAGAAAAGATAAACACACAAGGGACACCAAACTTAAGAATTGACACTAGACTCAAACAAAAGACACTATTTTTGAAAATTTTGGAAAAGAAAACAAGAAAGTTCGAAACTTTAACAAGAAACAAGAACAAAAGACTCAAACACAAGACAAAGATTAATAAAGAAAAGCAAATATTTTTGAAAGATTTTTTATTTTTTTTCCGAAAAAAATAAAAGACTCAAACAAAATAGTAAAAGGTACCTAATCTAAGCAACAAGATAATCTGGTAGTTTGTCAAATCCGAACAATCTCCGACAACGACACCAAAAACATGGTGCACAAAACTGACTCCGCACGTTTCACACAGATAGACCGGCAAGTATACTGGGTGGTCCAAGTAATACCTTAGGTGAGTGAGGATCGATCCCTCGGAGATTGTTGATTTGAGCGAGCAATGGTTACCTTGTAGATCATAGTTAGCCGGATAGCACATATAGTTGTCACAAGAAAATGCATAAAGTAGATAAATAAATAAAACATTACTAGCTAGGTGTGAAATCAATGGTATGAGAACGATTGAAGCTTCGGAGACGCTTTGTCTTTCTGGATTAATTTTTCATACTGTCTACTTCAATAACCTTCTCATTCTTTCAATGGTAGCCGTAAGTGATTAACTCATGTCCTCTCATCAAGTTAACCTCCTCTACTGCAGCAATCCACCATATTGAGATGACTCATGTCCTCTCATTAAGCCACCTCTAGGCTTCTCACTATAGCAAAAGAGTAAGCTCTAAGCAATCCACTTCCCTTCACGATCCTACTCAAGGTGCCACAGACAAGGCAGATCTTTCGGATCAGAAAGTGTTGCTTCTCTGACTCTAGCCTTAACGCCACAGAGACCTCACGTACCCATAGTCAATGGGATTTTATGTCACATATCCAAAGTTGCTCAGATACTCTATTGAAATCTGCAATGCAATCTCTAGCTTTGGTTCAATGCTATCTGGGTCAGGACTCGCACAAAACCCATGTAGAATAAGGGTGATTGTCACGGGTCACCCTCAATTCATGAGATGAATAACGAGAATACATAAGACAAAAGAATCAGACTTGCATTCAAATATAACAGTAATATTATTAATCCATGAAACTCAGCAGAGCTCCTAACCTTAACCTTAGGAGGTTACTGACTCATATTGTACAAAGTAGTGATGAATTCAAATGGGGGAGGAAGAAGATCTTCTCCTTTATATACTAATCTAATAACTAAGGATTACAGAAATACGCTAGACTAGACTTAGAGGTGCGAAAATCTACTTTTCGGGCCCACTTGGTGAGTGTTTGGACTGAGCTAAGGGTGTCTCCACGTGCTAATACTCCTTAGGGGCATTGAATGCTGGCTTGGGACTCCCTTTTGGGCGTTCAATGCCAGCTACCCCCTTTTGGGCGTTGAACGCCAGGAATGGAGCTGGTGGTTGGCGTTGAACGCCAATTTTGAGCCTTCATTTCCGAATCAAAGTATGAACTATTATATATTTCTGGAAAAACTTAGATGTTAGCTTTCCATAGCCTTTAAAAGCGCACTATTTGGATTTTGTAGCTCCAGAAAAGCTCTTTCGAGTGCACGGAGGTCAAATCCTAACAGCATCTGCAGTCCTTTCTCTGTCTCTGAATCAAACTTTTGCTCAAGCTCCTCAATTTCAGCCAGAAAATACCTGAAATCACCATAAAACACAAAAACTCGAAGTGGAATCCAAAAATGTGAATTTTACACTAAAACTTATGAAAGCATAATAAAACTTAAACAAAACATAATAAAAACTATATGAAAATGATGCTAAAAAGCATATAAAATATCCACTCATCATCCTCCAAGAAGAATTTTCTCACAATCCACCTTTCAAGTCACACTTAATGAAGAAGTATCCATTCCCAACATCCAAAATTTCATATCTCCTCTTTACCCTCCATATGAATTTCAATCTATCTAAAAAAGCCATGTAGCTAAGGTGTTTCCCAAGGACCTTGACCACAATGGAGTCTTTGTAGGGCTCCGTAAGCACCCTCCTTCTTTTCTCGGAAGAAAGTTGTAACACCTGATGAGCGGATAATTTATACGCTTTTTGGCATTATTTTTAGGTAATTTTTAGTATATTTTAGTTACTTTTGATTATATTTTTATTAGTTTCTATGCAAAAAACACATTTCTAGACTTTACTATGAGTTGGTGTGTTTTTCTGTAATTTTATGTATTTTCTGGCTAAAATTGAGGGACCTAAGCAAAAATCTGATACAGAAGCTGAGAAAGGACTGCAGATGTTGTTGGATTCTGACCCTCTGCACGCAAAGTGGATTTTCTGGAGCTACAGAAGCCCAATTGGCATGCTCTCAATTGCTTTGGAAATTAGACATCTTGGAATTTCTAGCAATGTATAATAGTCCATACTTTGCTCAAGATTTGATGGCCCAAAATGGCATTAAACGCCAGCCAGAGACCCTTTTCTGGCGTAAAACGCCAGAACTTGTACCAAAACTGGAGTTAAATGCCCAAAATGGCACCCAAGTATGGAACATCATATATTGCTGGAAAGCCCAGAATGTCTACTTTCCAACGCCGTTGAGAGCGCGCCAATTGGGCTTCTGTAGCTCCAGAAAATCCACTTCGAGTG
>NC_029777.3:45351219-45351827 GCF_000817695.3 Arachis duranensis | reverse complement strand
TGAGTCTTGGCTGTGGCCCAAAGCACTCTGTCTTCCAGTATTACCACTGGATACATACATGCCACAGACACATGATTGGGTGAACCTTTTCAGATTGTGACTCAGCTTTGCTAGAGTCCCCAATTAGAGGTGTCCAGGGTTCTTAGGCACACTCTTTTTGTCTTGGATCACAACTTTATTTCTTTTTTTTCTTTCTTTTTCTTTTTTTCTTTTTCTTTCTCTCTTTTTTTTTCGAAATTTTTTTTTTGTATTCACTGCTTTTTCTTGCTTCAAGAATCATTTTTATGATTTTTCAGATCCTCAGTAACATGTCTCCTTTTTCATCATTCTTTCAAGAGCCAAAATTCATGAACCACAAATTCAAAAGACATATACACTGTTCAAGCATACATTCAGAAAACAAAAAGTATTGTCACCACATCAAACTAATTAAGCTAGTTTTAAAGATGAATTCGAAATCCTGTACTTCTTGTTCTTTTGTAATAAAAACAGTTTTCATTTAAGAAAGGTGATGGATTCATAGGACATTCATAACATTAAGGCATAGACACTAAGATACTAATGATCACAAGACACAAACATAGATAAACATAAGCATAAAATTTCGA
>NC_029777.3:45350409-45350854 GCF_000817695.3 Arachis duranensis | reverse complement strand
AGTGGGAATGATTGAGCGTTGGATAAACTCCAACCATTCCCTAGCCACGGTTTTGAGGTCATGCCTTCTCAATTGAACCGGCTTTCCTCTTGAATCTCTCTTCCATTGGGCGCCCTCTTCACATATGACTGTGAGGACTTGGTCCAACCTTTGATCAAAGTTGACCCTTCTAGTGTAAGGATGTTCATCTCCTTGCATCACGGGCAAGTTGAATGCCAACCTTACATTTTCCGGACTAAAATCCAAGTATTTCCCCCGACCCATAGTAAGCCAATTCTTTGGGTCCGGGTTCACACTTTGATCATTGTTCTTGGTGATCCATGCATTGGCATAGAACTCTTGAACCATTAAGATTCTGACTTGTTGAATGGGGTTGGTAAGAACTTCCCAACCTCTCCTTCGGATCTCATGTCGGATCTCCGGATATTCACTCTTTTTGAGTTTA
>NC_029777.3:45349530-45350210 GCF_000817695.3 Arachis duranensis | reverse complement strand
TTGGATGCCATAAATGGTTATGGAAAAACAAAAAGCAATGCTTTTACCACACCAAACTTAAAAGGTTTGCTCGTCCTCGAGCAAAAGAAGAAAGAAGAGAGTAGAAGAAGAAGAAATGAAGGAGATGGAGGGGGCTTTGTGGTTCGGCCAAAAGGGGAAGAAGTAGTGTTTATGTTGTGTGAAAATGAAGGAGTGAAGATGGGTTTATGTAGGAGTGGGGGAGGGTGATGGTTCGGTCATGTATGGGAGGGTTTGGGAGGGAAAGTGGTTTGAATTTGAATGATGAGGTAGGTGGGGTTTTATGAAGGATGGATGTGAGTGGTGAAGAGAAAGATGAGATTTGATAGGTGAAGGGTTTTTGGGGAAGAGGTGTTGAGGTGATTGGTGAATGGGTAAAGAAGAGAGAGAGTGGTAGGGTAGGTGGGGATCCTGTGGGGTCCACAAATCCTGAGGTGTCAAGGAAAAGTCATCCCTGCACCAAATGGCATGCAAAAATGCGTTTTGAGCCAATTCTGGCGTTAAACGCCGGGCTGGTGCCCATTTCTGGCGTTTAACGCCAAGTCCTTGCCCTTTTCTGGCGTTTAACGCCAGTCTGGTGCCCCTTTCTGGCGTTAAACGCCCAGAATGGTGCCAGACTGGGCGTTAAACGCCCAACTGCTAGCCTTACTGGCGTTTAAACG
>NC_029777.3:45348886-45349316 GCF_000817695.3 Arachis duranensis | reverse complement strand
CAAGCGCTTCTTTAATGTCAGTAGCTTGACAGAGGACTCTCATGGAGCCTCACAGGTGCTCAGAGCAATGTTGGAACCTCCTAACACCAAACTTAGAGTTTGAATGTGGGGGTTTAACACCAAACTTATAAGTTGTTTGTGGCCTCCCAACACCAAACTTAGAGTTTGACTGTGGGGGCTCTGTTTGGCTCTGTTTTGAGAGAAGCTCTTCATGCTTCCTCTCCATGATGACAGAGGGATATCCTTGAGCCTCAAACACAAAGGATTCCTCATTCACTTGAATGATCAATTCTCCTCTATCAACATCAATCACAGCTTTTGCTGTGGCTAGGAAGGGTCTGCCAAGGATGATGGATTCATCCATGCACTTCCCAGTCTCTAGGACTATGAAATCAGCAGGGATGTAATGGTCTTCAACCTTTACTAGAAC
>NC_029777.3:45347908-45348502 GCF_000817695.3 Arachis duranensis | reverse complement strand
CAAGGTATTTAGCAACTTGCTCTTCAGTGACATACTCATCCTCTTCAGAGGAAGAATAATCATCAGAGCTCATGAATGGCAGAAGTAAGTTCAATGGAATCTCTATGGTCTCATTTTGAGCCTCAGATTCCCATGGTTCCTCATTGGGGAACTCATTGGAGGCCAGTAGACATCCATTGAGGCCTTCCTCAGTGGCGCTTACTGCCTCTTTCTCCTATCCAAGTTTGGCCATGTTGATGGCCTTACACTCTCCTTTTGGATTCTCTTCTGTATTGCTTGGAAGAGTACTAGGAGGGAGTTCAGTAACTTTCTTCCATAGGGTTCTCCCATGTAATTCACCTCTTCCATTGAAGGGTTCTTAGGATCATAAGCTTCTTCTTCAGATGAAGCTTCCTTAGTACTGTTTGGTGCATTTTGCATTCCAGACAGACTTTGAGAAATCATATTGACCTGTTGAGTCAATATTTTGTTCTGAGCCAATATGGCATTCAGAGTGTCAATATCAAGAACTCCTTTCTTCTGACTAGTCCCATTGTTCACAGGATTCCTTTCAGAAGTGTACATGAATTGGTTATTTGCAACCATTTCAATCAG
>NC_029777.3:45346523-45347631 GCF_000817695.3 Arachis duranensis | reverse complement strand
CCATGTCCTAGCTCTGTCTCTTACAGCAAAAGGGAATAGCATAAGTCTGTAGACCTCAAGGTCAACCCCATTAGTCTTGACAGTGTCACAGATTTGCAAGAATTCAGCTAAAAACTGATAAGCATCTTCCAATGGAAGTCCATGGAACTTGCAATTCTGTTGCATTAGAGAAACTAATTGAAGCTTAAGCTCAAAGTTATTTGCTCCAATGGCAGGGATAGAGATGCTTCTCCCATAGAAATCGGGAGTAGGTGCAGTAAAGTCACCCAGCACCTTCCTTGCATTGTTGGCATTATTGTTGTTTTCGGCTGCCATGTGTTCTTCTTCTTTGAAGATTTCTGTTAGGTCCTCTATAGAGAATTGTGCCTTAGCTTCTCTTAATTTTCGCTTCAAGGTCCTTTCAGGTTCAGGGTCAGCCTCAACAAGAATGCTTTTGTCCTTGCTCCTGCTCATAAGAAAGAGAAGAGAACAAGAAAATGTGGAATCCTCTATGTTACAGTACAGAGATTCCTTGAGGTGTCAGAGGAAAAGAAAAATAGAAGGCAGAAGTAGAAAATTCGAACTTATCAAAGAAGATGGAGTTCGAATTGTGCATTAAGGAATAGTGTTAGTCCATAAATAGAAGGATGTGAGAAGAAGGGAAATAGTATTCGAAAATTAAGTAAAGGATTTTGAAAACATTTTGAAAAACTTTAATTGATTTTCGAAAACCATGATTGAGAAAGAAGTGAAGTGATTTTTGAAAAAGATTTTGAAATTAGAAATCAAAAAGATTTGATTGAAAACTATTTTGAAAAAGATGTGATTAAGAAGATGTGATTGGTTTTAGAAAGATGTGATTGAGAAGATATGATTTGAAAAACATTTTAAAAAAAAAGATTTGATTTTAAAAAATAATGACTTGGCTAACAAGAAAAGATATGATTCAAACATTAAACCTTTCTCAACAGAAAAGGCAACATACTTGAAATGTTGAATCAAATCATTAATTGATAGCAAGTATCTTTGAAAAGGGAAAGAAATTGATTTTGAAAAAGATTTGATTGAAATGATTTGATTTGAAAAAGATTTGATTTTGAAAAACTTTGAAAACTTGGAAAAAAATTGA
>NC_029777.3:45345477-45346322 GCF_000817695.3 Arachis duranensis | reverse complement strand
TGGGCGTTTTGAACGCCCAGCTTTTTCTGTGTAATTCCTCTGCTGCATGTTCTGAATCTTCAGTTCCCTGTACTATTGACTTGAAAATAGAACCAAGATCAAATAAACAAATCATGCAAGACACCAAACTTAAAATAAGACACTAGACTCAAACAAGAAACATAAAATATTTTTGGTTTTTTTTTATTTTGTAAAATTTTTTTTGTGTTTTTCGAAAATTAAGTGGAAAAGAAAATAAAGGTTTCAGAATTCTTAATTTGAATTCTAGGAATCATTGCAATGCTAGTCTAAGACTCCGGTCCAGGAATTTGACATGGCTTCACAGCCAGCCAAGCTTTCAAAGAAAGCTTCGGTCCAAAACACTAGACATGGCCAATGGCCAACCAAGCCTCAGCAGATCATTGCTCCAATAGCAAGTTTGATAGAAATCAACAAGCTCTTGTGATGATAAGTTGAAACCTCGGTCCAATAAGATTAGACATGGCTTCTCAGCCAGCCAGATTTCAACAGATCATCATGAAACTCTAGAATTCATTTTTAAAGAAACCTGAAGAAAAACACCTAATCTAAGCAACAAGATGAACCGTCAGTTGTCCAAACTCAACAATCCCCGGCAACGGCGCCAAAAACTTGGTGCACGAAATTGTGATCAATACTTTTCACAAATCAAATAATCCCCGGTAATGAATCCAAAAACTTGGTGTTCAATACCATGGCATAAACACAACTTCGCACAACTAACCAGCAAGTGTACTGGGTCGTCCAAGTAATAAACCTTACGCGAGTAAGGGTCGATCCCACGGAGATTGTTGGTATGAAGCAAGCTATGGTCACCTTGTAAATCT
>NC_029777.3:45302939-45345315 GCF_000817695.3 Arachis duranensis | reverse complement strand
TTAGACCTTCCGGATTCTCTTGAATGCCACCATCAGTTCTAGCCTATACCACGAAGACTCTGATCTCACGAAATGGCTGGCTCGGTTGTCAGGCGAGTGCTCGGTTGTCAGGCGATCAACCATGTATCGTGTATCAGGAATCCAAGAGATATTCACCCAATCTAAGGTAGAACGGAGGTGGTTGTCAGGCACACGTTCATAGGTGAGAATGATGATGAGTGTCACGGATCATCACATTCATCAAGTTGAAGAACAAGTGATATCTTAGAACAAGAACAAGCAGAAATGAATAGAAGAACAATAGTAATTGCATTAATACTCGAGGTACAGCAGAGCTCCACACCTTAATCTATGGTGTGTAGAAACTCCACCGTTGAAAATACATAAGTGATAGTGTGATCATTGGCCTCGGCCCCAGAGAGGGAACCAGAAGAACCAAGATGAAAATACAATAGTAAAAGGTCCTATTTATAGAAAACTAGTAGCCTAGGGTTTACAGAGATGAGTAAATGACATAAAAATCCACTTTCGGGCCCACTTGGTGTGTGCTTGGGCTGAGCATTGAAGCATTTTCGTGTAGAGACTCTTCTTGGAGTTAAACGCCAGCTTTGATGTCAGTTTGGGCGTTTAAGTCCCATCCTTGTGCCAGTTCCGGCGTTTAACGCTGGAAATCCTAAGGGTGACTTTGAACGCCGGTTTGGGCCATCAAATCTTGGGCAAAGTATGGAACATCATATATTGCTGGAAAGCCCAGAATGTCTACTTTCCAACGCCGTTGAGAGCGCGCCAATTGGGCTTTTGTAGCTCCAGAAAATCCACTTCGAGTGCAGGGAGGTCAGAATCCAACAGCATCTGCAGTCCTTTTTAGTCTCTGAATCAGGTTTTTGCTCAGGTCCCTCAATTTCAGCCAGAAAATACCTGAAATCACAGAAAAACACACAAACTCATAGTAAAGTCCAGAAAAGTGAATTTTAGCTAAAAACTAATAAAAATATACTAAAAACTAACTAGATCATACTAAAAACAATGCCAAAAAGCGTACAAATTGTCCGCTCATCAGTGTTGTTTCTGCAAGAGTTTGATATAGAAATAAGAGACAGAAAAGGGACAGAGAACCAAGTAGCTGATCACCTGTCTTGGATAGAACCAGTAGCAGGAGCGTCCCTCCCTCCTACTGAGATCTCTGAAACCTTTCCGGATGAGCAACTCTTTGCCATTCAAGAAGTACTGTGGTTTGCAGACATTGCAAACTATAAAGCTATGAAATTCATACCCAAAGAGTACAGTAACCAACAACCAAAAAAATTGGGTTTTTGATGCAAAGTACTACCTGTGGGATGAGCCATATCTCTTTAAGAGATGTGCAGACGGAATAATCCGTAGATGTGTGCCTAGAGAAGAGGCACAGAAGATCCTTTGGCATTGCCATGGATCACAATATGGAGGACATTTTGGAGGTGAGTGAAAAGCCACAAAGGTTCTCCAATGTGGCTTTTACTGGCCTACTCTTTATAGAGACTCCCGAAAGTTTGTATGTAACTGTGACAGTTGCCAGAGAGCTGGTAATCTACCTCACGGTTATGCCATGCCTCAGCAAGGGATCTTAGATATTGAGTTGTTTGATGTATGGGGTATTGACTTCATGGGGCCTTTCCCACCATCATATTCAAACACTTGTATTCTGGTGGCAGTAGACTATGTATCGAAATGGGTAGAGGCAATTGCAACACCCACTAATGATACTAAGACAGGGATGAAGTTCCTCCAGAAGCATATCATCAGCAGGTTCGGTGTCCCTAGGGTACTGATCAGTGGTGGAGGCACTCATTTCTGCAATAAACAGCTTGACTCTGCTCTGATCCGATATGAAATTAACCACAAAATAACAACTCTATTTTATCCACAGACAAATGGGCAGGCTGAAGTCTCAAATAGAGAACTAAAACGAATCCTAGAACGAACTGTAAGTACACGTAGAAGGGATTGTGCAAGAAGTCTGGATGATGCTCTGTGGGCATACAGAACCGCATTCAATACTCCTATAGGGACGTTTCCATATCAGCTGGTGTATAGAAAAGCATGTCATCTGCCAGTAGAACTGGAACACAAGGTCTACTGGGCAACCAGGTTCCTAAACCTTGATGCTAAGGTAGCTGGAGAGAAAAGATTACTCCGGTTGAATGAGCTAGAGGAGTTCGAGCTCAATGCTTTCGAAAATGCTAAAATCAACAAGGAGAAAGCAAAAAGATGGCATGACAGAAAGCTGTCATCTAGAGTCTTTGAGCCAGAACAGAAGGTTCTATTGTTTGACTCTAGGCTCAGATTGTTCCCTGGAAAATTGAAATCCCGGTGGAAGGGACCATATGTGATTACAAGTGTGTCACCATATGGATATGTAGAGCTTCAGGATATTGACTCTGACAAAAAATTCATTGTTAATGGACAGAGAGTCAAACATTATCTTAAAGGTAATGTTGAGCAAGAGTGCTCAAAACTGAGACTAAATTAAAAGCTCAGTAAAAGTCCAGCTAAAGACAGTAAAAAAGCGCTTATTGGGAGGAAAACCGATCTCATTTATTTATGTTAATTACTTTTTCATTTCATTTTCCATTGTTAGTATATGTTTTCTTTAGGTTGATGACCATGTGGAGTCACAAAAACAGCTACAGAATTAAAGCGGAATCAAAAATAGCATAAAAAATAGCACACCCTGGAGGACAAGCTTACTGGTGTTTAAACGCCAGTAAGGATAGCAGAATGGGCATTTAACGCCCATGCAGGCAGCATTCTGGGCATTCAGAAAAACGCCTAGTAAAGAAGGATTCCTGGCGTTTAATGCTAGCCAGGGTATCTTGTTGAGCGTTAAACGCCTAAAGAGGCGGTCAAGTGGGCGTTAAACGCCAGAATGTATAGCATTCTGCGCGTTTAATGCCAGGATGACACAAGGGAGGTAATTTTGTTTCCAATTCGATTTTTTTCAATTTTTCATGTTTTAATTCATAATTTTTTGCATCAAACATATTTTAAACGTTCATCTTTCAATTTTTATTTTCAAAAATTAATAATCTTTCTAGTTCTTTTTAATTCTTTTCAAATCCTTCCAAAATGTTTTCAAAACTTACATATCTTTTCAAATTCTTTTCAACTCTTTTTAATTTTTCTTGCATACAATAATAAGTTTTCAAAATTAATTGCTTCATTCTTCTTCTACTCCCTTCTATCTTATTTTGATCGAGGATGAGCAGAGGAAGAGGAGCAACAAAGGCAAGGAAGAGACATAGAGGAGCTCAAGAACTCCATTGGTTCTTCAAGAGGAAGAAAAAGCCACCATCACTTAGGTGGACCAGTTCCTTAGTCTCCTTGTTTATTTTCTTTTCTGTTTTTGGTTTTTATGCTATATTTTGACTATGTTTGTGTCTTCATTACATGATCATTGGTGTTTAGTGTCTATGTCTTTAAGATATGAATGTTCCATGAATCTTTCACCTTTCTTAAATGAAAAATGTTTTCTGAAAAAGAAAAAGAAGTACATGGATTTTGAATTCTATCTTGAAAATAGTTTAATTATTTTGATGTGGTGGCAATACTTTTATTTTCTGAATGAATGCTTGAATAGTGCATATTTTTTTATAGTGAAGTTTATGAATGTTAAAATTGTTAGCTCTTGAAAGAATAATAAAAAAAGAAAAATGTTATTGATAATCTGAAAAATCATAAAATTGATTATTGAAGCAAGAAAAAGCAGTGAAAAACATAAAGCTTGCGAAAAAAGGGGGCGAAAAATAAAGAAAAATTAAGCAGAAAAAGCCAATAGCTCTTTAAACCAAAAAGGCAAGAGCAAAAAGCCAATAACCCTTTAAACTAAAAGGCAAGGGTAAAAAGGATCCAAGGCTTTGAGCATTAATGGAAAGGAGGGCCCAAAGAACTAAAATCCTGGCCAAAGCGGCTAAATCAAGTTGTCCCTAACCATGTGCTTGTGTCATGAAGGTCCAAGTAAAAAGCTTGAGACTGAGTGGTTAAAGTCGTGATCCAAATAAAAAAGAGTGTGCTTAAGAACTCTGGGCAGCTCTAACTGGGGACTCTAGCAAAGCTAAGTCACAATCTGAAAAGGTTCACCCAGTTATATGTCTGTGGCATTTATGTATCCGGTTGTAATACTAGAAAACAAGATGCTTAGGGTCACAGCTAAGACTCATAAAGTAGTTGTGTTCAAGAATCAACATACTAAACTAGGAAAATCAATAACACTATCTGAATTCTGAGTTCCTATGGATGCCAATCATTCTAAACTTCAAAGGATAAAGTCAGATGCCAAAACTTTTCAGAAGAAAAAAAGCTACTAGTCCCGCTCATCTAATTGGAACTAAGCTTTATTGATATTTTGAAATTTATTGTATATTCTCTTCTGTTTATCCTATTTTATTTTTGGTTTCTTGGGGACAAGAAACAATTTAAGTTTGGTGTTGTGATGAGCGGATAATTTATACGCTTTTTGGCATTATTTTTAGGTAGTTTTTAGTATATTTTAGTTACTTTTTATTATATTTTTATTACTTTCTATGGAAAAATCACATTTCTAGACTTTACTATGAGTTGGTGTGTTTCTCTATAATTTCAGGTATTTTCTGGCTGAAATTGAGGGACCTGAGGAAAAATCTTATTCAGAAGTTGAGAAAGGACTGCAGATGCTATTGGATTCTGATGCTCCTGCACGCAAAGTGGATTTTCGGGAGCTACAGAAGCCCATTTGGCACGCTCTCAAATGCTTTGGAAAGTAGACATCTTGGGCTTTCTATCAATGTTAATAGTCTATATTTTGCTCGAGATTTGATGGCCCAAACTGGCGTTAAATGCCAGCCAGAGACCCTTTTCTGGCGTAAAACGCCAAAACTAGCACCAAAACTGAGTTAAATGCCCAAACTGGCACCCAAGCTAGCGTTTAACTCCAAGAATTGCCTATGAACGTGAAAGCTTCAAAGCTCAGCCCAAACACTCTCCAAGTGGACCCCGGAAGTGGATTTCTGCACTATCTACACTTAGTTACTCATTTTTTCTGTAAACCTAGGTTACTAGTTTAGTATAAAAACTACTTTTAGAGATTCAGTTTGTAACTCATGATATTTTACATCTCATATTGTATCTTCTACGGCATGAGTCTCTAAACCCCATAGGTGGGGGTGAGCTGCTCTGCTGTGTTTCAATGATTTAATGCAATTACTATTGTTTTCTATTCAATCACGCTTGATTCTATTCTAAGTAACTCACTCATACTACAAAATAGAGAATATCATGATCTGTGATACTCATCATTATCCTCAACTTTATGAACGTGTGCCAGACGACCACTCCCGTTCTATCTGAGCTCAACGTAGTCATTGGGCGACAGCTTGAGTGCGTATCTCTTGGGTCTCTGATCCACGGACCGAGTCCATGAGATTAGAACCTTTGTGGTGGAGGCTAGAACCAATTGAACGCATTTCTGAGATCCGAAAAGTCTAAACCTTGTCTATGGTATTCCGAGTAGGATCGAGAAGGGGATGACTGTAACGAGCTTCAAACTCACGAATGTTGGGCGCAGTGATAGTGTGCAAAAGGATAGAGAGATCATATTCCGATGCAAGTGAGAACCGACAGATGATTAGCCGTACGGTAGCTGTGCCTGGTATTTTTCATCCGAGACGAGAAATCCGACAGTTGATTAGCCATGCAGAAATTGTACTTGGACCATTTTCACTGAGAGGATTATACAGCCTGCCATGGAAGGAAGCCATGCGTGTTTGGAAAAGAAGACGGTAGGAAAGCAGAGATTCAAACGATAGAGCATCTCCGGAACCTCAACTTGTTCCTCATCACTGAATCACAAGTATAATTTATTTCATGTTATTTACTTTTCAAAAACAAAATCATTTTTATCATTAATCTCCTGACTAAGATTTAAAAGATAACCATAGCTTGCTTCAAGCCGACAATCTCCGTGGGATCAACCCTTACTCACGTAAGGTATTACTTGGACGACCCAGTGCACTTGCTGGTTAGTTGTGCAGAGTTGTAAAAAGTGTGATCACAATTTTGTGCACCAACACCCTAATATTCAAATCCTTATGCTCAAGTCATAATTCATCGATAATAAGGTGGTACAACTCTCAAGGTGGATTATAATACGTACTTATATATAATTTTGAAAGAAAGTATTAACGAGAAGCCTGAATATATATATAAGTAATTAGCCACTAGTCATGACCTGCAAAGTTTAGGCCGGCTAGGGTTACAAAAGTAAAAGCAGTTTACAACAGTAATTTCTGTCACTCCCAACAGATACATAAATGCCTCTATAGGCAAGTTTCAAATAAAATAGACACATATATAAGTTTTTCAAAATGAATGTGGAGAGAAATCTAAACAAGATAAGCAGAGAATCCACAGATCTTCGACATCTCTCAGATGATCCACAGCATCACTGCCTGACCCATGGGTTTCCAATACAGTAAAAGTGCCAAATAAATACTGCATAAGGCAACACGAATTCACTAACCAATCTTAATTCTCCATACATCACTATTTTTATCTTTCCTATAAAAATTCTTTTATTTTTGTATTCTTCATAAATTCTTTTTGTAAAACTGATAAAGATATAAATTCTGTCAGCTGCTTTCTGGTATACCAATGTGTTTTCTAGTCCAAACTTTTTAAGAGTTCGCTTAATTCATTTTTTAGGTTTCATGGGGAGAATCAAGTATGATTCAAGCTGAAATGTTATTTTCCTGAACCTTTGGCATAATATATGATTTAGCTTAAGACAATTTTAGAGAGGATGAGCGTGATGATGTCAGTTCCTCTTACAAACCTGACACAGATTTTGAAGGTGAACCAGGCTTATCAGGTTTGTCATGCTTACTAATGCAAATTTGTTATTTATATTGGGTATATAAATGGACTTGTGATGAGATGATTCTAATGAGCTCAGATGTGGTGACAACAGATAGTCCTTCTTGGTTAACAAAAATACAGAGAACTATGCGGAAACTTTTTAATGCTGTTAATTTCTTCGAGACTCCATTGAGCCAGACAGGTACACATTGTTGCTTTACTTACTAGTATTACACTATTACATATCTGGATGCATATAACTTTTTGTCTTTTTCTCTGGCTTCTTTAGATGCTTCTCGTGTACGAAAAGAATACGATGAGTTGAGTTCCAAGTTGTCAAAACTACAGTCAAGAGTATCAAGTCTGACGCAAAAGTTAAAACATGATTTTGGTTTGTATGATGCTGATAACATTTGTCATTATCATAGCATTTTAATTATACGTGTTAAGATGTAGATTATGGAATTTGCTAAAATAAACTGAAGGGTAACTTCTATCATACAGGTTCAGAGGGTGAGTTCTATTCATTCTATGACCAATGCTTTGAGAGAAAACAGAACAAGTCAAATTTCTGTTCTCCACTTGTTTAGTTTATTTTGTTGTATTTGGTGTTTCTGTTAATCCCAACTCTAAAAATTCCTATGATCTCACTTTTTAGTGATGGAAATTTTGGTTCAGGTGCACTTACAAAGTCTGCCCTTATGATTAGGCTTCTCAGGAGGAGGGCTATTCAACTACCCATTTGGGGTAAGATTTTGGTTATTTTATAGTTTTTGCTCTACTGCTTTCCTTGAGTTCAGATGAAAGCAAGCATTAACTAATGAAACCAGATAGTCTTCCTCCCTTTCTTTCCTCCGTTTCCTCCCTAAAAGAGACAAGAATAACTATGCTCTAGTTTACAGCCACTGGGACAAATTTAAAGACTCTTATAAAGTAATGGCATTTTCCAATGGTGATAGATGCTAGAATGGTCCCTGATAGAAACATGACGGTATATATATGTTTGAAATTTTAGAAGTTCTATGCAACCATTTCTCATGACTTGACACATCAATATTGTTTTCCCTTTCCGGTAAAAAATTATTACATTCAATTTAGATAAAATTGTTTAGTAAAGTATCTGTAGAGATAATATTTTCATTGGAGTATGTTAAAGTAGTGCTTCCCGGTTTTCTGGGAGCACTGTCAAGGTGTTCTGGCTGGTGAACCTTTTTCTCTTTTTTGATGGTAGGCAATTGCAGTTAACTTTCCATAATTAACTAGAGGATAAGGAAAAAGCCTAATTACTTAGCGGTGTTTCCAATGGAAAATCATAACTTAAAATGTTCATATTTCTTTTTTTTTTATTTAAGAAAACACTTAAAATGTCTATATAAGATAATGATATTTTTATTTTATTTTTTCTTTTTTCATTTTTCAACAGGTTATGATGAGATGCGGGCTGAAAAATGAAAAATGAGATTACAGATGTGGATGAACGAAGCCGATAAGAGTAGGGGTTCTATTTCTATTTCTCATTTCGTCGTTTTACTCAAGCCTTCATGATTCCTATTTCTTTTCATACTTTTTTCTATGTTATGCTTTCTCTCTATCACATTGTTATTTCATTGACCCTGTTACAGATATGTAGCTTCGTTATCTACCCCAGCTCTATGTAAAGAGGAAAAGTTGAAGGTACTTCTGTAATTGTATTGATTCTTCTATTTGTATCTTGTGCCCCTGATATCTTGTAGCGTTTGCCGGGCAAAGGATAGTGTTAAATTTGACATAGTAACAGAAAAAGGAAGCTTTTCTCCTTCCATATTCTCCAACCTGAAGTAAATTGCAGAGAGGAATATGGTAACAATACCTACCTGAAGCTAAAATAAAAATCAGATCTTTTGATTGAACGAAGGTAATGTAAGTATGTTTTGTTTTATATAAAGATTATGTGCTGAAATCTTAGCCATCTGGGCAATTGTAACTCGGTAGAAACTACCTACAGAGGATGGTAAAAACAATAAATTTGATTCATCCAATTGTTTAATATATCTAAAGAAATTCTTAAGCGCTGGATATACAAAAAAAGATATTAATTGTCTTCCAATTTTTATTTCATGGTAATTAATTCTTATGTTCCTCTGTAGATGCAATTTTATTGAAAAATATGTTAATAAGTATCACATGTGCATGTGTGAATTTAATTGTGGTAGCATGTGTGAATCATGAAGATTAGAGAATTACTTACTCAGAATCTCTATTCAGGAAATTTTATTGTGATTGACTTTAATGGTGGGGATGTGGGAAATCTTGGGCCAGATTAGTTGATGCATGATCTTGCAGTGTTCTTCTAGCAAAGAACACCATTAAATTCGAAGTAGCAAGAGAGAGGGTGGCAGCTTTTCCCCTTCCATATTCTCCAGCTTGTGGCAATACTCAATGTGCAATTGTTGAAGGAAGGTAAGGCGGAGAAGCTCGTTGCACTCCAATGTCTCCAGATTCTTGAACCACCATATGTGAAGACTGGTACCTCTGGGTATGACTTTATATTATGTTCTTACACTGTCTAGAGATTGAATTTTTCTTCGATTATTTGTATGTACTTTCTAAATAATTTTTGAAGTTGAATTTAAAATACAAAACTGCAGTATGTTTTGTGTAGTTGTTCTTAGACTTGTTGAAATCATTATTAAATGAAAATAAAATGGTTGAGTGTGTTTTCATGGCATTTCTTTTAAACTTGTTGCAGGAAAGATGAATGGGAAGTAAAGAAACTGCATTGATATTCATGCATGAAGAATATAAACTCCTCAAGTGCTACAAAAATGATAGAAGTTCTTCCAAGAAGGCCATCTCCTTTCTCTAAAGCACAATCCTGTGAGCTACAAGATTCAGCAGTATGAGTTTTTGCCTATAAACTGCAAAACTCGACAATGTTATGTTTGGATTATTGATATTTATTTTTTAATTTCTTTATTTTTTACACAAAAAATGACAAAGAGATATAATAAGTTAATGACTTTTAATAAGTTTTTTATGTATTGATATTTTTTATTCCATTATTTTATAACTACTTTGATTGTAAGAGATTGATATAGCTAATTTGGTTTGAATTTTATTGATGTAATACTAATTTTTATTAATTAAATTTTTAAATGATATTTACATATTTTTGTCAAATTTTTTATTATTTTTGGAGTGGATTAGAGTATGTGTGAAAGCACAAGCCAGATTTTTTTTAATTTGATAGAGATATAGCAACGCTTTAAAAGCATGGCATAGGTTCATGTTTCTTCGAATATTGGCACGCTTCAACAGTGACACCATATCTTTTACTATTGGCACGCTTCAAAAGCGTAGCCATATATTTCACTTTTCTGTACGCTTTTAAAACGCGCTGATAGGATAATACATATGGCCGCGCTTTTAAGCGAGACAAGAGTTGAAAGTGTGGCAAAAAAGAAAGCGTGTCAATAGATCCACAAAAGCGTATTGATAGAGCAACTGGCACGCTGGCGGATGTGACCATTTCAAAAGCATGCCGATAGCTCAAAAAGCGTGGCGAAAAGCTGTCGGCCCCCTTTTTAGCACTTTTAGGCACGCTTTAAAAGCGTGGCAAAAAGTTTATTTTCTTGTAGTGTCTTGACCAACACTATTTAGGAGGAATTGAGGTCTTGAGACTTTGTGTGGCTTATGGATAAGAGAATGTGCTTAACCTTGGCAAGATTGATTGTGTTTAGAGAGATTGGGTTGCCAATGAATTGGGATCCAATCAATAACAATCCTCCATAGATCTACTTCATATGATTGAGAAGGAAGTTGAGACCCATTGATTCATGATGGATTATGATATCTCCAATCCCTAATGAATCTTTCTCTTTGATAGTCTTCATTTTGGTTACCTTGAATCCACTTTAAATGCTTTGATTTACTGCTTTCTTGATTCTCAGCACCTAAAACCCTTTTACTTTTCATGCTATTTACTTTCTAGCGCAATTTACATTTGTTCCTTTACTTTCTTGCAATTTAAGATTTAGCCCATTTACATTTCTTGCCATTTAAGTTTCTGTCATTTACTTTTCAGCATTTAATTCTCTAGTACTCTACATTCTGTGCCATTTAAGTTTCTCTCCTTTACTTTTAGCATTTACATTTCTAGTAATTTATGTTTTGTTGTTTTACTTTCTTGCAATTTACATTCTGTCCATTAAATTTCACCAAACTCCTTTCAATATTTGCTTGATCCATCAATCCTTGTGGGATCGACCTCACTCTTGTGAGTTTTACTACTTGATGCGACCTGGTATACTTGCCAGTAGTTTGTGCGGATACATTTTCCGTCTATCAAGTTCTTGTCAGCCTCTTCTTCTTGTAAGTTGTGGCATGAAGAAGCCTCCTTCACCACCTTTTCACTTCTTAATGTGATGGCTTTGCATTCCTGATGCCAAGGCATCTTAGGCTAGTTTTACTAGCATTTTTCGTTGTTTTTAGTAAGTTTTATGCACTTTCCTACATTTTAAGAAAGCAATTGGGTTAGAAATCCATGAATGCCTGGATTCATTCAACCATGCAATCTCATGAGAATTGACGAACAGATTTCTGCTAGTAAAGAATTTCATCAGAATAATCACGTTGTAAGTATAATTTCTAAACCAACAGAGAATCCTTTCATACAAAAGTTTTGGTTGTCACTAAAGCAAACCCAAAAAAATTTAAAACCGAAGTATTGAAACCTCGGGTCATCTCTCAAGGAATTGCAGGGAAGTATGATTTATTATTGGTTATAGAAACATGTATATTTTTGGGTTTTTGAAATAAGGAACAGGAAAATAAACTGGCAATAAAGTAAACTAATTATCATGAAAACCATTGCAAGGTATAAGAACTGGAAATTCCATCCTAGTTATCCTTATCAGGTGTGACAAAAATTGTTTATTGCTCTCACTTAGTTAACCCTTACTAAATAAAGGAAAGTCAAGTAGACTAATCAATTTGATTCTTCAAGTCCTAGTCAACTCCTATGGAAAGACTAGCTTTAGAAGGATCCAAATCAATTAGCAAATTCTAATTTTCAATCAACAGCTAAGTTTGATAACTCAAGTGTCACCAATTACTCAACCAAAGCAAAGGGAGAAGAAATCTAAATTATTTATATCATAAATAGAAGAAAGCAACCATAAATCTGAAATACCTCAAATTATATTAAATACAAAATCAAATCTAACATGAGAATTCATAAATCAAAGTAATAGAATAAATAAAAATAGAAGAGAAACCAAAGTAAAGGAACATTGAACCTGGAATGAAGAAGAAGTAAACCTAACATAAGAGAAATCCTAAATCCTAAAAATTAAGAGAGAGGAGAGAGCCTCTCTCTTTAGAAAAACTACATCTAAAACCTAAATTGTGAATAATGATCCGCCGTTTTATGATTGGATGCATTGCCCCACTTTATAGCCTCTAATCTGTATTTTCTGGGCCAAAAACTGAGTCAAAAATAGCACGGAAATTGCTCCCAGTGATTTTTGATACATCCAGCACGCGGCAAAGTCACGCGTACAGGTCGTTCACGCGTACGCGTGGATTGAGTTTTCTCCAAGTCACGCATGCGCATGATCCACGCGTGCGCGTCGCCTATATTCAAGGAGGCTATAGCAAATTATATATCGTTGCGAAGTCCCGGATGTTAGCTTTCCAACGCAACTAGAACCGCATCATTTGGATCTTTGTAGCTCAAGTTATGGTCGTTTTAGTACCAAGAGGTTAGGCTGGACAGCTTTAGCTGTTCCTTCCGTTTCTTGTATTCCTTCCACTTTTGCATGCTTCCCTTCCATTCTCTAAGCCATTCCTGCCCTGTAATCCCTGAAAACACTTAACACATATATCACGATATCGAATGGTAATAAGAGGGGATTTAAACATAGCAAATTTAAGGCCAAAGAAACATGTTCTCAATCATAGCACAAAGTTAGGAAGGGAAAATGTAAAACCATGCAAATAGTATGAATAAGTGTGCAATGGCTTAATAAAAACCACTCAAATTAGCACAAAATAAACCATAAAATAGTGGTTTATCAATCTCCCCACACTTAAACATTAGCATGTCCTCTTGCTAAGCTCAAGGAGACAAAAGGAATGAATGGGGGAAAGTAAGACTCATGAAATACAACCTATATATGAATACAACTATATGCTAAGATGGTTCTATCTACTTGGTCAAAAGTAAACAAGTTTTTCAAGAAAAAAATAGATCAGATTCCACTAATTCAAATCATACAATAAAAGACAAGTAAAGTTGTAAGAAGATAGCTCATGAAAGCAGGGAACATAGAATTAAGCATTGAACCCTCATTGGTAGTGTATATGCACTCTAATCTCTCAAGTGTCTAGGGTTGATCACTCTACTCTTCTCTAGTCATGCTTTCTAAAACTTTGTTCTTCATCTAACCAATCAACAAATATTTAGTATACCAATGCAAACATCATGAGGTCTTTTCAAGGTTGTAATGGGGCTAAGGTAAGGGTGAGGATATATGCATGGCCAAGTGAGCTAAAATATGAATCTTTGAGCCCCTATTTATTTATTTATTATATATATATATTTTTTTCTTTTTTTTCTTTTTCTTTTTTTTTGAAAATATAAAAGTAAACATAACATATCAATGCATATGAATTTTTTAATTTTTCTGGTCTCACATGAGTAGGTACCTAAATTCCCAATATTTAAATAAAGTAGAAGCAATACACATTCCCTATCAACACATGTTTCCACAGTTTCCCCACACTTAGTTGACACACATCTAACTCAATCTAACCAAAGATTTAATTTTCGGTAATTAATTTGTTTTTCTGCTTAAGGCTAGTGATGTCGTAAAATACAGAATAAATGGGGATTAAATGGCTCAAGGTGGCTGACAAAGGTGAATGAAAGGGTAGGCTATTTGCGATAAGTGAGCTAGTAATCAAATAATGGCCTCAATCATATGCATGCATTTAAATACACTAAACATTGGACATATAGAATGGAAAAAAATATAGATTACAATCATAGAGAAGAAAACACACAAGAATAAAATATTATGATTAAATAATGTAACCATGTAATTAAGCTCAAGTCTCACAGGTTATGTGTTCTTAGCTATAAACTATGTTCCAAATACAAGCTTCAAACAAGTTTAACACAAATTTTTAATTTAAATTAGTGAAATATTGTAAAAAAGGTCTTGAAAAGAAACTCATTACTTTAACCAAGCAAGACATACATGCAAACAAACATGCAAATGCAACAACTAACAAGGAAAATAAATTATTGGTGTCGAAAAGAAGGTAACTAACCCACGGAAGTCAATATCAACCTCCCCACACTTTAAAGATTGCACCATCCTCGGTGCATGCTAAGATGTGCAAGTGGACGGGATGCTCAAACTGATGCTTGTAGATGGAAGCGCCTTAGCTAGAGGTCTCGTGGTTCCTTTCCGTGCCGGTGTCTTGTTGGTACCCATGTCTAAAGAGGAAAGAAAAGGAAGAGTGTGAAATATAGACAACTAAGACCGGGAGGGAGAAAATTTCAAGTGATAATGAATGCCAAAGGAAAGATGTTAGCCCAACTACATGGTAGCTACAACATGTATGTAAGACATCAATACGGATCAAAAAGGAATTCATAAAATTAGATGCAAGATGGTAAAAGCATGCAAGTAATGGGCATGAGAAGCATAATTCAAGCATCAATTATTAAATATGCCAAATTAAAGAGCATATGTAATTAAGACAATTGTGAATAATAACCTCAAATACATGTGGAATTCAAGTGTTGTGAAAAAGAGGCATACAAGTAATCGAGTAAAAGAAAATAGGATTCAAAATGCCAGAAAAGCTTTTTCACAAACACGTGGTGTACAAGGTATAATTAGAATGAAAATAATGTAATCCAAATGTAAAAGAGAGCCAAATTAAAATATCAATTGTCAAATCACTCCTCATAAAATCCACAAGCTCAAAATAATAAAATAGTACCCAAATAAAATTCCAACACCAACATAAAAATGTATGAGAAGAAACCATAGATAACTAAGGCAACATGAAATAAATAAATGCAATAATGGAAAGAAGGAGGACAGAGTAGATGGGAGGAAGGAAAAGAAGGGGAAAGGAGAGAAGAAAGGAGAAGGGAATGAGAAACGGGACGTGATGCGTACGCGAGCATCACACGGAAGCGTGAAAATTGAATTGGCCATTCGACGCGTAAGCGTCGCCCACGCATACGCGTAGGTGGCCTGAAAGCGAAGTGGCATGCACGCGTCAGGGACGCGTACGCATGGGATGATTTTGTGCCTTTAGCACAGTACCAGCCCTACACCATCATAACTTTCTGCCTATACTCCATTTACGCCGATTTCCTCATCCACGCGTACACGTGATCGACGCGTACGCGTGGAGTGCCAAAATTGCAAACGACGCGCACGCGTCATGGATGCGTGCACGTGATTAAGTCTGTGTGCAATGCACACTTCCGGTGCCACTCCCGCGCAACTTTCTATTCAATATTTATTTTTTCACGCACACACATATGACGCGTACGTGTCAGCGACGCTTGCGCGTCGTGTGCGGTTTTTTTTATGTAGAATGCAGAATGCATATGAATATGCAGAAATTATGAATGAACACTAATGAAAATAAAATAAACTATGACCAAGGATAAAAAGGAACAATTATACCATGGTGGGTTGTCTCCCACCTAGCACTTTTAGTTAAAGTCCTTAAGTTGGACATATGGTGAGCTCATTGTCATGGAGGCTTGTGCTTGAACTCATCCAGGAATCTCCACCAATGTTTGTAATTCCAACGGCCTCTGGGATCCCAAACTAGGCACATAAAGCCTTCAGGCAAGTCAAAGCAGGTGACAAGGCCCCAAGAGTGATGACTGTTGGAATGATTTCCAGGGTCCCAAACCTTGCTTTTACACTCGTCTTCTTGTGGGTCACCATCATTCCATCCGGGTAGCTCGCGATTTGAATTCTCACAGAGACATCCAAATGACCTTCTAGCCCCATTCAGTTGAGCTCTACACCAATCCTTACACTTCAATTTGGAGCATGCAACCATATTGAACCTTGCAGGACAACTCTTCCCACTGACCATCACCCTCTTATTCTTAAAGCCACAAAGAGCTCTAAGTTGACCATCCGTCTCCAGTAGCCCATATTCAAGTGGGAAAGTAAAGGTCACGGATAAGAATTTTACACACTTGAATGTTGTGTTGGACGGTAATGTCCTTGGGAGAGGTGTTTCTAATGATCTTGCAAGCTCTACTCCTTTGTGCTCTTCTCTGATAACTTCCATCTCCTTGCAAGCCTTTTCAATTTCAACCTCTTCCTCTTGGTAGCTTTCTTCCAATTCAATCTCCTCTTCATTGCCTACCAAGGGCATGGGAGGTTGTGCTTCTTCTCCTTTAATTTCCATGTCATGTCCAATGGGAGAGAATTCAATTGTAAATAAGGATTCATTAATGATTGAGTCCATCTCTTGATCAACCTCCTTAAAGTCTTCAACCATGATATGCCTTGGAGGTTGTACACCCTCCTCAACATCAATTTCAAACGTCTTGGAAGGAGGCTCTATGACTTGACTTTCCCATGGAGGTTCCACATCTCCTAAGTCTTCAACCACTTCTTCTTCTTCGATAATTTCGGCTTTCTCCACTTGATCTAATACAAAATCACAATCCTCACTTTCCACCGGAGTTTCCAATCTCTCTTTCATACTACGCTCCTCACTTGATTCTCTACGAGTGGCCATGGGTGTATCTGAAATATTCAAGTATTGGGAGGCTAATTGATTTACTACTTCGGTTAAGGCAGTCGTGAATTCTAGTACCTCCTTATTCATCCTTTCTTGCCCTTGAAGAAGTACACCGAGGGTTTCATTCATTGGAGATTGGGGTGGGTATGAGGGTTCATTACTTGGGAGGAAGGGTTCATGATAGGAAGATGGTTTATCTTAATAAGGATATGGAGATGGTATATATTGAGGTGGTGGTTCTTAGGAATAATTGGGTTGGAATTGGTGTGGTTCTATGTATGGTTCATATGGCTCATAAGGTGGCTGGTATGGTGAATGATGGTTTGGGTCATATGGAGGTGAATGGTGAAAAGGGGCTTGTGAGTAGGGTGGTTCAGAGTTATGTTGAGGAGGAGGTTCATAAGCATATGGTGGGGCTTGTTGGTAACTTCAAGGGGGTCTACCATATCTATCATCTTAGTATGCACCTCGGAATGGCTCTTGACCATAGTAATTTGGTGGAGGTTGGTTGTCACAAAAAGGTCCACCATAACTATTGTCTTGGTATGCATCATAGAATGGTTGTTGATTATAGCGCATTGGAGGGGGTTGTTGCCAAGAGGGTTGATCAAATCCTTGTGGCTCCTCCCATCTTTGATTCTTTCAACCTTGATACCTGTTCTCATTATAGCTTCCATTCCTTACAACAACATTGGAACCAAACTTGAAACCAGAGTGGTGAGAATTCATAGTAGCTAAAGAAAATAAAAACGAATAAAAATTAATGAAAATAAACTCCTAAAACTAGAAACACTAACAAAGAAACGAAAAAGCAAATATTTACAATAACCAATAATAAGGCACACATTTGCAATTCCCCCGCAACGGCGCCATTCTGACGAACGGATTTCTGCTAGTAAAGAATTTCAACAGAATAATCACATTGTAAGTATAGTTTTTAAACCAACAGAGAATCCTTTCGTACAAAAGTTTTGGTTGTCACTAAAGCAAACCCAATAAAATTTATAACCGAAGTATTGAAACCTCGGGTCGTCTCTCAAGGAATTGCAGGGAAGTATGATTTATTATTGGTTATGGAAATAGGTATAATTTTGGGTTTTTAAAATAGGGAACAGGAAAATAAACTGGCAATAAAGTAAACTAATTATCATAAAAATCATTGCAAGGTATAAGAACTGGAAATTCCATCCTTGTTATCCTTATCAGGTGTGAAAAAATTGTTTATTGCTCTTACTTAGTTAACCCTTACTAAATAAAGGAAAGTCAAGTAGACTAATCAATTTGATTCCTCCAGTCCTTGTCAACTCCTATGGAAAGACTAGCTTTAGAGGGATCCAAATTAATCAGCAAATTCCAATTTTCAATCAACAGCTGAGTTTGATAACTCAGGTCTCACCAATTACTCAACCAAAGCAAAGGGAGAAGAAATCTAAATTATTTATATCATAAATCTGAAATATCACAAATTATATTAAATATAAAATCAAATCTAACATGAGAATTCATAAATCAAAGTAATAGAATAAATAAAAATAGAAGAGAAACCAAAGTAAAGGAACACTGAACCTGGAATGAAGAAGAAGTAAACCTAACCTAAGAGAAATCCTAAATCCTAAAAATTAAGAGAGAGGAGAGAGCCTCTCTCTAGAAAAACTACATCTAAAACCTAAATTGTGAATAATGATTCGCCGTTTTATGATTGGATGCATTGCCCCACTTTATAGCCTCTAATCTGTGTTTTCTGGGCTAAAAACTGGGTCAAAAACAACCCAAAAATCATCCCCAACGATTTTTGATATGTCCAGCACACGGCAAAGTCACGCGTATGCGTCGTCCATGCATACGCGTGGATTGAGTTTTCTCCAGGTCCTGCGTGCGCGTGATCCACGCCTGTGTGTCACCTATCTTTAGAGAAGCTATAGCAAATTATATATTACTGCGAAGCCCTAGATGTTAGCTTTCTAATGCAACTCAAATCGCATCATTTGAACTTCTGTAGCCCAAGTTATGGTCGATTTAGTACCAAGAGGTCAGGTTGGACAGCTTTAGCCGTTCCTTCCGTTTCTTGTATTCCTTCCACTTTTGCATGTTTCCCTTCCATTCTCTAAGCCATTTCTACCCTGTAATCTCTGAAAACACTTAACACACATATCATGGCATCGAATGGTAATAAGAAGAGATTTAAACAGCAAATTTAAGTCCAAAGAAGCATGTTCTCAATCATAGCAGAAAGTTAGGAAGGGAAAATGTAAAACCATGCAAATAGTATGAATAAGTGTGCAAAGGCTTGATAAAAACCACTCAAGTTAGCACAAGATAAACCATAAAATAGTAGTTTATCAAGAATTATGCCAAAATTACTTCTGTGATAAGAATGATGAGATGCTCATGACTTCAGCAAGGCTTTGATGCATGTATTGGTTGATTACAGGTGAAGAAATGCATAAAAGGAGGTTCAGGAATAGCCATGGAAAGGATGAAGAGAAAGTAAAGATGAACGGACTTTTATGTGGTCTAGAATTTTACCATAGATTCTCGTTGCAAGTATAGTTTCTAAACTAGCAATAGTCCTTTCATACAAAAACTTGGTTGTCACAAGTGACAAACCCCTTAAAAGTAATAACCGAAGTATTCAAACCTTAGGTCGTCTCTCAAGGAATTGCATGGAGGTGTGCTTTTAATTGGTTATGGAAAAGTATATTTTTGGAGTTTTGAGATAATAGACAAGAAATATAAATGGTAAAGAAAATCAAATGATAAAGAGTTCTTGGCAAGGTTTGGTGGTCAAGGATCTCTATCCTTATCACTAACCACAACAAGAGAATTGGCAAGGATCAATCCCATTAAATCATCCTCTAACTAGTAAAGGAAAGTTAAATGAGCTATATCGACCCAAATCCATAAGTCCTAACTCTCCACCAATTCAATTAGTGAGAACTAGAGTCAATGGCTACCAATCATCAATTACTTGGACATTAATAACTCAAGAGTTCCTAAGTTACCTTCTCAAGCCAAGAACATAAAATCTACTCTAACATCCTTTCAAGCATTTCATCAAACACTTGGAAGGCCCAAAATAAAAGCATGGAGAATGAATAAGAGGTAATAAAATCTAACGTAACAATCGCAAGCAATAAATAACAACAAATAAAGAAGGAAGCAATAGACATGAAATACCTCAAATTGTATTAAAGGGAAATTGAATGTAACATGAAGAGTTCCTAAACTAAATTCGGGAAATAAACAAATCAACAAGAGAAATAAATAAACCAAAGTACTAGAACAATTAAAGTAAAAGAAACCTAAATTGAAGCAAGGTAGAATTCTGAAATTGGGAAGAAATAAACCTAAAAACCTAAAACCTAAAACCTAGAGAGAGGATAGAGCCTCTCTCTCTAGAAAACTACATCTAAAACTAAATTGTGAATAATGATTTAATGAATGATTCATTCCTTGATTCCCCCTTCAGTCCTTGGTCTTTTTAGCCTTTTCCGCCAAAGATTGGCTTAAAAACTGGGCCAGAAGCCCTCCTGAAATCGCTGGGTATGATTTCATTAAAGGTGTCAGCGTGGGCATCGATACGTACGTGTACAACACGCGTACACGTCCCTGAAGCAATGCGTGATCCGCGCGTACGCGTCTTGTGCGCGCACGCGTCCATGGGCACGTTCCAAGTCCATGGTTTTTCATGATTCCTCCACTTTGCATGCTTTCTCTTCACTCCTTTGATCCATTCCTAGCCCTTTTCAATCTGAAATCACTAACAAACACATCAAGGCATCTAGTGGAATCAAAGGGAGATTAAAATTACCAAATTAAGGGTCTAAAAGCATGTTTTCATACTTAGGCACAAATTAGGAGATAATGTCCATCTTAAGTTATTTCTATTCCATAATCTTGGCAACTAACATAACTATAAGGGGATTCTAAGTCTAAGTCAATAATTCTCAACCTTTCTCAATTCTCTAGCAAAACAGAATTATAATCATAATCAGCACTAGCTAGCTGGCTAAGTAATTCCATATCAATACCTCATATATTTACCTGGAGCAAGTGAAATCACTTTACTACATCCACCCAGGGAGCTCAAATCATCATTTACAATATTTATCATTGTTAATCAATCATCTCATCATTTCATTTCAACAAGGACAACCCTCAGTGTCAACCAACACCAGCACGAGGGAGTTCTCAGTTGTACAAACACAAACAATACAGACAAAATAATACACAAGTAGGTACAAGTAAGGCAAGTAGTATATAATCAGGTAATATAGCATGTACAATTAGGCAATCCTGAACAAGTAAGAAAACCCAAACAAATCGAACATATGCAAATGATGTATGCCTGCCCTATGGCCAAAAATATCATCTGTCGATTACATAGCCAGCCCGACATGTCCTAGTACCATTGGACAGTCCTTACGTGCTCGCACCCTCAAGATCAAAATCATAATCATTCAATATATATATATATATATCCATCGAGGAGAGCTCATCCGGAAAGGTATAAGTGTCCGGCTACACTTATGATGTAGAGGCAACAGAATCTTAGATCAAACCAAACCAGGAGCAAGTGGATCAATGCCACTGCATCTACCCAGGCAGGTATATCACAATTAGAATCATCTTCAATATCAATCTCACAATCATCATCATTCTCATCATCAATCTCATCTCAATTCATATTCAATCTTAATTAGACTCATCCATCATCATCCATTTAACATCAAATTCACTTATCACATCAATCCTCATCATTCATCATCACATAATTTGTTCCTCCCATTCAATTCACTAACTCATCTCATTAATTCTTACCTCTAAGTCATCTATTCTCTATTACACCAACTCTATACTCTTATCGAGGTTTATAAAGGTTCGGAAGGCTAAAAGAATAGTTAAAAGCTTTAAAAACAATTTTTTTTCAAACTCTAGGGGTTTGCGTACGCATGCATTAGCCCACGTATGCATGAGGTAAGTTTTTAGCATGTCGCATACGTGACACCCCATCCGCGTACGTAAGAGTTATAAATAGTAGCTTATGCTCGCATCGCGTACTGCATCCGCGTACGCGAGTCTACAATTATGACACTCCCACGTACACATGCCTCCTTCCACATAAGCGAGATCAGTGGATAGCGCCCAATGTCCATGTCGTATGGCACCTCTGCGTACGCATGATATTGCAGAATTGCAAAGAGCTGTTAAGTTAAAAATTCAATTTTTTGAACCAAATTTTTAAACCTTCATATCTTTTAGTACAAAATTCATTTTTCAACCATTCTTAAACCATTGGAAAGATCGATAAATGAATTTACATAAAAATTCAAACTTGAAAGTTTCCCAACTTCGATAACCAAGTTACGGCCCACCAAAGTTGGCCAAAAATCTCTTTTTACCAAAAACACACATTTACCAATCCTTCCAATTTTTCACAAGCTAAATTCATTTTCACTCAACAATTTTACCACAAACCAACCCATTTCAAATTTTTATACTCAACCAAATCTAAACCTACTCCAATTACACAATTCAACTCAAATTTCATCAATTTTACTGCTCAATCTTCATTTTACAATTTCTTAGAAAAATCATTCCTACTTACCATTTATTCATAATCAAATTTCCATTAAATCACATACATCATCACACAATTCAATCAATACTTATCGTCCTTACCTCTTTCTGGCCTCCGACCCAAAATTCACGACCTCTGACCCAATATTCATCAATCAATATACAGATACCTCATAACCATACAATTCACTATTCAACATCAATTTCCATCAACATAACAATTATGCATCATCCAAATCATCAATTTTCACAACATATCTTATGCACATATCAAATCCATCCAAATACAGAATTCAAACTTAATCCTAGGGGCATCTAGCCTAGGATTTCATTGTGATGTCAGGGCATCTAGGCCAATTTCACTGACCTTTTCTTTACTGTTTTAGGGTAGTTTCATGCATTTTCTTAGTGAATAAGGCAAGTTTTGGATGAAAATACACTTACACCTTGATTCAAGCAACTATTATGAATTTCATATGATTTCATGAGGATTTTGCTAGAATTGCATGATAAATTGATGATGCATAATCTCATGACTTTGGCTAGAGAAGAACCACGTTAGTACTCACGTTAATCTAGTTAACGTGAACACTAACGTGGAATGGCAAATATCTTGCAACGTTAATGAGAAAAGTGATCACCAATAACGCCTGCGAAGCCATCAATAGCTCACGTTACTAGTTAACGTGGTAGTTAATGTGGAGACAAAAGAGAACTCCAACGTTAGTGGGAAATTGAACACCACTAACGTTCTACTCCAACGTTAGTGGTAAACATGAACACCACTAACGTTCCAAGACTTGGCAATGAGCTACGTTAAGAGTCACATTAACTAAGTTAACATGAACTCTAATGTAGAAGAGAAGAACAATGCCAACATTAGTGACACTCACCTTTGTCACTAACGTTGGATCAACTAGCATTGCCTACATTAGTGGTCACGTTAAGACCACTAACATGAGAGTTAACGTGGAGTTGAGGATTCATGAGCCAACATTAGTGACACTCACTTTTGTCACTAACGTTGGAAGATGGCATTACTACCACGTTAAGAGCCACGTTAACTTAGTTAACGTGAGCTCTAACGTGAAGAATAGAGGCACTTGGAGCGTTAGTGACAAAGGTAAGTGTCACTAACGCTCTCGAAGGTGAAGCATACCAACGTTAAGAGCCACGTTAGTTATACTAACGTGAACTCTAACGTAGGGAGAAAAGGCACAAAGCAACGTTATTGGGAAAGGTGAGTCCTAATAACGCTTGCGAAAGGGGCATAGGGCAACGTTATTGGGAAAAGTGAGTCCCAATAACATTAGCAAAGATGTAAAAGGCAACGTTAGTGGTCACGTTAGTGCCACTAACATTGAAGTAAACGTGAGGTATTTGAGGGTGGAACGTTAGTGGAAAAAGTGATTGCCACTAACATTCTCGAACCCACAATGTCACTTAACGTTAATCTCACTAACGCCCATGCCTAATTCATACTTCTCTGCAAGTTGAGCCCATTAAAGATTAGAACTACTTCAACTCAAGATCCAGAGCCCACATCCAAGACTTGAAGAACTCACTAGAAGATCAAGAGGAGTAGTATATATAGGAGTAGTTTTGAAATATAGAGAAGCTTGGCACTTTAGAGAACTACCTCTGTATATTTACTTTTCTGCACTTTTAGCATGGATTCTTCTTTTCTGCCATTTTTTATTTCTAGAGCTATGAACAACTAAACCCCTTTCATTGGGTTAGGGAGCTCTATTGTAATTTGATGGATCAATTATAGTTTTCATTCTTCTTCTTCTTTCTTTTCTCTTGATCTTACTAGAAAGCTTTCGATCTTCATCTAAATGAATTGTTATCTTGGGAAAGAAACTCTCCATAATTGGATCTCCTCTGAGCCTTAGAAAAGGGATGAGGAGATCATGCTAGAAATGCTTTCTCATGTTGGACGAAATTGGGGTTTGGGCGGATATAGTGACATGTAATTCTCCCAACACTTTGATTTGGAAATACATGTGGTATAATCAGTGACCACACTTCATCTCTTCCCATGAGCAATTAAATCAAGGAATTGGGCAATTGTTCAAGCTTAGAGAGATTGGATTGCCAAGGAATTGGGATCCAATCACTTAGGATTGCCAACGAGATTAATGAATGCATTGATTGAGGAAGAGATGAGAATGAACTTGATCTGGAGAATGCAACATCTCATGAACCCAATGATTTCCCCATTTCTGATCTTACCCATTCTCTTTACTTTCTGTCATTTATTTTCATGCTCATTTCCCCAAATCCCCATTTAAGATTCTGCACTTTATTTTCTGTTATTTACTTTCCTGCCATTTAATTTTTCTGCAATTCTCAACTACATCCTGCTTAACTCAACTAGCATAATCTTCCAATTAAAATTGCTTGACCAATCAATCCTTGTGGGATTCGACCTCACTCTATTGTGAGTTTTTACTTGACGACAATTCGGTATACTTGCCGAAGGGAAATTTGTTAAGAGACAAGTTTTCATGCATCAAGTTTATGGCGCCGTTGCCGGGGATTAATTGTGATTAACAAACTACCGGTCAGTTGATTACCTAGATTAGACATTTTCCTTTGTTTTGGTTTGTTCATGTAATTGCTTTGTTCTTTATTTTCTATGCTCTATAACTGTTTGTGTTAATGCCTCACCAAGAAGCCCCTATTGATGACAGCTCTGGCTCTTGGTGATTTTGTTATTAATATAACAGTTTCTTTTACTTAGCTTCTTTTCAAATAAAATTGGCATATGATCACATTCTAAGTTTGGTGTTGCCCTGCAACAATCTATTTTCAATCTTTCTGGATACTTGCATCAATTCCAAGAGATAGTGTCACACTAAGTTTGGCGTGCCACTTATTTTTATATGCAATGTATCCAGCAACACCACTTGTTTGAACAATCATAATGCTTTTGCTTCTTAGGCCTGTAGTGTCATTTTTTAACCAAGCTTGCTTAATTTTATGCATTACTCATATCTTGTTTCTCGTTTTTTTGACATTCATGGTTGAATCACAATCTCAACACCACTGCTCCTACTTGTTGCTTGCTTGTAAAGCACTTATTCTAAGACGGTCATTGGAGGGAGGAAGTCTGCAAGAAGGGATAACAAGGGCGAAGATGAGCTACAAAGGTTGTAAAGTTCCTTTCCTTCTCATTTACTCCTAGTAGACTTAATGGCAATCATGAATGTCTCTTGTTTTGAATTTTGTGGTCTACCTCTGTTCTGTTATGATTACTTTTAGTAATAAGCATGGTTCACCGCTTATCATTGCACCTTCATCTTTCTTACTTGTATACTTATCCTTTATGTTAATCAAAAAGACAATGTTATGAAAAGAACAAGAGTGGAGTTATTTTGTGAAGTGAATTCTGAATGTTTCTGGTAGGATGATTAGTAAGCCAAGTTGGTTCACCAAACAAAGAAAGAAAGCAACTATCTATCCTAAGTCCTATGCTTGAAACACATCCTATGAGACAAACTCAATAATAAGATCCCATTAAGAAAAGAAAAAGAGCAATAAAAGTGAAAAAAGGAAGAAACACAATAAGAAACAATGCTAGGCACCAAGGGTTTTAAGATTGAGGCATGTGTCTGTGGTGTTCATGTGCAAGGGATATGCTTAGATGAATAAGCTCTTAGGGGTGCCTTATCACTTGGTAACTTGGATTAACTAATCTGGGATTATCAGCTGAAAGTCTACTATCATAAGTGACCTTTGCTACAGAACACTTAGTAACCCAAAGAGGTACTGGACACCAAGGTCTCAAGAAAGAAAAATAACAAACCATGTGCCTGTGGTGTGCATGTCTGGGGGAAAGAGACTTGAGGGAGTAAGTCCTTAGGGGTGTTTTAACGCCTAACACCTTGAACTAACTGGTTCGGAAGTGTTGGCTAAAAGCTTATCATAAACAGTCGCCCTCTTACAGAGCACTTAGCCAAAAGAAAAATGTAATAAACTTTAAGAAGGATCAACAAGAAAGGAGTCTCAAAGGATGCAATCAAGAAAGTGACCAAGGAATTGATAAAGGCTTGAAACCTAAAAGGAAAGAACCTAAGTTGTTATGCATGAAACTCCATAAACCAGGAATTCTACTTCTATTTTATCTTCTTGTTGTTTCATTTCATTCTTCCTATGTTTCAGTACTTGCTAGGGACAAGCAAGATTTAAGTTTGGTGTTGTGATGCGCGTGCAACATTGCCTACTTTTAGTAGTCATTTTAGTAGATTTCTGTTTAGTTTTCATACAAATATTGCCAATATATGAGTAATAGTATGAAAAATCTCTGCATGAAACAAAATCTCAAGCATAGGTGAATTTTAGCTAATATACAGGGTAAATATGATAAAATAGATCACACTAAGTGAAGTTTTGATTTTGAGTATTATTAGCACACTTAGTATATAAAGATCATCTTGTATGTTACCTTGATGCACTTTGTTTGTTTGATTTCAGGCCAAAAGAAGCAGAGAAGAGCCACGTTAGTGGCTACGTAGTGCTACTAACGTGGGCACTAACGTGGAAGGAAGGAAAGTTGGAACGTTAGTGGGAACGTTAATGGCATCAACTTTGAAGAAGGAGCAGCGTTAGTGGCAAAAGTGAGTGCCAATAACGCTAGCGAAGGTGCAAGAAGACCCACGTTAGCTTCCACGTTTGTTACATTAACGTGGGAACTAACGTGGAAGGAAAGGGAAACGCCAACGTTAGTGAAAAAAGTGAGTGCCACTAACATTTGCAAAGCAAAAAGACCCATGTTAATGGCCACGTTAACTACATTAACGTAGTAGTTAACGTGGAAGGAAAGGGAGACGCCAACGTTAGTGGAAAAGGTGATCTCCACTAACGTTTGCGAAGCAAAAAAGACCCATGTTAATGGCCACATTAACTACATTAACGTGGTAGTTAACGTGGGCAAAAGTCTCACCTGGCAGCCTGACCATGCCTTCTTCAAACAAGAATAACTTGAGCCACAAAGCTCCAAATGAAGTGATTCCAAAGGAATTGGAAAGTAGGATTCTAGAGGGAGAAAACCTGCCCCGAAAGTGAAAAGATGAACATGGTATCAACCTGTAGTGAGGCCAACTGACCTCTTCACCTTCCAAGAAGTGTAACTCGAGCTGTAGAGCTCCAAATGATGCGCTGCCAAAAGCGTTGGAAAGTAGACATCCAGAGCTTTCCAACAATATATAATAGTATGAGGTGAACATTAAGTTTGAGCTCCAGAACATGGCAACATTAAAGCCCCTAATCGCTAGCGTTATCGTGACTCACGTTTTCCAGTAACGCTAGCGACTATGCCAGCGATCATGTCCACTTCAAAGGAGCATAACTTGAGTTATAGAGATCCAATTGAGATGATTTCAGTTGTGTTAGAAATCTGACATTCAGAGCTTTCCAAAGATATATAATAGTCTATAGTGGGCATGAAATTGAAGCACAAATAAGAGGCATCTTTTAAGCCCCAAAAATACCAACTAGGTAACAAGTGCAACATTAGCCACAATAACTTTAGCACTAACGCCACACTTGTAGCGTTACTGTGGCTAACGGCAGCATGAACGCTAGGCACCTGAACCTCAACTTGATTCACTTCTCTCCCAAGTCCACTTCAAAGCTCAAGCAAGCAAGCCCACAATTGTCAACCAATCAAGGCCACAAGAAGCATCTAGAATAGGAATTTTTATTTTATTTGTAATTTGCTTTTAATTTTGTAATTTAAGAGAGCCTATATAAAGGCCTTAGTCTTTACATTCAAAAGAGACTGGATGGGAAATTGAAGGAAGGGGGAGAGAGTGAAGACTAATTCGAATTTCTGTGAATTGGCACACTTCAACCACTCTTCTTCCTTTTCCATTCTTTTCTTCCTTAGGAGTAGTTTCTTTTAGTTGTAATTTTCATTTATGAACTTGGAAGTTTCAATTTCAGTTTTCATCTTCATCTTTACTTTTCTGCACTTTCTTTCTTTTCTATTTTGGTAGAGCAATGATCAACTAACTCTTTTCATTGGGTTAGAGAGCTCTATTGTGATTCAATGGATCAATTGTAGTTCTTATTCTTCTTCTTCTTCTTTCTTTTCTCTTGATTTTACTAGAGAGCTTTCGATCTTCATCCAATTGGGTAATTGTCTTGGAAGAAAAATTGCTCATACTTGGATTTCCTCGGAACCTTGGAAGAGGAATGAGGAACTCATGCTAGAAATGCTCTCTCACATTGGATTAGGTTGGGGGTCGGATGGATATTGTGACATTTAATCCTACCAATACTTTGATCTATGAATGTGTGTGGTATAATCAGTGACCAAACTTCATCTCTTCCCATGAGAAATTAAATCAAGGAATTGAGAAATTGTTCAAGCTTAGAAAGATTGGATTGCCAAGGAATTGGGATCCAATCACTTAAGATTGCCAAGGAGATCAATGAATGCATTGATTGAGGAAGATATGAGAATGAACTTGATCCAGAGGATTGCAATATCTCTTGATCCCAATGTTCATTTTATTTTTAGTTCTTACATTTACTTTTATTGCCATTTTACTTTTCTGCACTATATTGCTTTCTTTACTTTTATGCCATTTACATTTCCTTGTTACTTATCACTCCAATATGATTCATCTAACTAGGATAATCAATTAACCATTGATTGCTTAATCCGTTAATCTCTGTGGGATTCGACCTCACTCTTTTGTGAGTTATTACTTGACGACAATTCGGTATACTTGCCGAAGGAAATTTGTTAAGAGACAAGTTTCCCGTGCATCACATACTACATTATACGGTACTTAAATGAAACAAAAAATGTACCTCTTGGAAGTCAAATTCATGCTCTTCCTTGTGAATTTCCTCCAAACCTCAGCTCCAAGCCCCACTAAACACTTCCAAAAGCAATTCCAAGTTTTCAAAAGTGTACCCAATACTCTAATGCACACAATTTTATACATACTTCAACTTAGGGTTTATAAAATTCATGAATTACAAGGATTTAAGGATTTCTTACCTTAACCCATAGAGTTGATAGATGAAACTCACCAATGGCTCATACTAGAGCACTCATAAATAACCAAAACCATAAAATTTCTCAAAACTCAAAGCCAAAACTCAAAACTGAGAGTGAAAAATAATTGGGCATGAGTTTTGAAATTCCTTACCAAAATACTTAGATAAACTTGAAGAGTTCATCGAGAGCAATGCGTGGCCAAAACAACTCGTCGATTGGAGCTTCGTAGAGGAAGTTAAGATGATTTGAAGTATTTAGGAGCTTAGGGTTCTCTCTTCTCACTTCTCTCTTTTCATTTTAGCATAAACACTATAAATGAGGGTTGTGGTAGATAAATGCCTTTAAGTTAGGGTTTATATATGTTAGACTTGGGCCTAACTTGTGCCCGGTTCACATATATGGCCCATTTGTCCCAACTTTGGACTAAAAGCTTTAAGATTAGCCTTTTAATGTGAATTTTAATTATTTTTGCCATCTCAATTACCAATTTTAACTTTTTAATCTTTCTTACTGAAAATTAATTTTCTTAGCTGCACTACCGAACAGATTTCAGCCGATACTACCAGTCAAATTTTTTGTTTGCGTTTTTATTTAGAAAACTATGTTTTTCGACTCAAAAAAATTCAGTGAGTCCAAATATCGTATTTAAATTATCAAATTTTTATTTCTACATTTTCTCACTCATTTCACCCATATTTAATTTATTTCTTAGTTAATTTACAGTTTGACAGATTTAAAAAGAGTGATCTTGGGTCAGGATGAGCTCCCTTGTCTCCCTATTACCACAGCTGAGCGATCCCCATTCAAGGACTCATCTATAACCAAGGGTTTCGGTAACAATTTTCCTACAACCTTGTCCCTGAAAGAGACTTTTGTCACAGAAGCCCCTAACATTCCTGAACCACCCTCACCATATCAACTCCACCTATTGCATCCTTCCGTATTCCTCCTATGTTCTTGGTCATTCTTCGCTCTCCCCCGCTATCACCCTCTCTCACCATACAATGTGAAAACGACTTACCAATATAATACATGGTTCTAAAAATCATACCGGACCAACCGATTTGACCGTAAACCGGCAACATCAATGGTTCGGATCATTGTCTAAAATTGTTCAATAAAAAATCAGAGGTGAATTACTGAACCGGCCAAAATCTGGCTGGTCAAACTAGACCTGGAAATGGCCGGTTTCATCAAAACAATGTCATTTCTTATGCTTTCTAGAAAAAAAAGGAGATACCATGGCCTCTACGCCGAAGCCCCTTCCTTGTTCCTAGTTCCTATAAAGCAAGTAAGCAAAAACAACGAGTTACCCATAACCCTAGCCTCCACTGCCGTCGCAAGCAGTGAGCATTGTTGCTGTCCATCGAGCTTCCATCGTAACCCTCTCTAACCCTTGTTCGCTCTCTTGCCGTCGTGCTAGCCGTCATCTTCATCTGCTCTCTACTTGCCATTTTGGTCTTAAAAAAAAACCAGGTTTCGCACTTCTCTTTTCCTCATTCAGATACAGGTATACAGCACCCACCACCAAAACACAAGCCCTAGTTACTCCCCCACTGCCGCAAGGGTCTCACTCAACACTGTCGTGCGTTGCGCTCAGACACCACCGTGTCTTCATCCGGTTGTCTGCGGCTCCGCACTTCTTTCTCCTTCAACAATTGGTGCGCCTTCCTCGAGCTCACGAAGGCAATGGCTTCATTTTTTTAAATTTTTGTTCTGTGTTCTTCGGTCTTTCCTTAGGAAATTGATTCAATGATTTCTACTGAGATTCTGCTAAAACATTGATTTTTTTTTGGATTCTATTAGTGCTACTCAGATTGAAATTTAAATCATTAATTAGCTCTGCTCTTGTACTGTATTATATTATTTTCTTGTTTTGGATTGAATCATTGAAAAATTAGTTGATTTTGTTCGGTTAATCTTTGTTACATTACGCTAATTTAGTTCACCGGTTAACCTTGATTTAGTTCTCTGTACTACTGGTGTTTTCCTTTTCATGTTGTTTGCTGCTTTAATTTTTAGGGATTGTGAATTTTGGTTTCAACTGTGATTGAAGCTTCTTTTGTTTGGGTGTTCTTCACCAGTGAAACTTGGCCTTTGATTCTTTGAGCATACATGTTCAAGTTATTATTTTCAGTAATGGTGATTCTTAGATATTTCTTTATTTGTTTGTTGTTTTATTTTAAATGTTCCTATAGGTGTTGTGTTGTTGTTATGTTTCAAATGTTCCTTTGATTCTTTTTTTCCCCAAATGTTTGGTTAGTACTTAGTGCTTGTTCTTGGTTGAATGGCTTTGCTCACTGCCTATGTTACCGCTGCTCAATTTAAGATATATAACTTACAGCATGCATTATAATGTTTGTATATTTGCTGTCCGAGGACCTGCACACCCACTTGAATTCTCGCAATGAAGCTTTCCAAGTTCATGGTGTAAGATATGCTTAAAACTATTTGCATACAAAATGAATATCTTAGATAATTTCTAATGGATATAACTTATTGTGGGATGAGCTAGAGATTACTTGAAGCAATTGGGAAGAAAAGGAAATTATTCTGGAACTATCATTCTCAACAACAAAACAATTGGAGAGTTGACAGTGCTCATTCGGTGCCTTTTTTTGTTAATCATTGTGCTGAGGTTGTTAAAATCAGATTGAAAACTCTATTAATTTTTGTTAAAGAGTGTTAATTATTGTATTGATCATGTTAAAATTATGTTTGAAAATTTTGTTAAACTTAGTTAAATATAGTTAATTTTTGTGAATCTTAGTTTGTTTATTTATATTTTATTTATTATTTTATTATAAAACGGTTATTCTGGTTAAACTATAGTTGAATCAATTAGACCAGCAAATCAATCAACCAATCATTAGAATGATTTGATGACTGATGAGCGGATATTTTATACACTTTTTGGCATCATTTTCATATTGTTTTAGTTATGTTTTGTTTAAGTTTCATTACATTTTCATAGCTTTTAGTGCAAAATTCACATTTTTAAATTCTACTTTGAGTTGTTATGTTTTATGATGATTCTAGGTGATTTCTGGCTTAAATTAAGAAGTTTTGGCAAAGTCCAATTCAGAGGCAGGGAAAGCGTAGCAGATGCGGTCAGATTCTGACCTCTATGAACTCAAACAAACATTTCTAGAGCTATAGAGATACAAATGATGTGTTCGCATTGGCATTGGAAAGGTAACTTTCAGAGCTTTCCAACAATATATAATGTTCTATACCTTTATTCGAAGGAGCCTGCCAATACTGGCATTGAACGCCCAAGACCTACACCCTTTCTGGCGTTCAACGCCCCAAGGAGACAAGCCAGCGTTAAACACCCAAGAACCACCCTGTTTGGGGCGTTCAATACCAACCCAAGCACATGGAAGCATGGCTCAACACCTATTCATCAAGATGGATGCCATGCTTAGCCCAAGTACTCAACAAAAGTGGGCCCAAGAGTGGACTTTCGCACCTTTAGTCTTGTCTATCATACTTTTTGTACTTCGGAGTCATTAGTTTCTTATATATAGGAAAAGATCACCCTTGTTTAGGATCTTCTCTCGCCACTTTTCGAAATTCACTACTATTTTTGGTAAGCTATAGGCCACTAACCTACTAAGTTAGGGTTAGGAGCTCTGCTGATTCTCATGAATTAATAATATTATTGTTTCTATTTCAACACATGAATGATTCCATTCTCTTGTGAACTTTCGGTCTTCGTCTCACGAATTGAGAATGACTCGTGACAATCATCCCTGTTCTACATGGGTTCCGAGTGAGTCCTGACCCGGATAGCATTGAACCACAGCTAGAAAGTGCACTGCGGAGTCCAAGAGAGTGCATGGACGACTTTGGATAAGTGACATAAAATCTGTTGATCGTGAGTTACTGAGGTCTCTGTAGTGTTAAGGCTAGAATCTGAGAAGCAGCGTTCCCTGATCCGAAATATCTGACCTTGTCTGTGGCATTTTGAGTAGGATCGTGAAGGGGAGTGGATTGCTTAGGTCTTCACCTTCGGCTATAGTGGGAAGCCGTGAGTTAACTTGAAGAGGGTGCTACATGAGTTGCTCGGATATGGTGGATTACTATGGTTTATAAGAGAATAACTTGATGAGGATGCTACATGAGTTAGTCAATTACGGATGCCATTGAATGAATCATTTGTTATTAAAGTAGACAAAGAGAAAAGTTAATCCGGAAAGAATACGCATCTCCGAAGCCTTAACTGAATCTCTATCATTGTTTACACTAATCTGGTATTTTGTTTCCTTTACTT
This sequence comes from Arachis duranensis, assembly GCF_000817695.3. Taxonomy (NCBI): domain Eukaryota; kingdom Viridiplantae; phylum Streptophyta; class Magnoliopsida; order Fabales; family Fabaceae; genus Arachis; species Arachis duranensis. The sequence goes on along the minus strand of NC_029777.3, from coordinate 45,311,794 downwards.
TTCGTTTATGCTTTCAACCAACAACCATATTTTCTAATCACCTGACTAAGATCTACAAGATAGCCATTGCCTGCTCAATCCGACAATCTCCGTGGGATTCAACCCTCACTCACCTAAGGTATTACTTGGATGACCCGGTGCACTTGCCGGTCGATCTGTGCGAATATTGCGGAGTTCAATTTCGTGCACCAATGACCAATCCAATTTTTAAAACCTTGATATAATACAATCAACTCTAAGCCAGGGGGTAGAGGCTGGGCATTCAACGCCCACAAGGGGGTAGGAAATTCAAATTCCCTAGCCTCTCAGGATCAGTGGGTCCCACAAAATCACCACCTTTTTCTCTTACTTTCTCACTTTTTCACATACACCATTCCCCATACACGCTCAACCAATCACATCTGCATCCCCTTTTTCTCTTCCCAAAACCCTTCATCACTCTCATCCATCAAATCCCACCAACCACACCCACTTTAAATTCAAACTTTTCCACCCATTCTACCCTCCATTTTTGAACCCAACCCTATGCCCACCCTATAAATCATAGTTATCAAACCCGACCCGGTCGACTCACCCAGTCGGTTCGACCGAAAACCCGGTCACCTAGTCATCTGGCCGAACCGAGCCACCAGTTGAACCGTTCATGCAACAGACCCGGTCGACCCGGTCGACTCGACAAGTTTTGTGCAAACCCAGTGACCCGGCCTATTAATCCAACCTGGTTCGGGTCATATTTATTAATTTTTTTTACTTTCTTCCCTGAAACGGCGTCGTTTCAGACTCCACCTCCACCCCCACCCCCCCTCTTTGAACCTTAAGCCTCGCATCTGAGACTAAATGAAATCACCCCCGAAGCCAGCTTCATACCCTTATCTCTCTGTCTCTGCTCTCTCAAGCTCAGCGTTGGCAGCGGGCAACCCCCACCCCCACCTCATCCCTCTCTCAAGCTCGGCGACGGCAGTTAGTCACTCTTTTGGCATCAATTCGTCACTCTCAGTTCGTCAGTTCGTCACTCCCTCGTTGTCGTCGGTCTAACACTCCCTCGACGTCACTCTGGATCTCTCACCTCGTTGCTCTCTTGGTCTGTCACCGTGAGTACGTGACCCTGTGTTCACTTCGTCAAAACCAGTGAAGCAGTATTTGCTCCCTCGGGTGGTGGTGGTGGTCGTCTTCTCAACCAGGTGAGCTCCAATTTTCAACCCTGTTTTTTTTCTAGTTCAATGTTGATTTCGGTGAATCTGGTGGTTGTTGAATGTGGTTGTTGTGGTTTCATTTCATTTTTGGAGTTGTTGTTGGTTTGTCGCTGTTATTTCTCTGCTTCGATGCTTATTTGGTGAACCTGAGCAAAATTTATAGTTGTTGTTGTTCTTTCAGATTGTTTATTGAATGTTGATTTTTTAGAGTTGTTGTTGCTGTTCTTTCTCTAGATCAATGTTAATTTCGGTGAATCTAAGCAAATTTTATAGTTGTTGCTACTCTTTTTGTTTGTTGAATGGTGGTTTCTTAGAGTTGTTGTTGCTGTTCTTTCTGTTCTTTCTTTGGTTTGATGCAAATTTTAGTTAGAATTATTGTTGAATCTGGTAGTTGCTGCTGTTGTATTTGATTTTTTAGAGAAGTTGTTGAAGCTCAGAAAATTTTAGTGAACTTCGGTTGAGTAGTTAAATTTGTTTTTTATTATCATTAGTGAACTTTTGTGGTTGTTGATTATCATTAGTTGTTGTTGTGTTGCTGTATTTCTTTTTGTTCATCTCCTCGCACTTTTTATCTAACGGCCACATAATTTCTCATTACCTAAAAATAAGGGGGAATTATTGAATTTAAAGCCCAATGCATCAGGTATCTCACCGTTAAGGTTGTTCCCAGAAACGTTGAAGTAGACCAAGCCAGGGATCATAGAAAGATTACTAGGAATTTCCCCACAAAAGTTATTAGCGGAGATATCCAGCATTGTTAGGTTTGACAGATCTGTCAATGCCTCTGGTATGTTTCCTGAAAGATGGCTGTGATCCACTAACAAAGATTTCAATGAGGAGCATTTGGAAATATCCCCAGGCACATCCTAGATAAATTGTTCCTGCCCAAATCTTTTTTTAGATAATTAGTTATGTTTAAAAATTGATATTGAATTATTAATGTTTGTAAAGACTTATATTTTAAATTTTAAGATATTATTTTAATTTTATTTTATATAATTAAATTTTTTAGTTATGACCGGGTTAACCGGGTGAATCAGTGACCCACTGGTTGAACCAATAACCCAGTAACCCCGTCATATAACCGGGTAGATTACCGGTTCGGTTCTGCTAACTATGCTATAAATGCCCCTTCATACCACCTTTCAAACAAACACCTTATACACAATTCCCCTACTTGACCGAATTATCTCTTACTCTTTCTCTACCTATTATCTTCTTCTTCTAATCTTTTCTTCCCTTTTGTGCATATTTACTCGAGGACGGTTGGGAAGTTCTGACCAACCCTATCTCGAAAGTTAGGATCTTAATGGTGGAAGAGTTTTATGCCAATGCTTGGGCCACTAAAAAGCATGACACTAGTGTGAACCCACATCCCAAAAATTAGAGCACTATGGTCTGAGGGCATCTCTAGGATTTCAACCCCGAAAGTGTAAGGTTGGCGCTCCAACTACCATTAATCCAAGGAGACCTACACCCTTACACAAGAAGAGTCAATTTCGATCAGAGGTTGGACCAAGTCTTCAATAGTCATAGGCTTCTCCAATTGTTCTAACACAAAGTAGCATTCTTCCTTCTCCACCAGAGTTTCCAATCTCTCCTTCATGCTATGCTTTTCAATTAATTCTCCACATGTGACTATGGGAGTTCGTTGAGTACTAAAGCATTGGGAGGCTAATAGGCTTACTACCTTGGTTAAGGTAGCTACAAATTCTAGTGTCTCCCTTTGCATTTCTCCTTGCCCTTGAAGTATAAGGCTAAGGATTTCATCCATTGAGGATTGGGGTGGGTAAGAGGGTTCATTGTCTTGGAGAATGAGTTCATAATAGGAAGGTGATTCTTCTTGGTAAGGATGTGGTGGTGTGTATTGAGATGGTTCTTGGGAGTAGTAATCTTGGAATGGTGGTTCCATGTATGGCTCATATGGTTCAAAAGGAGGTTGGTATGGTGGGTAAGGATCATGGTCATATAGAGGTGTTTGGTGAAAATAGGCTTGTGAGTGTGGTTGAGGTTCATGTTGGGGATATGGCTTATAGGCATATGGTGGTGGTTCTTGAAAATCACAAGGAGATTCACCATAGCCATTGGATTAGTATGTATCATAGAATGGCTCTTCTTCATAGTGCATTGGTGGAGGTTGTTGCCATGAAGATTGATCATACGTATGGCTCCTCTCACCTTTGAGTGTCCCATCCTTGATACACATTCTCATTGAAGTTCTCATCACCTACAACATAGTTGTAATCACACTCATAGCCAAAGTGAGAATTCATGATGAAAAGAGAAAATAAAGACAAAAGCCAATAGAAAACAAGAGAAACAAAATTCTACAACTAGCAAATAAAGCAAAAAGCAAGATATTCACACTATTCACATATGTACAATAACCAATAACCTAACACCATTGTAATTCCCTGGCAACGGTGCCATTTTTTGATGATTGGATTTTTTATGGTTCAGAATTTCACAAATGAATTCTCGTTGCAAGTATAGTTCCGAAACCAAACAATAATCTTTTCATACAAAAAGTTGTTTGTCACTAAAACAAACCCCTAAATTTATAAACCGAAGTATTGGAACCTCGGTTCGTTCTCCCTAGGAATTACAATAAAGTATCTTGTTATTGGTTGAGAGTTATTTTGGGGTTTTTGAGATTTTAAACAAGAAATATAAATGGCAAAGAAAATAAACAAACAACTAACAAAACTCTTGGCAAGATATGAGAACTAGAAATCCTATCCTAGTTATCCTCCTCAATCATGACCACAAATTGTTTATTGCTCCCACTTAGTTAACCTCTAACCATGGAGGAAAGTCAAGTGGATGAATCAATTTGATTCCTCAAGTCCTAATCAACTCCTAAAGGAAAGACAAGCTTTAGAGGCATTCAAATCAATTAGCAACTTCTAATTATCAATCAAAAAAGGAATTAGATAACTCAAGAGTCACTAATTACTCTACCTAGGCCAAGAGGAACAAAATCTATACTAAAATCCAACCAAGCATTTCATCAAATACTTGGAAGGTACAAAAGAAAAGCAAAGCAAATTGACAACAAGAATAGAATCTAACAACAATTATTGCAAGGAATTAACAACAACAATCAAAAGAAGCACAATTATTATGAATTATCTTGAATAGAATGGAAAGAAGAGAGAAGGAACAAGAGTAGATCTACAACAAAATATAGAAACAACATAAAGGAAATTACAACAAAAGAATAGAAGAAGAATGATTGTAATAACAAAGAATTGAGAAGTAGAAGTAGAAGAAAGAATGAATGAAAACCTAGATCTAAGAACTAAACCTAATCCTAATCCTAATCACTAAAACTAACTCTAAACTAATCCTAATGAGTGTGTATGAATGGAATCCCCTTTGCTCTTCAATCATTGGCTTTAAACAGCAGTTTAGGCGCCAAAGTTGGTTGGGATTGGGCCCCACAACTCCTCAGAATTCGTTGCGTGCGAAATCACTTAAAAATCAAGTATCAACATCGACACGTACGCGCACAGCACGCGTACGTGTCCATGGCCCATTTCGCAGGGTGCACGTAAGCGCCATGTGCGCGCGCGCGTCCATGGGCGAGTTCAACTCTTTGGCTTTTCATGATCTTCTCCACTTTGCATGCTTTCCTCTTCACTCCTTTAATCCATTCCTAGACTTTTCAATCTGAAATCACTAACAAACACATCAAGGCATCTAGTGGAATCAAAGGGAGATTAAAATCATCAAGTTAAAGGCCTAAAAAGCATGTTTTCACATCTATGCACAAATAAGGAGACAATCACAAAACCATGCTAATTCATTGAATAAATGTGGGTAAAAGGTCATAAAATCCCTTAAAATCAATACAAAATAAACCCTACAAATGGAGTTTATCAACCTCCCCACACTTAAACCAAGCATGTCCTTATGCTTAAACCAAGAATGAAGTAAGGGTATGGCATTTATTCAATGGAACTAACTAAATGCAGTCTACCTATATGCATCTATCTAAATGAATGCAATTGCTTGGTCAAAATAAATCAATTTCCAAGAAGCATATATGCACAAGGGCTAACGACTAGCAAGTCTAATCCACAATTGATTGAGTTATTAAATATTTTTACAAACTTGCATGAAAAGTGATGATTGTAGGTGGAAACACGTAATTGAGAAATCAAACCCTCACTGGATGTGTTTGCACTCTATTCGCTCAAGTGTTTAGGGTTGATTCACTCAATTCTCTCCTAATCATGCTTTCCAAAACTTGTTCTTCTTCTAACAATCGACATATATTTCATGCATGCATACATATATCATGAGGTATTTTCATAGGTTGTAATGGGGCTAGGGTCAAGGTAGGATGCATATTTGGTCAAGTGAGCTTGAAATTTGAATCTTTGATAAGTTTAAACTTCCCACGTAACCTATGACATCCTATACAATTAAGCTCTAACCTAACTACCCATTTTTCTCACTTTTTCACATACTCATGCATTTCCTTTTCATTTCACAACACATATGCGTTGATTTTATTGAGCTTCACTTTGCTTTGGGGCATTTTGTCCCCTTTTTATTTCTTTCTTTTTCTATTTTTTCTTTTCTTTTCCATATTGTTTTTCTTTTTGGTTCTTTTTTTTCTTTTGTTTTTATCATTCTTTTTTCTTTCAAATTATATACAAGAACATCAATGCATAAGGTCTATACATTTTATCAATACATGAGCATGTACCCAATTCCTAATCATTTCAATAAAAATACAAAACTACCCTTTTATTCCCCCGATGTCCCAAGATTTCCACACTTGAATGATACACACACTCTAGCCTAAGCTAATCAAAGATCCAAATAAAGACATTTATTGTTTTCTGCTTTAAGGCTTGTAATGTGCTAAATTAAGAACAAAGTGGGTTAAGCGTAGGCTCAAAGTTGGCTAATAAAGGAATATAAAAGGTTGGCTATATGGGTAAGTGAGATAATGAAATGATGGCCTCAATCATATAAATGCATGAATACACAAAATAATGGACATAAAGAATCAAACAAATCAAAGATTACAATCATAGAAAGAGAATAATGCGCACAAGAAGGAAACTAAGTGGTTATAAGATGTAACCACACCATTAGGCTCAAATCTCACTTGCTTGTGTTCTTAGCTCAAAAACATTATCCAAAATATATATAATTCAAGCAAGTTCTATGAAAGGTTTTTACTCAAATCAATTGGTGCCCTATAGCTAGAAATTCTAGAAAAAATTCATTATTTTGACTAAGCTTATTGTGTATACATATGCAAAAATAAGAAAATGCAAGTAAAAATCCTAAAATCCTAGAATGAAATGCAAAAGTGTTGGAATTAGAAACTTGTCACCCAAAATCGCCGACCGGTCGGACGACCTCCCCACACTTAAAAGTTTGCACCGTCCTCGGTGCACTCAAAGATGAGTACGGGGGTACGGCGACTCTCCGGATTGCTACCTTCAGCTGGTAGGTCAACCGATGCTGCGTGTTCTTTGTCTCGCTTCCGTTTTTTCTTGTGGTGCATCGTATCATGAAGAACAAAGATATAACACCATAAGATGAGGAAACAAAAGCAAGGAAGCATAATTGTTGGATTGAGGTAAATCACTAGGATTGAGTGAGTGAATTAGTGTGACATTAATGACAAATAAGTGTGTGAATTCTAAATTGTGCAGTTTAGAACACACATTAGCATAAAAAACTATGCCACAAAAGAAGCATGCACTTCACTCATTCTAGTATGCTTGAAATGCTTTAAGTAAACTTGTAAGGTAAAACAAGCATTGAAGAAGCATGAAAGCATTCAAGTCAAACACATATGGATGCATATAATCATGAAACACAATGCGTTAAGGTAAATGCACACCATCCAATGTTAAGAGATTGCCTTATCAAAGAATAAGGTTTAAATCACATGGTGGCTAGCTACAACACGCAATTCAAAAGAGTCACAAGCTCAAAGGCAATTCTCATCACTTGGTATTTTTCAAAAGGTAAGCATGAAAAACTCAAAACCAAGTAGCAAAATATAACCTCAATCATAGAATCCAATAAAGATTATAAACATAGTGATGTTAAGATAACATCCCTTTTTAATACTCAGCAGCAAGTAGTGGTAAACAAGAATAACAATCCAACACTAACAATGAAAAAGAGAAAATGAAATGAAAACTAACTAAAACTAACTAATCGACTAACTAACTAACTAATTAGTTAACTAAATAAAATGGTTATCAATGGTGGTTGGGAGTGTTGGATGAGGTGTAGACGAGGGAAGAAGAAAGGAGAAGGAAGGAAATGGAAAAAAGAGAAGAAAGGAAATGTATGAAATAAGGGCATCCACGCGTACGCACGCATGGCGCGCACGTGCGAATGAGTGAATAGTGAGGGTGCGCGGATGCGTACAGTGCACGTCAGTGTGGGTGGTTGCCCATGCCAGGAGCTTAATGTTGGCCCAGAATTGGCACAACTCTCGGCTTGAAGTATGGTGCCGCATCTGTGAAGGGGCGCATACGCGCGTAGCGTACGTACACGTCTCTGCTTCCCCCTTTTTTCGAAAGGGGTGTGTGCGCACCATGTACGCGTACTGATGAGCGGATAATTTATACGCTTTTTGGCATTGTTTTTAGTATGTTTGTAGTATATTTTAGTTAGTTTTTAGTATATTTTTATTAGTTTTTAGTTAAAATTCACTTTTCTGGACTTTACTATGAGTTTGTGTGTTTTTCTGTGATTTCAGGTATTTTCTGGCTGAAATTGAGGGTCCTGAGCAAAAATCTGATTCAGAGACTGAAAAGGACTGCAGATGCTGTTGGATTCTGACCTCCCTGCACTCGAAGTGGATTTTCGGGAGCTACAGAAGCCCAATTGGCGCGCTCTCAACGGCGTTGGAAAGTAGACATCCTGGGCTTTCCAGCAATGTATAATAGTCCATACTTTGCCTGAGATTTGATGGCCCAAACCGGCGTGGCAAATCAGCCTCAGAATTTCTAGCGTTTAACGCTGGAACTGGCATAAAACTTGGAGTTAAACGCCCAAACTGGCATAAAAGCTGGCGTTTAACTCCAGAAAAAGTCTCATACACATGAAAGCTTCAATGCTCAGCCCAAGCACACACTAGGTGGACCCAGAAGTGGATTTTTACGTCATTTACTCATTTCTGTATACCCTAGGTTACTAGCTTACTATTAATAGGATCTTTTGACATTGTATCTGTACCTCATGACACTTTACACGTTTCTTTGTGTACTTCCTACGGCATGAGTCTCTAAACCCCATGGTTGGGGGTGAGGAGCTCTGCTGTGTCTTGATGGATTAATGCAACTACTACTGTTTTTCATTCAATCATGCTTGCTTCCATTCTAAGATATTACTTGTTCTTAACCCGGATGAATGTGATGATCCGTGAAACACATCATCATTCTCAACTATGAACGTGTGCCTGACAACCACCTCCGTTCTACCTTAGATTGAGTAGATATCTCTTGGATTCTTTAATCAGAATCTTCGTGGTATAAGCTAGAACTGATGGCGGCATTCAAGAGAATCCGGAAGATCTAAACCTTGTCTGTGGTATTCTGAGTAGGATTCAATGATTGAATGAATGTGACGAGCTTCAAACTCCTGAGGGCTGGGCGTTAGTGACGGACGCAAAAG
>NC_029777.3:45302298-45302596 GCF_000817695.3 Arachis duranensis | reverse complement strand
TGAGTCTAGTTTCATATTTTAAGTTTGGTGTCAATTGCATGCTTTTGTTTTTCTTCTAATTTTCAAATTTGCATGTCTTTAACCCCTTTTTGATCCGTAAAAATTCTAAGTTTGGTGTCCTCTTTGTGTTTTTCCATTAAAATTTTCGAAAATTTGTGTTTGATTTTCTAAAAATTTTAAGTTTGGTGTCATTTTGTTGTTTTTCTCTTTCCTCATTTCAAAAATCAAATCTTTTTTATAAAAATTTTTCAATCATATCTTTCTAATTGCTAATCTCAAAATCTTTTTAATTAACTAT
>NC_029777.3:45299710-45301316 GCF_000817695.3 Arachis duranensis | reverse complement strand
ACCACTGTCCAAAATCCCTCTGAGGACAGTAAGAGCCCAGAGAGGAATACTTTTGGCGTTCAAATGCCAGAAAAGGGGGGAAAGCTGGCGTTAAATGCCCATTCCCTGCCCAGTTCTGGCGTTCAAACGCCAGAGAAGGGAGAGAAGTTGGTGTTAAACGCCCAATCTTCACCCAATTCTGGCATTCAGACGCCAAGAGAGGATTAGACACCAGAGAGTGCTGACAGTAATCCCTCTAAAAAGGCTTCTTCAACCACTTCTGTAAGGAATAAACCTGCAGCAACTAAGGTTGAAGAATATAAAGCCAAGATGCCTTATCCTTAGAAACTCTGCCAAGCGGAACAGGATAAAGAATTTGCCTGCTTTGCAAACTATCTAAGGACTCTTGAAATAAAGATTCCGTTTGTAGAGGCACTTGAGCAAATACATTCTTATGCTAAGTTCATGAAAGAGATCTTAAGTCATAAGAAGGATTGGAGAGAAACTGAAAAAATATTTCTCACTGAAGAATGCAGTGCAGTCATCTTGAAAAGCTTACCAGAAAAGCTTCAAGATCCAGGGAGCTTTATGATACCATGCACATTAGAAGGCGCTTGCACTAAGACAGCCTTATGTGATCTTGGAGCAAGTATCAATCTAATACCTGTATCCACTATCAGAAAGCTTGGGCTGACTGAAGAAGTCAAACCAACCCGGATATGCCTCCAACTTGCTGATGGCTCCATTAAATACCCATCAGGCATAATTGAGGACATGATTGTCAGGTTGGGCCATTTGCCTTTCCAACTGACTTTGTGGTGCTGGAAATGGAGGAGCACAAGAGTGCAACTCTCATTCTAGGAAGACCTTTCCTAGCAACTGGATGAACTCTTATTGATGTACAAAAAGGGGAAGTAACCCTGAGAGTCAATGAGGATGAGTTCAAGCTGAATGCTATAAAAGCTATGCAGCATCCAGACACACCAAATGACTGCATGGGCGCTGACATTATTGACTCTCTTGTAGAAGAGATCAATATGACTAAAAGCCTAGAATCAGAGCTTGAGGACATCTTCAAGGATGCTCAACCTGATCAAGAAGAACTAGAGGAGGTAAAGGAATTTTCGAAAATTCCTCGGGAGGAGGATAAGCCTCCCAAGCCTGAACTCAAACCACTACCACCATCCCTGAAATATGCATTTCTTGGAGAGGGTGACACTTTTCCAGTGATTATAAGCTCTGCTTTGAACTCACAGGAAGAGGAAGCACTGATTCAAGTGCTAAGGACACACAAGACAGCTCTTGGGTGGTCCATAAGTGATCTTAAGGGCATTAGCCCAGCTAGATGCATGCACAAGATCCTGTTGGAGGATAATGCCAAACCAATGGTCCAACCACAAAGGAGGCTAAATCCAGCCATGAAGGAGGTGGTGCAGAAAGAGGTCACTAAATTACTAGAGGCTGGGATTATTTATCCTATTTCTGACAGCCCCTGGGTGAGCCCTGTCCAAGGTGTTCCCAAAAAGGGAGGCATGACAGTATTTCATAATGAAAAAAATGAACTGGTTCCTACAAGAACAGTCACAGGGTGGCGTATGTGTATTGACTACAGAAGGCTCAATACAGC
>NC_029777.3:45296955-45297825 GCF_000817695.3 Arachis duranensis | reverse complement strand
CAAAGAAAGAAATTAATTTCAGATGCCAAGTACTACCTATGGGATGAGCCATATCTCTTTAAGAGATGTGCAGACGGAATGATCCGCAGATGTGTACTCAGAGAAGAAGCACAGAGGATCCTATGGCACTGCCATGGATCACAGTATGGAGGACATTTTGGAAGTGAGCAAACAACCACTAAAGTCCTCCAATGTGGCTTCTACTGGCCTACTCTCTATAAAGATGCCCGAGAGTTTGTGCGTAACTGTGACAGTTGCCAAAGAGCTGGTAACTTGCCTCACGGATATGCCATGCCTCAACAAGGGATATTAGAGATAGAATTGTTTGATGTATGGGGAATTGACTTCATGGGTCCATTCCCACCATCATACTCAAACACTTACATTCTGGTGGCAGTAGACTATGTATCTAAGTGGGTAGAAGCAATTGTTACACCCACTAATGATACCAAAACTGTGCTGAAATTCCTCCAGAAACACATCTTCAGCAGGTTTGGTGTTCCCAGAGTACTAATCAGTGACGGGGGCACTCATTTCTGCAATAGACAGCTATACTCTGCTATGGTTAGATATGGAATTAGTCATAAAGTGGCAACTCCGTATCATCCACAGACAAATGGGCAAGCTGAAGTCTCTAACAGAGAGCTAAAAAGAATCCTAGAACGGACTGTGATAGCCCGAAGAAAGGATTGGGCAAAGAGTTTGGATGATGCTCTGTGAGCATACAAAACAGCATTCAAGACTCCAATAGGAACCTCTCCATACCAACTGGTGTATGGGAAGGCCTGTCATCTGTCCGTGGAACTGGAACATAAAGCCTACTGGGCAACCAGATTCCTAAACATGGATGCTAAGTTAGCTGGTGAAAAG
>NC_029777.3:45295473-45296033 GCF_000817695.3 Arachis duranensis | reverse complement strand
AAGAGAAGTTCTTAACCAAAGAACATGAAGACCATTATCACAAAATAATGGGTCTGCGGTCAGTGATCCCGGAAGTTAAATTTGATCTGAAAGAAGATGAATATCCGGGGATCCAAGAGCAAATTCGAAACAGAGGATGGGAAGTTCTAACGAATCCTGAGATAAAGGTTGGAAGAAATATGGTTCAGGAATTCTACTCAAATCTGTGGCTAACAGATAAGCAGAGAATGACTGGAACTGCCTACCATACCTACAGAACCATGGTCAGGGGGAAAGTTATGTACTTCTATCTGGACAAAATAAGAGAAATCTTCAAATTGCCTCAACTGCAGGATGATCCTGATTCCTTTAATAGGAGAATGGTGAGAGCAGATAAAGGGTTGGATCAAGTTCTAGAGGACATATGCCTCCCTGGAACTAAGTGGATAACCAATTCAAAGGGTGTCCCAAACCAACTCAAGAGGGGAGACCTCAAACCAATTGCAAGAGGTTGGCTAGACTTTATTGGGCGTTCCATATTGCCCACTAGCAACCGTTCTGAGGTCACCATCAAGAGGGCA
>NC_029777.3:45294644-45295308 GCF_000817695.3 Arachis duranensis | reverse complement strand
TGCTCTGTAAAGAGGCTGGGGTAAAGATGGGATAGATGAATTCATACCCATTGAACATCCAATCACCAAGAAGTCAATGGAAGGACAAGTGCAAGACAACTCTATCAAAAGGAGGGTGCAAGAGTTCCTCCCTGAATTTCCTGAAATTGGCTACTGGGCCAGCCTAGAAGCATCTATCACCAAGTTGCAAGAAACTATGGAGCAACTTAAGGAAGAACAGCAGAATCAGAACTGCATGCTCTGCAAATTGCTGAAGAAACAAGAGAAGCAGGGGCGTGAACTTCAAGAACTGAAACGCCAAAAATTCTCCCCTCAATTTGAGGGAGCATCCACTTCTCAAAATCAAGGTTGTTGAGTCCTAACTCTGTGAAAACATCTATCATTAGGAGCCTAGTTAAAATCTTTGTTTTCTATTTTTTTAGTCTCATCTTATATCTATTTTTGAGTCTTGTTCTTAATTCATAATTAATAAAATTTAAAATTCATGTCTTAAAGCTATAAATATCCTATAAGTTCATCACCTCTCTTAAATGAACAGTGCTTTAATCACAAAAGAACAAGAAGTACAGGATTTCAAATTTATCTTTGAAACTAGTTGAATTAGTTTGATGTGGTGACAATATTTTCTTTGTTTTCCGAATGAATGCTTGAACAGTGCATATGT
>NC_029777.3:45294057-45294503 GCF_000817695.3 Arachis duranensis | reverse complement strand
TTGATATTTTGGAGTCTATAGTATATTCTCTTCTTTTTATCCTACTTTGATTTTCAGTTGCTTGGGGACAAGCAACAATTTAAGTTTGGTGTTTTGATGAGCGGATAATTTATACGCTTTTTGGCATTGTTTTTAGTATGTTTTTAGTATATTTTAGTTAGTTTTTAGTATATTTTTATTAGTTTTTAGTTAAAATTCACTTTTCTGGACTTTACTATGAGTTTGTGTGTTTTTCTGTGATTTCAGGTATTTCTGGCTGAAATTGAGGGTCCTGAGCAAAAATCTGATTCAGAGACTGAAAAGGACTGCAGATGCTGTTGGATTCTGACCTCCCTGAACTCGAAGTGGATTTTCTGGAGCTACAGAAATCCAATTGGCGCGCTCTCAACGGCGTTGGAAAGTAGACATCCTGGGCTTTCCAGCAATATATAATAGTCCATACTTTC
>NC_029777.3:45292243-45293857 GCF_000817695.3 Arachis duranensis | reverse complement strand
AATGCTCAGCCCAAGCACACACTAAGTGGACCCAGAAGTGGATTTTTATGTCATTTACTCATTTCTGTATACCCTAGGTTATTAGTTCACTATTAATAGGATCATTTGACATTGTATCTGTACCTCATGACACTTTACACGTTTCTTTGTGTACTTCCTACGGCATGAGTCTCTAAACCCCATGGTTGGGGGTGAGGAGCTCTGCTGTGTCTTGATGGATTAATGCAATTACTACTGTTTTTCATTCAATCATGCTTGTTTCCATTCTAAGATATTACTTGTTCTTAACCAGGATGAATGTGATGATCCGTGACACTCATATATATTTTTATCTATTTGCAATCCATATCATTTCCCTTTTATCCATTATGGACCTAAGTGGGATTGATCAGTCCAGAAGGGCTCTGGGGTCATATGCTAACCCCATTACAGTTGCATATGGGAGTAGTATCTGTATACCTCCCATTAAAGTAAGCAGCTTTGAGCTAAATCCTCAACTCATTATCCTAGTGCAGCAAAATTGCCAGTATTCGGGTCTTCCTCAGGAAGAGCCTACTGAGTTTCTGGCACAGTTCTTACAAATTGCTGACACAGTACGTGATAAAGAGGTGGATCAGGATGTCTACAGAATATTACTGTTTCCATTTGCTGTAAAAGATCAAGCTAAGAGGTGGTTGAATAACCAACCTACAGCAAGCATAAAGACATGGAAACAGTTATCAGACAAATTCCTGAATCACTTTTACCCTCCAAAGAGGATGACACAGTTAAGGCTGGACATCCAAGGCATTAAACAAGAGGATAATGAATCCCTTTATAATGCCTGGGAGAGGTATAGAGGTATGTTAAGAAAATGCCCCTCTGAAATGTTTTCAGAGTGGGTACAGTTAGACATCTTCTACTATGGGCTTACAGAAAAAGCTCAGATGTCTTTAGACCACTCAGCTGGTGGATCTATACACATGAGGAAGACAATTGAGGAGGCTGAAGAGCTTATAGACACTGTTGCTAGAAATCAATATTTGTACTCTAGCAATGAGTTCTCCCCAAAAGAGGAAGTCATGGCAGTAGCCACTGATCCCAATCCTCAAGAACAGATGATTGAGCTTAATCAACAATTGCTCCTGATGACAGAACAGTTAGCAGAATTTAAAGAGATTCTCCACAAAACTAAAGTTGCTAACAAGAATATAGAACTGCAGTTGAATCAAGCAAAACAGCAAATATCTAAACAGATAACAGAAGAATGTCAAGCAGTTCAACTGAGGAGTGGAAAGACATTGAATAACACTGCTCAAAAGAGCAAAAAGCCAAATAAGGAACAACTGATAGAGGATAACCAAACCACTGTTCAAAATCCCTCTGAGGACAGTAAGAGCCCAGAGAGGAACACTTTTGGCGTTCAAACGCCAGAAAAGGGGGGAAGCTGGCGTTAAACGCCCATTCCCTGCCCAGTTCTGGCGTTCAAACGCCAAAGAAGGGAGAGAAGTTGGCGTTAAACGCCCAATCTTCACCCAATTCTGGCGTTCAGACGCCAAGGGAGGATCAGACACCTGAGAGTGCTGACAGTAATCCCTCTAAAAAGGCTTCTTCAACCACTTCTGTAAGGAATAA
>NC_029777.3:45289979-45291285 GCF_000817695.3 Arachis duranensis | reverse complement strand
GGTGGTGCAGAAAGAGGTCACTAAATTACTAGAGGCTGAGATTATTTATCCTATTTCTGATAGCCCCTGGGTGAGCCCTGTACAAGTTGTCCCCAAGAAGGGAGGCATAACAGTGGTTCATAATGAAAAAAATGAACTGGTTCCTACAAGAACAGTCACAGGGTGGCGTATGTGTATTGATTACAGAAGGCTAAATACAGCCACCAGAAAGGATCATTTTCCTTTACCATTCATAGACCAAATGCTAGAAAGACTAGCTGGTCATGATTATTACTGCCTTTTGGATGGCTATTCAGGCTACAACCAAATTGCAGTAGATCCTCAGGACCAAGAGAAAACAGCATTTACTTGCCCTTCTGGCGTGTTTGCCTACAGGAGAATGCCTTTTGGTCTGTGTAATGCACCTGCAACTTTTCAGAGATGCATGTTATCCATCTTCTCTGATATGGTGAAGAAATTCCTGGAAGTCTTCATGGATGACTTCTCAGTATATGGAGACTCATTCAGCTCCTGTCTTAACCACCTAGCACTTGTCCTGAAAAGGTGCCAAGAGACTAACCTGGTTTTAAACTGGGAGAAATGTCACTTTATGGTGACTGAAGGAATTGTCCTCGGACACAAAATTTCAAGCAGGGGAATAGAGGTGGATAAGGCAAAGGTAGAGGTAATTGAAAAATTACCACCACCTGCCAATGTTAAGGCAATCAGAAGCTTTCTGGGGCATGCAGGATTCTACAGAAGGTTTATAAAGGATTTTTCGAAAATTGCAAAACCTTTGAGTAACCTGGTAGCTGCTGACACACCATTTGTGTTTGACACACAGTGTCTGCATGCATTTGAGACCCTGAAAGCTAAGCTGGTCACAGCACCAGTCATCTCTGCACCCGATTGGACATTGCCATTTGAACTAATGTGTGATGCCAGTGACCATGCCATTGGTGCAGTGCTGGGACAGAGGCATAACAAGCTTCTGCACGTCATTTATTATGCCAGCCGCGTTCTAAATGATGCACAGAAGAATTACACAACCACAGAAAAAGAGTTACTTGCAGTGGTCTATGCCATTGACAAGTTTAGATCCTATCTAGTGGGATCCAAAGTGGTTGTGGACTAACCATGCTGCTCTTAAATACTTACTCACAAAGCAGGATTCAAAACCCAGGCTAATAAGATGGGTGTTGCTTCTGCAAGAGTTTGATATAGAAATAAGAGACAGAAAAGGGACAGAGAACCAGGTAGCTGATCATCTGTTCCGAATAGAACCAGTAGCTGGGGCGTCCCTCCCTTCTACTGAGATTTCTAAGAC
>NC_029777.3:45287496-45289226 GCF_000817695.3 Arachis duranensis | reverse complement strand
AGCAATTGCTACACCCACTAATGATACTAAGACCGTGCTGAAATTCCTTCAGAAATACATCTTCAGCAGATTTGGTGTTCCCAGAGTACAAATCAGTGATGGGGGCACTCATTTCTGCAATAGACAGCTATACTCTGCTATGGTCAGATATGGAATTAGCCACAAAGTGGCAACTCCGTATCATCCACAGACAAATGGGCAAGCTGAAGTCTCTAACAGATAGCTAAAAAGAATCCTAGAACGGACTGTGATAGCCCGAAGAATGGATTGGGCAAAGAGTTTGGATGATGCTCTGTGGGCATACAGAACAGCATTCAAGACTCCTATAGGAACCTCCCCATACCAACTGGTGTATGGGAAGGCCTGTCATCTGCCTGTGGAACTGGAACATAAAGCCTACTGGGCAACCAGGTTCCTAAACATGGATGCTCAGTTAGCTGGTGAAAAAAGATTGCTCCAGCTAAATGAGCTAGAGGAATTCAGACTCAATGCCTTTGAAAATGCAAAAATTTATAAGAAAAAGGCAAAGAAGTGGCATGACAAGAAGTTGTCATCCAGAGTCTTTGAGCCAGGACAAAAAGTTCTGCTCTTCAACTCTAGGCTCAGATTGTTTCCAGGAAAACTTAAGTCCCGGTGGAGGGGTCCGTATGTGATTACAGGAGTATCACCATATGGATATGTTGAGCTCCAGGATGCTGAGTCTGACAAAAAGTTCATTGTTAATGGACAGAGGATCCAGCATTATCTTGAAAGCAATTTTGAGCAAGAATGCTCAAAACTGAGACTTGAGTGATCCTCAGTAAAGGTCCAGCTAAAGACAATAAAGAAGCGCTTGCTGGGAGGCAACCCAGTCTTTAGCAGGTTATATGTTTTGTTTCTACAGAGGCAAGTATCAAAAATGAAGGAATTCACAGAGTTACAGAAGGATTTGGTGCAAAAAGCAGAGAAACAGAGCTTACTGGCGAAAAAACGCCAGTAAGGGGCATTTTGGGTGTTAAACGCCCAAAATGGTGCCCATAAAGGTGCCATTTTGGGCGTTAAACGCCAGAATGGGCACCATTCTGGGCATTTAACGCCAAGTGTGCAGCATCCTGGGCGTTTAGCAAAACGCTCAGTGATAAAGGGAATCCTGGCGTTTAACGCCAGCCAGGGCACCTGGCTGGGCGTTAAACGCCCACATTGGCTAACAAATGGGCATTAAACGCCAGAATGGATACCATTCTGGGCGTTTAACGCTAGAAACGTGGGGGACCAAGATTTTGCTTTCCAATCAAATTTTTTTCAAACTTTCCTTTTTTGACCCATACTTTTCTACATAAACACATTTCAACCTTTCATCATTCACCTTCAAATCTTCAAAAATCAAAATCATTCTTCAAATCTCTCAAATCAATCCCAAATCTTATTCAAAAACTCACCAATCTCTCAAAATCTCTTCACATCTTCTCAAATCTCCTTCCAATTTTTCGAAATCTCTTCTTCCCCCCCTTATATATAGACGTTCGGCCCCACCATTCCCCCACACCATTCGAATTTGCTCTTCTCCTCTCTCTCCTTCTTCCTTTCTTTTGCTTGAGGACAAGAAAACCTCTAAGTTTGGTGTGCTTTTCCGTGATCACTGAGCCAAGATTCATCAAGATCATGGCTCCTAAGGGAAAACAAACCAATTTAAGAGGAAAGAAAGAAAATAATCCAAAGAATCTTTGGAATCAAGAGAAGTTCTTAACCAA
>NC_029777.3:45275234-45285307 GCF_000817695.3 Arachis duranensis | reverse complement strand
TCAAGCCGACAATCTCCATGGGATCGACCCTTACTCACGTAAGGTATTACTTGGACGACCCAGTGCACTTGCTGGTTAGTTGTGCGGGATTGCAAAAGTGTGATTGCAATTTCGTGCACCAAGTATCAATGCAATTACTATTGTTCTTCTATTCAATTCCGCTTGTTCTTGTTCTAAGATATTACTTGTTCTTAACCCGGATGAATGTGATGATCCGTGACACTCATCATCATTCTCAACTATGAACGTGTGCCTGACAACTACCTCCGTTCTACCTTAGATTGAGTAGATATCTCTTGGATTCTTTAATCAGAATCTTCGTGGTATAAGCTAGAACTGATGGCGGCATTCAAGAGAATCTGGAAGGTCTAAACCTTGTCTGTGGTATTCTGAGTAGGATTCAATGATTGAATGACCGTGACGAGCTTCAAACTCCTGAGGGCTGGGCGTTAATCTATTCCGGCCTGATTGAGGACCGACAGATGGATAGCCGTGCCGTGACAGGGTGCGTTGAACATTTCCACTGAGAGGATGGGAGGTAGCCACTGACAACGGTGAAACCCTTGCATACAGCTTGCCATGGAAGGAGCCTTGCGTGCTTGAAGAAGAAGACAGTAGGAAAGCAGAGATTCAGAAGATGGAGCATCTCCAAAACCTCAACCTGTTCCCCATTACTGCAGAACAAGTACTTATTTTATGTTCTTTTACTTTTCACAATCAACCTTGATAATTATTGATATCCTGACTAAGATTTACAAGATAACCATAGTATGCTTCAAGCCGACAATCTCCGTGGGATCGACCCTTACTCACGTAAGGTATTACTTGGACGACCCAGTGCACTTGCTGGTTAGTTGTGCGGGATTGCAAAGTGTGTCGTGCACCACATACACGTGAGGTCGTTCATGCCTCAGGCATAGTGCACGCGTGATGAGCGGATAATTTATACGCTTTTTGGCATTGTTTTTAGGTAGTTTTTAGTATGATCTAGTTACTTTTAGGGATGTTTTCATTAGTTTTTATGCTAAATTCACATTTCTGGACTTTACTATAAGTTTGTCTATTTTTTTGTGATTTCAGGTATTTTCTGGCTGAAATTGAGGGACCTGAGGAAAACTCTGATAGGAGACTGACAAAGGACTGCTGATGCTGTTGGAATCTGACCTCCCTACACTCAAAATGGATTTTTTGGAGCTACAGAACTCCAAATAGCGCGCTCTCAGTGGCGTTGGAAAGTAGACATCCAGATCTTTCCAGAAATATATAATAGTCCATACTTTATTCGTGATTGGACGACGTAAACTGGTGCTCAACGCCAGTTCCATGCTGCTTTCTAGAGTCAAACGCCAGAAACACGTCACGAACCAGAGTTGAACGCCCAAAACACGTTACAACTTGGCGTTCAACTCCAAGAGAAGCCTCAGCTCGTGGATAGATCAAGATCAGCCCAAGTACACACTAAGTGGGCCCCGGAAGCGGATTTATGCATCAATTACTTACTTCTGTAAACCCTAGTAGCTAGTCTAGTATAAATAGAACTTTTTATCTTTGTATTAGACGTCTTTGATTGTATTTTTGATCTTGGGACCACGTTTGGGGGCTAGCCATTCGGCCATGCCTGAACCTTCATCACTTATGTATTTTCAATGGTGGAGTTTCTGCACACCATAGATTAAGGGTGTGGAGCTCTGCTGTACCTCAAGTTTTAATGCAATTACTACTATTTTCTATTCAATTCCGCTTGTTCTTATTCTAAGATATTCGTTGCACTTCAACATGATGAATGTGATGATCCGTGACACTCATCATCATTCTCACCTTTGAACGCGTGACTGACAACCACTTTCGTTCTACCTTAGACCGGGCGCATATATCTTGGATTCCTTAATCAAAATCTTCGTGGTATAAGCTAGAATTGATGGCGGCATTCATGGGAATCCGGAAAGTCTAACCTTGTCTGTAGTATTTCGAGTAGGATTCCGAGATTGAATGGCTGTGACGAGCTTCAAACTCGCGATTGCTGGGCGTGATGACAAACGCAAAAGAATCAAGGGATTCTATTCCAACATGATTGAGAACTGACAGATGATTAGCCGTGATGTGACAGAGCATTTGGAGCATTTTCACTGAGAGGATGGGATGTAGCCATTGACAACGGTGATGCCCTACGTACAGCTTGCCATAGAAAGGAGTGATAAAGATTGGATAAAGATAAGTAGAAAAACAGAGATTCAGAAGGAACCTAGCACCTCCATACACCTATCTGAAATTCCCACCATTGGATTACATGAGTAACTTTATCTTTATTTTCTATTTAATTTTTTATTATTATTCAAAAAACCAATAATCTCTTAAATTAGTTAAATCAACCTGACTGGGATTTACAAGATGACCATAGCTTGCTTCATACCAACAATCCCTGTGGGATCGACCCTTACTCACGTAAGTTATTACTTGGATGACCCTAAAGAAAAAACCAGCTTTAGAGGCATTCAAATCAATTAGCAACTTCTAATTACAATCAACAAAGGAATTAGATAACTCAAGAGTCTCTAATTACTCTACCTAGGCCAAGAGGAACAAAATCTATACTAAAATCCAACCAAGCATTTCATCAAACACTTGGAAGGTACAAAAGAAAAGCAAAGCAAATTGACAACAAGAATAGAATCTAACAACAATTATTGCGAGGAATTAACAACAACAATCAAAAGAAGCACAATTATTATGAATTACCTTGAATAGAATGGAAAGAAGAGAGAAGGAACAAGAGTAGATCTACAACAAAATATAGAAACAACAAAAAGGAAATTACAACAAAAGAATAGAAGAAGAATGATTGTAACAACAAAGAATTGAGAAGTAGAAGTAGAAGAAAGAATGAATGAAAACCTAGATCTAAGAACTAAACCTAATCCTAATCCTAATCCTAGAGAGAAGTGAGAGCTTTTCTCTCTAAAACTAACTCTAAACTAATCCTAATGAGTGTGTATGAATGGAATCCCCTTTGCTCTTCAATCCTTGGCTTTAAATAGCAGTTTAGCCACCAAAATTGGTTGGGATTGGGCCCCACAACTCCTCAGAATTCGTTGGGTGCGAATTCACTTAAAAATCAAGTATCAACATCGACGCATACGCGCACAGCACGCGTACGGGTCCATGGCCCATTTCGTAGGGTGCGCGTAAGTGCCGTGTGCGCGTGCGCGTCCATGGGCGAGTTCAACTCTTTGGCTTTTCATGATCTTCTCCACTTTGCATGCTTTCCTCTTCACTCCTTTGATCCATTCCTAGCCTTTTCAATTTGGAATCACTAACAAACACATCAAGGCATCTAGTGGAATCAAAGGGAGATTAAAATCATCAAGTTAAAGGCCTAAAAAGCATGTTTTTACATCTAAGCACAAATAAGGAGACAATCACAAAACCATACTAATTCATTGAATAAATGTGGGTAAAAGGTCATAAAATCCCTTAAAATCAATACAAGATAAACCCTACAAATGGGGTTTATCAACCATCCTCCATGAAATAAGAGAATATCAAAGAGCTATGAAGGAGGAGCAACAGAAGCAAGGACGAGACATAGAGGACCTTAAACGCTCCATTGGACCCACTAGAGGAAGCAGTAACCACCGTCACAAAGGTAGTCATGTTCCATTACCCCCTTGCTTATGTTATTTTTATGTTATTTTCTGTTTTCCATTGTATTTCGTTGTCTTTTTACTGCTTTTAGTGCATGATCATCTTTGTCTATGTATTAAAGTTATAAAATATTCCATGTATCTCTCACCATGCTTAAAAGAAAAATTTTATTTGAAAAAGAGAAGTAAGATGCATGACATCGAGTTATATAATATGAATAGTCCAATTATTTTATGTCGTGGCATTACTTTTATCTTTCTGAAAGGCATGAATTAACAGTGCATATTTGATGTTGGAGTTAAGAATGTTGGCTCTTGAAAGAATGATGAAAAAGGAGAAGTATTATTGGTGATCTGAAAAATCCAAAAAAAAATGATTCTTGAAGCAAGAAAAAGTAGAAAAAAAAAAGAAAAAAAAAAGAAAAAGAAAATGCCAATAGCTCTTTAAACCAAAAGGCAAGAATAAGGATCCAAGGCTTTGAGCATCAATGGTTAGGAGGGCCTAAAAAAAACAAAATCTTGGCCTAAAAAGTTCAAATGAGCTCCTCCCCTAACTAAATGCTTGTGGCGTGAAGGTGTTAAGTGAAAAGCTTGAGACTAAGCAGTTAAAGTCATGATTCAAAGTAAAAGAGTGTGCTTAAGAACTCTGGACACCACTGACCGGGGATTCTAGCAAAGTTGAATCACAATCCTAAGGAGTTCACCAAGTTAAGTGTTTGTGGCATTTATGTATCCGGTGGTAATACTACAAAACAAAGCACTTAGGGCCACAGCCAAGACTAAAAAAGAAAGTTGTGTTCAAGAATCAAGAAGAACTAAACTAAGAGAGTCAATAATATCATATGAATTCTGAGTTTCTAAGGGTGCCAACACTTTTGAGCTTCAAAGGATAGTGAGATGCCAAAACTGTTCAGAAGTAAATGGTTGGTAGCCCCGCTCATCAATTGGAACCGAGCTTCATTGGAAACCCTGAGATTTATTGTGCATTTCTCTTCTTTTTAATCCTACATTATTTTTGGTTGCTTGGGGACAAGCAACAATTTAATTTTAGTGTTCTGATGAGCAGATATGTTATACGCTTTTTGACATCATTTTCATATTGTTTTAGTTATGTTTTGTTTAAGTTTCATTACATTTTCATAGGTTTTAGTGCAAAATTCAAATTTTTTTATTCAACTTTGAGTTTTTGTGTTTTATGATGAATTCAGGTGATTTATGGCTGAAATTAAGGAGCTTTGGCAAAGTCCGATTCAGAGACAAGGAAAGCGTAGGAGATGCTGTCTGATTCTGACCTCCATGCACTCAAACAAGCCTTTCTGGGGCTACAAAGTGCCAAATGAATCGTTCTTAACGGCGTTGGAAAGCTAACTTTCAGAGCTTTCCAGCAATATATAATGGTCTATACTATTCGTTGATGGAGCCTGCCCATACTGGGCATTGAACGCCCAAGACCTACCCCCTTGCTAACGTTCAACGCCCCAAGGAGACAAGCCAGCATTGAACGCCCAAAAACCACCCCCTTTGGGGAGTTCAACCCCAACCCAAGCACAAGGTAGCATGGTTCATCACCTATTTCTCATGTTTGATGCCAAGCTCAGCCCAAGTACTCAACCAAAGTGGGCCCAAGAGTCGACTTCTGTACCTTTAGTCTAGTCAATCATACTTTTCGAAATTCACTACTATTTTCTGTAAGCTGTGGGCCACTTACCTCCTATGTTAGGGTTAGGAGCTCTGTTGATTCTCATGGATTAATAATTTTACTATTTCTATTTCAATACACGTTTGATTCCATTCTCTTGTACACTTTCGTTCTTCAACTCATGAATTGAGGATAACCCGTGACAATCATCCTAGTTCTACATGGGTTCCGTGTGAGTCCTGACCCAGATAGCATTGAACCACAGGTAGAGAGTGCACTGCGGATTCCAAGAGCGTGCCTGGGCGACTTTGGATAAGTGACATAAAATCCCATTGACCGTGGGTTACTGAGGTCTCTGTAGCGTTAAAGTTATAGTCTGAGAAGCAGCGTTCCCTGATCCAGAAGATCCGACCTTGTCTCTAGCGTTTTGATTAAGATCGTGAAGGTGAGTGAATTGCTTAGGTCTTCACCTTCGGCTATAGTGGGAAGTCATGAGTTAACTTGATTAGGATGCTACATGAGTTGCTCAGATATGGTGAACTACTATGATTTAGAACAGACTAACTTGATGAGGATGCTACATGAGTTAGTCAATTATAGCTGTCATTGAATGAATCATTCGTTATTAAAGTAAACGGTG
This sequence comes from Arachis duranensis, assembly GCF_000817695.3. Lineage (NCBI taxonomy): Eukaryota > Viridiplantae > Streptophyta > Magnoliopsida > Fabales > Fabaceae > Arachis > Arachis duranensis. Next base: position 45,279,387 of record NC_029777.3, on the reverse strand, counting down.
AGAAACGTTAATCCGAAAAGAATGCGCATCTCCGAAGCCTTAATTGAATCTCTATCATTGCTTACACTAATCTGGTATCTCGTTTCCTTTACTTTTCGTTTATACTTTCAACCGACAACCATATTTTCTAATCGCCAGACTAAGATCTACAAGATAACCATTACTTACTCAATCCGACAATCTCCGTAGAATTCGACTCTCACTCACCTGAAGTATTACTTGGACGATCCGGTACACTTACCAATCAATCTATGCGAATATTGCGGAGTTCAATTTCGCGCACCAATGACCAGTCCAATTTTCAAAACCTTGATATAATACAATCAACTAAGCCAAATTAGTGTCCGTATAAATATGATTTAGCCATGCTCTTTTCTGAAAGAGAAAATAGTTTAGAAACATAATTAACTAGTTAACTTTAGAAATTATAAACATTTCTTTACATAATATACATGTAGAAAAGTTAAAAACAAATCACAGGACACCGTCAAAATTGGAAAATGCTTAAATTTAGAAAAGCTGCTTGATGTAATCAATGACAAGATAGCGCATCCAAATAGTGTATCAGTTATATTACATGAAAATGTAATCAATATACAACAATATACACAAATTACGACGATTGGATAGCTAACATACATTAGAATCTGCTGGCTGCACAATGAACACCATTAATGAACATCAATGTTTCTTGCTGTTGCCATAGGTATTGGCTTCCCTAGGGCTTCTAGTCTTGCCTTGGCTTGTTTTCTTTTATTTCAGACGCACCAAAAAGAAAAGAAGAGCTCTTCAAACTTTACAACTAAGGCCACGGGAAAATCTGACAGAAAGGCTGTACATATTATGAAGGAGAACGGGATCTACCCATAGCGAGACCAAGACACATGACTTTCAATCACATCGCTTCAAGCTCATAGGCCATAGCCAATTCATGAATCCGGTATTCTTAAGTTTCAGTTTGTATTTGCTGGTTCTGTGTAGACTCCAAATCGTGGTTCCTGGGAGTTGAGTCTGACCGATCAGGGGAAACTGCTCTCCATGATAATGTGTTGGAGGATTTCAGCAACAAGCCCAAAGCAGAAGAGCACGTTGCTCTAACAATTGCATCAGGTGATCGACTCAGGTCTCCCACTAGCATACCAAATACCTAGAAACAATGGGCGCATCTTTGTAAAACTTCAGATTTAGTTAATAATTAAGAGCCTGAAAATGGTATAAGATATACAGGAAAGACCTGTGCATGGTAGATAGCTAAAATATGATGATTGTCTGATAAAGAAAGAATGCTGCTGGAGAAGTATATAGCATTTGCTTGAATTGCGGGCCACGGTGCATCAAAAGCCTGCGTCATCCAGGATAAGTAAGTTATGGCGTATAGCAGCAGCATAAGATAACCCAAGTCCAACAGAGATATGCGCTTTTATGAACCTGCACTGTTGCTGCCATATAAGTATCAACTCTGGAGGGAAGATGCTGAATGAATTGTTTTGCAATGTCGCGGAGAAAGTCCTCATAGTCACTTCTGAAGTCACAAAGATGGGTTTGATAAATTCTCAAAAGAAAATTCTTTCAACAAAAACAAAGCAAATTTAAGATCTGTCAAAACCTACCGGTGATCAGAAAGAAAGCTCTGTGTGTTGAGCAAGGCAAGCAATCCTTCAATTTCCATCAAAGGGAAAACTCGTTTCAGTGTATTCTGAAAGTCAGCATGTTTCAAAAAGAAATAATTAATTCCATTACAAGCTTCTTTGCAAGTCTCCAATTCAAGAAATTCCAAGATAGTAGCTGATTACCCGACAGGCCAATCGAACACCAGCATCTTCATCATGAAGATGCAAAACCAGACAAGGGAGAGCAGCATGTACCTTGAAAAGACCATCAATGGCAATGAATAAGCGCTCGGACATATTGGAAAGAGAATTATATGACATCATTTCAGGGGGAAATTACGCAACCAAAATCTTCAAATGACGAGGCATATAAAGTCAAAATATGTGAAACTTTCTTCCTTCTTATTTTATCCCAAAAAGATTTGACACATGGTGACGTTATATTTGTAAGAGACGCATGTACTTATCAAAGAATGTCCAAAACCATAATGAGTCAAATACTGTCATAAAGGTCTTGAAGGCCAAAAATCCAAAAGGAGTCAAATACTGTCATAGATTTGAGCAAACCTTCTAATAGAAGTAGAAACTAAACTATGGTTTATTTGTCAAGATGAAGGAGAAAAGTGCTGGCATTGCTAGGGCTTCAACATGTGAAAGAAAAGGATTGTTGTTTGACAGTGGTATGGCCACCTGGTAAGCCTTTTACCTATGATTTAAGTGAACAAACTGCAGTTATTCCTATGCTATAAGTTCCTTTTTTATTTCCTCTCGTTTCTTTTCTTTTCTTTGTTTTTTTTTTTTCGTTGATATCACTATGCTAAGTTAACCACAGATCATGGAGAGTGCAATATCCTAGTTGTCACCAAATAGTTCGTGGAAATAAAGAAACACAACAGAATGGGAAATCACATCAAAGCCAGAAAACCAGACAGAACAAGATCTTATTATGAAAGGTAAATGCCATTTGCTGTTCCACAGCTACAATACCCATTCCTGAAACTATAGATATACTAATTCTCTATTGAACAGGTGGAACTAGATTTAACTGAGTCAGGGAAAGAAAAGAATGAAACAAAATACAAGAGTTAGAAATATACCTGCTCAACAAAGGCATCCTTTAGTGCCCCAATTCCATAGCTGCTAAGAGCTCCAAATGCCGCAAAAGAATTTGCTCGCATCTTGACGTTCATGCTTGCCTGTTTTTAACAATTTCTTAACGAAGTTGGTTAAAGCTGTCTAGAAGTGGCTATTATTTCCTAAAGATGAATTAATTAACAGTGTTATAAGTTTTCCCCTTTTATAAAAGAAGAATTAGATTGACGGATAACAAAAAATACTGGAGAAGATAAGATATCCAGAAACAACAGGATTGGCTCATATCCTGACATACAGAGATACAAACTAAACAACTCGATAAGAGAGAGTGGTCAGGGGTTTCTAAACTAAAACCAAATTAAATACTACAACCTGAAAGATTAAATTATCTTAGGAATCTTGTACTAATAATTAAATTTTGGGGAAACAGACTAAACTCTGAGGTTGTGTTTGGATGAGTATTCGAGAGGGAGTGCAATTTTTAGGATATTTACCATTTAAATTGATTTGGAGAGAAATCCTTTATTGGATACTTATTCCAAAGGAATTTACGGATCCCAAGGATTTCTATGAGCTATTTTATGTACCCCTAAAATAGTGGATTTCAAACTCCACCATCATGAAGGGAATTCTAACATTACTTCCTCTCTTCCATGCCTTAAGACTCTCATGACTCTTTCACACTACACTAGCTTCTTCCTGCCCACTGCCGACACTTGATGCAGTCCGTCAATGCTCCCTGCCACTGCTCACCACCCGTTCCCTGACAATTGTCCACGGCGACCATTGTCCAAAGTTATGGAGTTATTTTCATTATCCAATCAAAGTATATTTTTAAATGGAGTGAATGTCTTGTTTTTCTGAGAACATATTTCTCAAAATGATGGGAATTAAATTGATGCATTTGAATTCCAAGTTCTAAATTTCCTTAAATTTGAGAATCCATCACCCAAATACAACCTGAATATATGTAAAATAAACGAAACCAATAAAGCTATTTAAAATAAATTAATAAACCAATCCATTCTGCTTAATGCTACAACTAGACATGAAGACTAAGAGAAAATCTTAAGTGAACATGCACAAGAGGGGGGAAATGATTAATGAATCTACTAGAAACTACACCAAGGGTGACACAGTATATACATTATCAGTGTAATATCAGTTTATGAAGAAGAAGATATGACTATATGTATGCAGAAATTGAAAGAAACCCAAATGTAGAGAGCACTATAGCAGCTCCCACTCTGTTAAGATGGTTCCCAAAATGAAGAGCTCCCTTTTTCTCAGAACTGGTTGCACTTGATACCCCCTACTCTCTAATTCTCTTTATAAGTCCATTTCCCCTATTACGCTTCATTTCCATACACTCTATTAGTGTTTAGGTTCCTTACATCATGGTAATTACGAGAAACCTACACAAAAAAAAGAGAAGAGGGAGGTAGGAG
>NC_029777.3:45225915-45275171 GCF_000817695.3 Arachis duranensis | reverse complement strand
CTGAGGATAGTAAATTGACCCACTTGAAGATTCCTCAACCGTACTGAAAGATTAAGCAAAATGGGCTCAACTGCATCATCAGGTGAAGATTCAAGAATCTGCAATAAGCCAAAAAGCAAAAGTAAGCAACAGAATTTAGATAGGATGGACAAGTAACAGGACGAGAACTATACCATCAGTAAGCATGATACTGCAGTCAATTGTACAGATTCATCAGAATCATCAAGCAAAGCTAGTATAACACCCAAGACTTGAGATGTATACTTCAGGATATGAATAGATGGAATCTGCAACATCAACACTTGGGGAGTTAGACATGACCAACGATCAAATGAAGACACGTTTACAGGTCAGATGTGTAGATTATTAAGATTGCCCTACAATAAGCTTATCAATAATGACAATAAAGCCGGGGTTTGTTGTTTAAAACAGTATATACAGTTTTTATTTATTATACTCTTCAAATGAATGTGAATCTTCCTAAATTGAAAAACAGGAAAATGTGGCCAGTATATGCAGATTCCCTTGGATAGGACACCCAGCTCTTGGAAAAAGTGCACATAATTAGCAAGCAATCAAACATCTAAAAAGAATCTATCAATATGAAACCCACTATAATTAGCAAACAAACAACAATTTAAAAGTAGCCAATCTATGTGAACAACATTATAACTGAAAACACTATATCATATGTTGAAAGATGAGACCTGCACTAAACCTCTCAAACATAAACGCCTAACAGTTGAGGACTCGTCCGATACATGTCGACATAAAACCTCAACCATTTGCTCCAGACAAGAACCAAGTCCTCCGCTGTACAATTGACAATGAGAACAATAAGAACTTCAACGTAACAACTTTAAAATGTGAATTAGCAGCAGTAATTTTAAGACCATAAATTGCACTAACTAATAGTCCTAAGTAATGAAAGATAGGGGATGGGAAGGATCAAAACTCCTAATCACATGATACATCAATACCATGTCAACAACCAACCCTGTCAAAAGCTTTGACTATTCTGAGCACCACAAATGACATTGATATGTTAACAGAAACCAAAAAAAGCTCACGTCTGGCATCAATAGCACTCCTTAATATCTTCAACGATGAAAAGCAATTGTTTATGCACACACAGAAATAGACCATCACAATCCAATATAGGGACAATAATCCTTTCCTGAAATTCAATCATTCTCAGTATATTTATGTTGCTATGCATGCAATAGTATAAGTGAAGGATTGCATGATTTTTCTTGAGTAACTAAAATATCTTTGAGTTTTCTTATTGATGACAAATTTGTCATGACTGGCCTTGGGGGTAAATAGCTCATGCATTACAATTACAACTTTTATTTGTTTTTGTTATGATCTTATTGTATCTCCACGCTCTATTGCATGCTGAGATGATGAACCCATTGTCTAAAAAGAAGTTTATAAATAAAAGACACATGTAATGTTCTGGAAAACATCAACAAGTAAAATATTCCAGCACCACCATGAGGAAACTTATTAAAACTATCATTATATATGCACCTATAACGAACGAATTCTGACAATGCAGCTGCGGCAGCTTCCCTTTGGTATTTCAGTGGTCGATCCAATGATTTCGTCAAAACTAGACAAATATTTTGCACCTATGTTTTCATCCAGAAAAGAAATTTGTCAAAATTTTCCACTATTTTATAGAATGAAATTTTTAAAGGCAACAAAAGGTGATAAGACAACCACACAAGTTATTAAAAATAGGAGGAGAACGAAGAAAGAGGTTAATAACATTGCAGGCACAAAACAGAAGGTGGAACTAAATTCAAAAAATAAACACCATAATCACTTCTGGTGGTAAGAATGTTCCAAGGATGTCTTCCTACTCATTACTTGAAACTTCAGTCAAATTTGGACTACTATAGGAAAAGATGATTATAGTGAAAGTCAGGTACCCTTCTAAGGAAGATGATAAGAAAACACAGAACAATATAAGTTCACCCAGAATTAAAAAGGAAGTTAGGATTAAACTCCTAATAACTTACCAAAAGACAGAATAGTTTATCATACAATTCAAAATCCTAAATCCACCTAAAAGCTTCAGCTGTCAGAGAACATCTAGAATGGTTTTGATTTATATTTCCAAAACTATCAACTGATAAAGCTAAGTAAAAAAATTCTAATACTAAACATCAGAAATTTCTTTTTCACTGTGCAACATATCCGACTATTATAAAGAGGAATGTAATTAGATATATGGCATAACCTCTTTTGGTCGTTTTATAGATATGCAGCCAGCTATATCTCCAATGAGATTAATCCACCTCTCATTTTCAGATAATTCACCATCTCTCGCTAAAATCTGAACAAAGAAATAGTTTGTCATATTGTTTCACTTCCAAGACCATATCTTAAATCCCTAAAATGGAGCAATTTGAAAATGTATACCTTGCCCATCTCGAGGTCACCAACACATTCACAAAATGCTTGGAATGCAGTTAGAAGATTCCTGCACAAGAGGAAAAAAGGGAATCAAACACAGGATTCACAAGTGAAATAGCACGCATAGTTATATAAGAATGGCAACATAACTTTTAAATAAAAACTCTTATGTTTACTAGTCGTGAGAGAGAGAGAGAGAGAGAGAGAAACTGAATTCCGTTATTGTTACTGAGTTTGTGCTCAGTTCACTATATATAGAGGTGTGAAGTCATTCTAATCTTTAGTTACAATATCTCTAACTGCTCTTTAGTTAAGTTTCCTAACTAGTCTAACAGATTCTGACCCTCCTACACTTTCTAGAGTCTTCTAGAACTAAGGCTCAGCTCACTCTATTAATATGGTTCATAACATATCAGAATCTCTAGAGTGTAGTGATCTAGAGTTAACACCTCATTTTCTCTAAATAGAATAAGTTGACTTTCAGCACGATTTAGGTGGGCTGTGTATTGTTAAAAGCTCAAGCCAAAGCCACTCTTCGATAAGGGGGCATACTAAAATATATATTGATTCACTTAACATACCCAAGAGTTTATGCTTATTCATGCTAAGGATCCTTGGTAGAGTCACCCCTAGAGACAATTCAACCATCTACTAAAATAATTTTCTTTACTTCTGTATATTTTATTATCTCTGACATTTAAATGGATTTTTTTTAAATAAATTAAATAAATATTTTATTTACCAAAATAAACATTTTTAAGCTTTTTTATGAAAATGTACTCTATGTCTTAGTTCGTTTACAGTATAAACGAAATAATATTACACGTATTTCGTTTACACTATAAAAAAAATAAGCTCGTTACACAACACGGAAAAATCTCATTAAAACTTAAGGAAATGAAAAGTTTTGTATATCTCCAATGCATTAAAGACATGACAAATTTTAAAAGTTTACATTATTGTCTTTTTTAACAAGTGTCCTTAGGACACCTTTTAGCTAATCCTAAATATAAGAGAATAGCTGACATGCAGCACAATGTCGACGCCAGCATGCAAATAATAATACTAGATTCTCACCGCAATGGCTCCTGCTGGCCAGAGTTAGCTAAACTATGGCAGCTTCCAAGTTGCAGCGTAAGCTCAGAAAGAACAGAAGCATAATTTTGCTCAGCAGCCCTCTTCCCAATTTTTCCACCTCCTCTAAATCAAATAAAGGTTTGCAAAGCTGTTGGGTCATCTATATATACTCAATCCATCATATGTAGGTGATAATACAAACCTGAAGAAAGCAGTAAGGGCAAAAATTGCAGCTTGAAGATTGCCATTCTCTATATTATTGTCAACCTGGCTATCCTCAACTCTATATGCATCACCTTTAACGATAGGAGTCTGACTAAGGGCAGACATTACATGTTCTAGAAATGTAACTGACAGTACCATGTGCTGAGAAAATGCCTGCAAGAAACAATTCCCAAACAAATTACTATGTCAAACATATTCTTCAAACAAGATCACATTTCTTCTTCTAATCTTTTTTCTTTGTTTTTTATTTTTTTTATTTTTTGACAAAAAAAGAATTATATTAAGATGAGGAGAAGGGTAATACAAATTGGGAATAAGGGTTCCCCTATACAAAAGCAAAACCAAATCAATGGCATTTGAAAGAATAATATCCTGAGAAAGACAAAAGGAAAAGTAGGAACAGAGATATAATGAATCAGCAATGCTCTTTTCTGCAATCAATTTATCAATCACAATTTAAGCAAGAACATGAAATCCTAATCAATAGGAACCAAGAGTGTTCTACAATCTGACTGGGTTAGAATGGTTCTCGTTACATGAATAAATTGATGCTTTTGAGTTCTATCAAAAATATTCACCCACAGCATGGTCTTCCGTTTGAACTAAGTGTTCTTACGCCACATGAAAGCAAGATCAGCAGACTTACATAGAAAGCATCCTGCATAGGCCAACCACCACGTAACCTAGATATATCCTTCGAGACTATATCCTTCCCAGCCGTAGCCAGAACTTCATCAAAAACAGTACTTGGACTAGTGTTTTCAGCCAAAGAAGAAATCTTTCTACAGTAAAGGAAAAATCTGCCAGAGGCAAACAACTTGAAAAGGACATCCATAAGAAACCTTTTTTCACAAAAAAATAAAATAAAAAAAAACTATGATTCAAATAATATAAACTAGTAATAAAAAAATTTACCCCTTTCAACACTGAGATTTATCAAATTAAAAATTTCAAGGATACAGCTCCCAGGGTCTCCACACGCAAGTGTTTATCACTTGCATGCACAGTGGCAGAGATCAATGATTGCGTCGTCCTGTAAATACATATATGTCCACAACTTATGCTCACAATTAACCTCACAAGAAAATGTAGTTTAAGATTGTTCCATAACATAATTTGTATACAAGGTCTGCTTCAAACCTTGAGATATCAAACTCAGAAAGCTCCCTCCCTCTTCTCGAAACAAACTCAACAACGGCTTGAATAGCCCCTTCAGCTGACTGCTTGATCTTATCATTTAAGGCTACTGAGCAACCATGCAGTGTAGCTACCAGCTGTAAGAGAACATAAAGACAGTTTTTAGTTATACCTTATAAACAGAGAGACAGACATATGACAAGAGAATACAACAATTGCCTCATCTTTTGTCAGCAGAATGCAAAGCGAGGAAACAATCCTATTGAAAACTTCTGATGGATCAATAGAAGTATCCTGTATATTAATGAGAACCATGAAAATCTTTAGTAGCAATATTGCCCATCAGCATTTATATAAGAAAAATGAGGAGAAGCGAGGCAATACACCAGGTAGCTAATGAGCTTACATTCCTCAATATGGCTATTACATCCTCAAGAGAGGACAAAGCACTATATGACAATTCTATATCTTCAGAAGATATCAATGAACCAGCAGGTCTCGGAAGTGAAAGAGAGATGCTAAAGAGTTGATCAAGAATCTGCACAACAGAACAATTAATGAGATTATTCAAGAACAATATAATAATGCACTGTGCATAATAGAGCAATTTAGAAGCAGCTGTAGTGACTGTAAGTCCAAGTAGAGTAGAACTAAGGCAGTGTAACCACCTCCGCCGGCTAGGACAGATCAGTAACTAACTTATCATTGTATTTCCAATAAGCTATTGTCATCTTGTATATAAGATGAAAACTGATTCAGCTACATTCAGCAACCTTATTAATACAGAAGGCAAACACTAGAAAGCATGGTTTTATATTTCATATAAATATTATATTAATCCAGAAGCTACACAAAAATTTAATGAGAGGCTGTGCCCTTTCACATAAGAGAGACAAAAACCTCAGTTGCTTACTTCTGCAGATATTTTTCTGACTTCAGAATTCACGTCTGCACATCGTGGAAGATACACAATTACCCTATCTCCCAAACATAAAGCTTCACGACTTGGCAAAACAAATGCAGCTGCCAGTTCAAAAGCGATACAATTAAGTATATACTAGGGTGCATATCAATGAAACACTTCAAAGTGGTTTAAAGGAATATATTTACATGGTAGCTTTGAAAAATTCCCAAACACAATTCGGTCAATTTGCTTGTTATGTGCACAACTCCCCTGGCATCCCAGTGCACAATGCCCGCTAACACAAATCACCCGAAACTTGAGAAGCATCTCATGGACTGCAAGACAACCTCTTTTCCTTTGGTACTCAATAGGAGAAGAGACGAATTGATCAATTTGCCGCAACATAAGAAGTAGCAGCTCTGCTCGACTTCTGCCATCTTCTCCACTAAAAATATGGATTTTGTTGTTATTATTAATTTGCACAAACGAAAAACAAGTTTACACAAAAGAGATATCATGGGAAAACATCAACTTTTCAATGATTCATTGAATGAGCATGTGTCATATGACATATAAAGACACAGAGTGAGAGGCAACCGAGATCATTTTGTTAAAATGCAAGACAAAAGTGCTCACAGTACAATAAAACAGATCTAAGAATAAGGACTGCTGAATTTCTTATTTTTTATTTTTTTTTGAAAAAGAAAACTATGGGAACGATGAAAATAAAATGAAGCAGAGGATATCAAACAATGACAAGAAGACCAGAAAATTATATCGAATAGGGTTTACACAAAAGAGATATCATGGGCAAACATCAACTTTTCAATGATTCATTGAATGAGCATGTGTCATATGACATATAGAGACACAGAGTGAGAGGCAACCGAGATCATTTTGTTAAAATGCAAGACAAAAGTGCTCAAAGTACAATAAAACAGATCTAAGAATAAGGACTGCTGAAGTTCTTATTTTTTATTTTTTTTGAAAAAGAAAACTATGGGAACGATGAAAATAAAATGAAGCAGAGGATATCAAACAATGACAAGAAGACCAGAAAATTATATCGAATAGGGTTTTTAACTTAAATTACCTAGTAAGAAGAATTGCACATAAGAGTGTTATCAGGTTTTCTATCAGGGGATTGACAACATCAACTGGATCATTTGGTACTGCAAAAAACCCTAACGTAGCCTGCCAAATTCATCATCAAACTCAGATGGCAGCAAAATTGCCAATAGTACGTTCACAAAATCAAATGAAAGTCCATACCTTCAAGACATGGTTTCTAGTTTCAACTGTTAGTTTTGGCTCTACAGACACCAACGTAGTGCAGGCACTTATCGCGATGGCCTAAATAAAATATAATAAAAAAAATTAATTAAAAAAAGAAAACATTCCCAGGTTAAATTCACAAGTGACTTCACCCTAGGAGAAATCACTGAACATCATTTTATAGACCTGAGTACGCAGAAGTTCATTGTAATCAGCAAAGCCATCGTTATCATCCCGTCCCATTAAAGTTAAGATATAATCAAGCAATACATCCCTCCTTTTCAGTGGAAATGGTGCACCAGTTTCAGCAGCATTAATGACAGCACTACCTACATCATCGAAAATCACATCATGCTCACAAACATATCAGGCAATATCAAATTGATATTTGATTACTGACTGTTGAACTTCAAGTAAACGTTGTACAGATCTGGAAATCAGCTTCTATTCAATAGACAATGAGAGAGCATTAACATACTGGAAATGTTCATTGCGATGAATGATTGTCCAAGGGCTTTTCTTTAATTTTAAAACCGTGAAAGGACTAGAAAAATGAAAGCAACTCAAATATTACACAGATACATCTTGAAATGACACTCTGATGGCAATACTTGTCAGCCAAAAGATTATCAAAAACAAAAATGAAATAGGCAGCAAAAGTAGCTAAGAAATGAAACAAAGCGTTCCAGTTTCTTTATACATCAAAACCGGGCATTAAATAAAATCCTTTTGGAAAGCCATTATAACCAACAATTTTAGATAAGATAAGAAATAAAAAGTAAAAAATATAAAAAGGAGTTCTAATAACACAGCTGCAGCAACAAGAAGGATAATGAGATCTGATAACAATTAAGTTCTGAAGAGTTACAGACCTCTAGGGGAAAATAAATGCAACTTTCCTCAATTTTACTTTATAAAGATTTTTGAAAACCCATAAGCAACAATTTTAGGTAAAAATAATAATTTAAAAACAATAAATAAAAAGAAAAAGGAAAAGAGTAGTAATGACACAGTTACAGGCTTACAGCAACAAGAAGGATAATGATATCCAATAATACTCAAGTTCAGATGAGATCATTACAGACCTAGTAAATCAATTGCAGTTATTACAGCTTGCTTTGCTCTGGGATGATGGACGTTAAGAAGCCTTGAAAGCATGTTGGTGCCCTGTCCACAAATGTACAGTACAATCAAATCAACTTTATCTGATTGTAATAATAGCACAAACACACACTAAAGCATAGCATTTTACTCTGTTAAGTAATTTTATTTTTTATTAACATACTTTCTCAGGGGGACATGAGAAAACCCTAGTTTTTCCCATCTTTATTTCAAAAGAGATATGTTTCTTTTTTTTTTTGTGTCTTAAAATCTATTTTACTGCATTATTATTAAAACTGACTTCAAGAAACAAATTCCAGAATGGTTCTTAAGACATTCTTTCCACTTTGAATGGTCAAAAATAAAGGAAACAAAGGATCTACTCAAATGAATACCAAATCTGAAGCAGAGAGAAAAGATGACCTACAACAAGGGCATTTATTCTGGCTTCAATGACAGTTGATGGTGCGTACTTCGCAGCATATCCATACATTAGAGCCAAAGCAGCATGTATATCATCCGAATCTTCTGTTCTGAAACTATCTGAGAACAATGCCATAATCCTGCAATATGAAAGCTTCAAACAGGTCAGGTCAGACAAATTCTCAAATTAATTAATCATTTTAAAAGGAAGAGAAAAGAAGAAATATTCTAAAAGCATGTCAAATGTTAATGCACTGTTGTTATTTTTTCAAATGCAGACTACTGAGTGATTACTTACAGATTTGGGAAGGGACAACATAAAAGACAAGAGTCGTAAAAGTGGATTATATTTGTATCCAGTAAGAAACAAAAAATTTTATAACACCATCAATGAACATTTTGCATGACACACAGTAGCATGATATATATCATACACTATTGTGTGTAAAGATTCTAGTAAAACATAGAATTGTAGAAGGTCAAGAAATTATATTCATCTGCAGAAGAACAGGTTAGTGCAAGCCTATAAAGAAAGTGTATACACTCAATCCTATAAGTCTGACATAAACCTCTGAAATATGCTTTGTCCAACATTGTCTAGAATATCCTTTAGCTTCTCCAACACTGTATCCAAGTGAGAAGCAGCAACCTTAAAACATAGAAAAGAAAATCAGCTTAGAAACAACAGGAAATGGGAAAAGAAACAAATCCAAAAGAACGGAAAAAAAAATGAATTACCAGACCCATTGCTTTGGCCAACCCTAGCCTATTTGTAGGAATTGCGATGTTTGCTTTCTTATACATCAAATCTATTTTATCACTGACATAAGCTCTGTCATTAACCTTTTGAAGCAGAATCCCCAAGCACCTGTGGTCAAGATCAATGTCATTTTTCACCCCCTTAAGTGCTGGATAATGCCAACTAAGATTTTTCACAGCACAGATATAGAGGGAACCAGATTGGAAAATCCATAGTGCCAATAAATGCACACTAAAATAATGGTGGCATCAGAATAAGCAAGAGAATCAACCATTTCTGATGCAAATTCAGCTTATTGTTGGCAATTGACATAAACCCAAATCTTATCATGATGACTAACAGACACATAGCAGAGGTTCCTATACAAAAAGAGGGAAGTGGAATACAAAGAGGGAAAATGAAGTAAACAGTAAGGACTGAATGCCAACTTTAGATTGGCTTTCAACAACAACAAAACCTTATCCCACCAATTAGGATCCACTAGATTACTTTTCAGTTGTAAATAAATCAAAAGCAACAGATTTCTTCTTTTCAGTTGTAAATAAATCAAAAGCAACAGACTTCAGTGTTCCAAAACCAGTACACGACAATTGAACTTACACAATTGCATCCAGAGCCCTACAAGAGTATGGGTCAAACTAGAAATACTCACCCAAAACTGGAAAACTTCAACCAGTAGAACTGGCCTGAGTTCAACCATGAACTACCAACCTTCCGAGTTCTCTATGGTTTAACTAAATTAGACATAGATTCTAACAAATATCCTTTTCTTGAATGGGAAATGCCCTTGAGACTTGAGTAAAGGGTTAAAAACTGCCTAAACAAGATTAATGGGATATAATATTCTATTACTATAGAAAATTTGAACCTTAAGTTATATAACATGAGGTTTTGTTGAAAATCTACTACCACATGATTCCATTTCTGTTTTGCTTTGTTATAAGGAGAAACCAACTTTTAATACAAATAAAAAGCAATATTTTGCATGGCATGTTTCTGGGGCATTTATACCGGTGAAGAAGAGCAGCATGTTCATCATCAGAAGTGTAGAGCTCATAATGCTTAGCGAACACATTTCCAAGAGACATAACCCAATCTGCATCTTGAATGAAATCCAATGATTCTGCAAGAAACTGCCATCCAAATTAAATAAATGATATTAAAATTTCATAACGAAAGGAAAGTCTAGGACATCATATTGAGCTGAATTATCTTTACATAACATAACCATATCAAATATACTTATCAGCCAGTGCAAATTTTTTACAACCAGGTTAATTTCAGAAGCTTGTTTGACCATTTCAAGAACAAAATTATTTTTTTGCTTGCATTTAACTAATTGAGGAGATATGGAACAAATGAAAGGATCCAAGTCCCCACTCATACAATGGACCAAAAGTTTTTTCACTACATTGCTTACACTTCTTTTAAATTGTAAAACTGTAACATAATAATAACGGGTCTGAGTAGATTGACACTCACATTTATTATCATGTCGTCCCAAGTGTCTTGACAAGATGGATCCTGTTTCAAGTCTTCTGTATCACTAACATAGGCCTTCATCTTCGGAATCTAGAGCTTACCAAAAACACAATTAATTGCACTTTAATCTAAATGGCTATCTAAGAATTGCAAGTTTTAACAAGTACCATGACAAATTATGTTACAAAAGATAAAGAATGA
Source organism: Arachis duranensis (assembly GCF_000817695.3). Lineage (NCBI taxonomy): Eukaryota > Viridiplantae > Streptophyta > Magnoliopsida > Fabales > Fabaceae > Arachis > Arachis duranensis. The sequence goes on along the minus strand of NC_029777.3, from coordinate 45,264,162 downwards.
AAAATGGTTTCTTAGGATTTTTGCTGATTTATAAAGTTGTTGTTCTGGGGATGTTAAATTGTTCTTTGCTGTGTTAAGGCTTTTAAAAGAAAACAAAAGAAGAGCTAAGTGTAAGCTTTCCAATCTATCAACAAGTTTCGCATAAAATATTACCTCATCTTGCCAAAACAAATTGACATTTTTCGGAAATAGGGGTGCTAGAAGACACAGAACCTACAAACAAAAAGTATGTCATACAAGGAAATGCAAGAATTTTAGATCAAGTGATAAGAAGAGTAAATATATTGTACAATATTGAGTGTAAGATGAGTAAATATATCAGATCATATCGGGAGTATTATGAAAAGGATACTTTATATACATCTTAAAGTTGAACCTACCTAGTCAGATCTTTTAACCTTTTTAAGTACATATTACCTCTTATCCTACAAAAAACCTCAACTTTCTCACTTGGTTTTAGTATTTGTTCTGAAAAAACAAAGGAAAAAAGGAAAGAAAAAAGTACTGGAAACCAGGAAGGAAACTGAACAAACAAGTAAATATATTTAGTTTTCATCTGAAAACTCAAACAGGATTGATAAATGTTGATGTTCACAGCTTAGAACATTGTAAAACAATCACCTTCCCAATACCACCAGAATTTCTCTAGCCACATGACATGCTAAAAGTTTGCGTTTTAGTTTGCATCAAAGAATAATCCACACAGAAAAATGTGTGATGTACATGGACTTGATACACTAACCGTTAAAATCTGGGTAGGCAACTGCTCCCTTGCTAGAGGATCATGCAAAAGCACCACCAAACGAGCAAGAAGCTCCTATACAGGTTTGAATAAGATCAACCAGAGATCCTACCTCAGCAGTTGGTATATCAGGATGTGTTTTACACTCACTCAACATATCATTGCCATAAGATCTGTGCCGCCACAATTCTGAGATACACCTGCAAACCTGTAATAATAATGATAATGGCTTCTGATTCTGAGAAAAACATGCGACAGTTAACCTTCATTTTCACCCCATATGCACATATCCCTACAAGAAGTCGTACGAGAATTTTTACCGTGGCAACAGCGCCAGTGTAGCTCCGTGGAATAATCATTCGCAACAAAAAAGGCCAAAGAACGTGCTGTGAAAGCCAATATGGATTCAGTAGGTTTTCTAAGGCAACAACGTAAAATAACTGACAGTAACAGTAGGCCCAGGAAATAAGTGAAATCACTAGCACAAAATGGATAGATAAGGAATGAATGAAAAACCTCCATTTCAGGAATTGTGATAGTTACTAGAAGGAGGCCTTTTTCACATACTGTCCTTAACTCCCCTGGAGTGACAGCCCTAATTTTCATCTGTCAAAAATCCAATATTTATGGGTATGACAGAAGATAAAAACATGACACAAACTAAAAATTAAGAACAACTAAGCCTTGGCCGACTAGGTAAAGTTGGCTATATGTACACAAGTGGACTTGTTTATTAAGAAGCAAGGATTGGGGAGAAATTTTACCTCCACTCTCTTATTCAGGATGTCAAGATCACCGCGATTATTGTCAGTTAAAGCACAGTGCCGTACAAGATACTCAATGAACAACTCTCCAGATGAACCAACCAAGTAACAATGTGAAGCCATAACCACAATTAACTACAAGAAAAGAAGGAAGGCAGAGAAGACCAAAAGAAAGTGAAGGGTAAGAAACTGTGTTAGTTCAGAAGTAAATTACATGAACATGGTTCATAATGGATTACCTCAGAAAGTGCTTTCCGAACACCTAAACTCGGCTCCTCTAGCAAGGACTTTACAGCTTCAACAAGTAGAGGTATTTTACTATGCCAAGCTTCAAATAACCTTCAGATAAGAATTGTAGGTCAGTTTACACAAGATAATTACACAAAGTAACTGTTAAGGTACCAAATTAGTCATATCCCTCAACCCAAATATAGTCTAAGCTTTTTGGTAAGGTAGTTTATGGCCTGGTGGTATTAGAGCTCCTATAACCAAATGCGGCCAAGAGTTAATCCTTGTTTACGACTCAATCTTCCAAATAAAAGCTCAATTTCAGTAGAACATACAGTGGGCCCAAGCATTGTCAGGGCTGCAGCCCCAAAAAAATGTTATTGCCTGATGTGATTTGAAGGTATAAAGCTATTCATGTATCTACCGAACAAATTAAGCTTTCTGAAAATATGATTCATGACAATTATCACCAGGAACAGAAAAGCAAGAACCTTGGTAAAAGATGCTTCAAAACACAAAGTCCACCAAAGGTCAATGGTTCTTCCTTCACCCTGCATTTCTGAAAGAAAAAGAAAAGTAGGCCAAAAAGGCAACACTTTTATATCATCTTAGGAGAAACAAAATAATTTTCTCCTTGGAAAAGGAAGAAACATCAGTGCAAATAAGGCACCTTCCTCAACATAACACACATGCTAAATACAATGCGTAAAAGAAATAGGACATGATTCAACTTTAAATCAAACCAGAAACTAGTTCAACTGATCGCCTTCCTTCATCTAATATTTAGTCTGGGTCTAACTTCTTCTAGCAAGTTATTTAGCATTACATGGTATAACTTATTCTCCCTTCGGCTTACTATTCTTTTCCTTTTTTATCAACAGAATAGAAAATTCACTTCAACTATATTTTCAACAACTTACATTTACAAGAAACAGAAACAAATCATCTGGATACACCAAGCCAACTGTGAGAAAGCAACGTTGCACCTCATTATACATCTGCCAAACATTATTGAATTAAAAAAGAACATTTAACCTTTTTCATCAACAATCAGTGTCATAAATATTCAATAAGATTGGAATCTTACAGTAAGAACAGATAGTATTACCTTAAGTCCAATTGAGAAATCTGATTGATCTTTGCTGTCATTATTTATAGAAACTACAGGTAGAAGTGTTGACAGAGTAAGCGTCAAATCCTGCAAATAACGAGTGTTTATTTTTAACTTTATTTATGGAAAAGGTATTTTGTTTTAAATCTCTGAAGTAATTAGAAACAATAAAGTACAGATAACAAACCCACTGACAGAAAGAAAAGCATACAATTTATAATTTATATTAGAAACATTTACAAATGCCAAAAGTTGCAGTAAATATAACTAATCCAACTAACAGAAGAGGAACATATAACCTATAACAATACAGTAACACGATAGGATATGTTTCTGCATGTGTGTGCACCGGTGCACACAACACACACATATATACAGAACAAATCTATTGCAATCTGCAAGCATGCAAATCTATTTATCTATCTATTTATATTATATAAAAGTCGATACCAACTTATTACAAAATAAGCTTCTGCCATATTGCTTTTATAGTTGTGCTATGTCAGCAATTTTGCATAGGTGGCAACAATTAACTAAAAATCAATGCAATAAAAAGAGAATTGGATTTCTACATATTAACAATACAAAGAACATGAATCATTACTCAATTGAATTAAAAAGTAACGGTTAACTGCAATTAACATCTACATTAAAACTTTGATAATACTAACAATTTTCAGTTACAAAAGTTAAGAATGCATACTACCTCTTCCTCAAAACATTATTCATATTGTTGATTTAAAATAAAGTTCCTACATTACTAACATTTTCTTTAGAAAAGTATAAGAACCAACTTCACCGACACTAATATCATCAGACGAAGATAACACACCAATCAAAACTTGAAGGAGAAAGAAGTATAAACAAATCCAAGAGACATTTTCAGATGAAGAACTTGCATTTAATGTAGAGCAAAAAAGACACTAGAAAACACAAACAAGACCATATTGGAACATATCAAAGGAAGGAGAAAGAAACTACTCCAACAGGAAGCAAAAATAAAAAAAGGAGAAAAAAACAACATAAGACTAAATCTGTAAACAAAACATAAGGTAAAAATGGAAACAAGAAACAAAGATGTAGCTTTGTACAAATACAATATAAAAAGAAAAATGTCTTCTTAAAAATTAACAAATTTACATTCCTAAAAGATAAAATATATTTCTCTCATTTAAATTTTGTTGTATAATTATATTGGATTATATACAAATTACTAAATCAATGCTCTGTACAATATTTTTTACAAACCTGCCTTCAAGTTCAAGTTAATTTACATACTATCTAATCAATCTCTAGACAACATAACACTTTACCTATAAAAAAACAATATAGCACTTTAAATCTATACTATATAGCATAATTAATTTAGCCCCCGCATATCGCATAGGTCTTAGTCTACTTTGCGGGGAAGAAACAAGATGGGGACATCAGAGTTTAAGGCACAACACAAAAAGTATCTTTCTCATAGGACCTAGTTCTCACATTTCACTTGTGGAGAATAGAGCAGCAAGACAATGCTACTTAAAAGAAACCACAACTGGTGCATTGCTATCCAACTTATACCTCTGCGTGTGTGTGTGTGTGTGTTTAAACATATATCTCATTGATGAAAATTTCCACCCCAATTACAGTACAAATATATAAATAAAAATCCATCCAATTCAATCCCAACCAAACATACTCTTAAATTAAAAGTTTTATCAAAGAAAAAGAGGTTGCAATGCCCAAACAAATCAGAACAACCACAGCAGGACCTGGCTAGAACAATAGTGGATAACAGAATATGGCTGGAAGATCTCGGGCTACTTAAATTTGGCCAGAACAGAACCTATGAATGGGAAGGGGATACTGCACCATTGATTCTACTGACTACAACAGCTATAATTAGTGACAGCTACACCAGTAAAAACCAATGTGACACATTGACTTCAGTGTGGCATCCAGGGGCAACTATAGAATGACAAGCAACTGTAAACAAACAGACATATATTCTATGCCTATAAACTGTCCACTCTCCCTAATGGGATGTAGACAAAAATTGTGCTTCAACACTTGCCTACTTCTTAGTAGAACAAGAAGCACTAAGAAGTTGCACTCCTTTAAGAATCTGTAAGAGCTACGTGATTAACCTCAGCACTTTACAGTCCCAACAATGAAATGATACAAAAAGAAATCAGGTTCAAATGGTAAGTTGTGACTACTAATTACAGATTGCTATACAAAAATTAGTAGGCATTGTAGACATAGACAATGGCATTATGTTATCATTACCTCAAAATCAAGCATAGGAGGGCCAGTTTCTGACAGCAAAGAGGCATTCAAGAGATTGTGGAGACTACACGTTGCTAGAAAAGCGATTTCTTGATCCTTTTTGTACCTGATAGCAGAAAAGATGAACATGAATCTATACTATACATATGTTGACATTATGAGCCTTTTTTATATATTATAGAATGCTTAACGTTTTTTCCACAGAGAACAGTAATAATAAGGCCGTTGCCTGAAAAGTACTATGCAGATCAATCTTACAAGTCCAATATCGTAGGAACAAGCCTTGGTAAAGCTGCCTTTAATTGTGTCCGTGTTATGAGACCAACCATCTGGCCCAGTGCTTCCACAGACGCCACACGAACCTAAATTTAAATATTGAAATAAGCAAACACATAAGAAAACGATACATTACAATCAGACCATGTAAATGATGCATTAAATTACTTATGTACGGTCAACTCATCTGCAGAAACATAATATGCGTTCCGAAATGCAAAATTTACAGTGGTCTGAGGCAATACTCCATATCAACAGTTAAAATCACATTATTTTCAAAATTTGTTTTTGGATATTATGCAATGCAATAGGAACATCCATAATGGATCCAATCAATTTTAGGGGGAAAGGCATACAACATGCCACTGTCATCCAAGCAAGAAAATATATTGAAAAAGTATATATAATTTTCTTTTACTGAGGATAATTTTCTAAATCAAAAGACCAGATTAAACATTTACTTAGTATAAACACGGAGTTAGATATCACAAGCAAACCAAATAAAAACTTTTCCATGATCAATACAGAAATCTGTACATGCATTGCAAAAGACACAAACAAAAGAACAAAAGATTAGGAGCAAACCTTTAAGTCCCGTGACGCTGCCCAAACTCTCAATAGAAGTTCAAAAGCAGAATTTAGATATGACCTGCACTACATGGACACATCCCTCACCTTTAGACAAGAAATAAGATAAGCATATGTAGAGACTAAAAACAAACTGGAAGATTATGTATTGATCTCACATGACATCACCACCCAAGGGAAAATGTGAAGGAGAATCTATACTATGTTGCCAAGCAGCTTGACACCAACACTTAAATGCTGTAAAGAATACAAATTATTGGTTAGATTAGAGAATATAATATTATATACAGATAACCAATTTTACATCAGTCAGTAATTGCAAATGCAATTGAATTGGCCACAAAATTAAGACAAGTGCTTTGTGTGCAACATTGAACAATTTTAGATAAATCATCAAAAGATATCGACGTTGAAACCACATATAATGAAATCATAAACAAAGGAACCGAAAAATCACCACACCATTTGCGAAAATTGGCCTCTGCGTATCGCGCACATTTCCAAGAATTGGCAAAATTCGTGAAAGTACACCTTTCCAACGTGGAATGAACTGCAAGGCTGTGTAAGATTTAAAAGAAAGAAAATACATTAGTTTTTTCCCCACAAGATCCTTCCCCTGGAAAGAAGCTAATGAAAATTTCATAACAAAAGCTGAAGCACATAGTAAAATTTGATTACTAACGATCAGTTGAAGCAAATTCTGCAAGTATTTGAACCATAGCTGGTAACGCTGAATTTGTGCCAGATAAATGAAGAAAGATTTCTTCCATCATCTGTAACACCAAATTAAAAGAGATTAAGGCAGAAGGCTGTGAACTGAGCTCGGCATCCAGGAAAACTAGCTACAGTGCAAATAATAATAATAATAATAATAATAATAATAATAATAATAATAATAATAACAACAATAATAATGATGATGATTATGATGATGCAGGGCAGCATGCCAAATGAAGTTGAAAGAAATGGTGATAATACTTTGGCAGCCTGGTGCACAAGCTGTGAGATAATACTTTGGCAGGATAGAAAAATATCGCTATATTCCCAATTTGGAATATTTCAAGAATCAACACTTGATAAATTATGCAACACCAATCTAAAAAAATAAAATCAAAATATAAAAAAATTATAGAACAAAAAGAAAAGGTTTTCTACTTAATTTATCTTGTTGGTAGGCAATCAAAGAGGCAGTAGGACTCCATTTTAACCATGTAACTTCACTTTTCCTTTCTTTATTGAACTTAACAATTTTATAATATAAAATTACTGTCAAAGTTCGAAAGAAAAATATAACTCACAAGATCAGGTAAATGTGAGCCTATTGCAACAAGTAAGCTTGTTGCTGCTCGTTGCCAATCTGAATTGAATTCCTGCAGAAGGCAATCACTGTGAATCAATAAAGCATAAGCAATAAAGTAAGAAACAACATCTTATCAACTATATCTCAAGATGAACAGAAAAAGTACCAATAATGACCCGGAAGACAGAAATTCATCAATTAAAGTGGACCTACCCTCCATCAGCCTGTATGCTGATTTTACTAAATGTAACAGACATTACAGTAATTGGTGGGAAATGCTCATAAGGATTTACAGCTATTCGGAAGGAAATTCAACTTCGACATTTACTTATTCAACATCCAAATTTCATGTCTTCAAAATTAAATTTATCATAACAAGCAACGTAGTCATGAGTCACACTATAAGAAACAGATAACATGCATTTGGGACACACAATTCACCATATTAGTCCATACACAATCATAAACCAAATGCTCATGATCTAGATACCTTATACGCTTTGATGCATTAGTCAATTAGAGAGTTAGCTGAGTAAGAGTCTAGAAGTGTTAGAAACAGTTATAAACAGTTAAGCTGATCTGTCAAGCAGTTAGACCAAGTGCCAGCTAGGATACATTTTATATTCCCCTAACTAACTTGCTGAACAAGCTTCTCCTCTAGGTATATAAGCACAGATTCAGGGCTTTGCTGAAACAAAAAATTCAGAATGAACAATGTTCACGTTACACTCTCTAATTTTCTCTGTCTTATCTCACTTTCTCAAATGTTAACACAAACTCATAAATGGAAGTATCTTAAAATTTTCCCCATCCTTCTTCTTGAGCAATTTAATTAGTTTCACTCACAATAAAAAGCTGTCAAGCTAGATCCTAACAAGCCTAGGCATACACCCATTCCTTTGATACATACAATATTTAATGTCCAATGTCATTACCAATGATGCAAACATATTCAAAGGTATGTATGAGTAATCAGAGACCAAGAACAACTCCTTTGTCCATCCATGCAAGTTCCAATGTTAAATTCAGTAACATATTCTGTGAATTTCATCGTGACTAAACTCTGGGTTATTTAACCAGCTATGTATATTATAATAATCTACCCATGACCAGCCCAAAACCATCAATAACATTCCCTGCATGTAACACAAATTTCCCTAAACCTGTAACTTTTAACCTCAGTTTGACCCCAAAAATCCTTCTGTCATTTTAAAGCAAGTCTTTGTATTTCTTCCTTTGCACACTTACTACCCCCTCGATTCCCCAGCACTATTTTCTTAAATAGGAAATGAAAGAAATACCTGTAACCAGTTTTCTCATATATACGGAACAACCAAATTGAGACCTCAAATCACTATTGCCTGAGTTAGATGGTTACTTATCAGGAAATAATCTTCCAAAATTCAAATTTTCATCAACAAATGATTATAAAAAACCTTTATCTTCTTTACCTTTTCTAATACAGCAAATAAAGAAATTAGATAAACTAAAGCATCAAGGTAAAATTATTATACCTTCCAAACTCTCAAACCCTCTGGTTTGGCAATTAATTTGACTTAAAAATAAAAAAATACATCAATTTTACATTGTAATCACATGTAAATACATATATGGATTTAATTCTGGCCACTACCATATTCATGGGATAAAGTTTCCCGCTTGATGTCTTTATGGCTCTCTTCTAGCAAAATGCAGCATGATGGATGAGCTTTGCTTTTTTGATTTCCCTAGTCTTTTAGTTACTTATTCATAGTAGCATGGTGACTAGTTTCTTTTTTTGTATTTCATCATGTAATATGTTGTTAAGCATTGCTCTTACAAACAACACAGTATCTTTCCCACTTATATAAGTCAGTTGCAAAACAATAAATCAAACAAGATTATCGTGTTCCAACATTGCTATGTCTGTACGGTACCGAGACTTCTATAGGTCTTATCATCATATAAATCGAACTTCTTGTAAGGGGAAGAATTTGAATAAGGAAAGAATTAATCAATTAGAGGGAAATTAGGAAGAATGAAGAGGGAGAGAATAGAGAGAAGATAATTCTATTGATGGAATTCCAAAGAAGAAAAGATACAAATTACTCAATTCATGGTTACATGACTCTATTACTACTATTTTATTTATAATAAATTCTACTCCTAGTGAGAATTTCTTAATTGGGCTATAGGCCCATGTTTACTCCTTACACTTCTCTACTAAAAAGTAAAATAATTCTTGAAGTTGTGTACTTATGTTTTAGTGAAAGCTCAAGAAAGGAGTGGGGGAGGGGGAGTATCTCCCAGCAATTAAGAGTCTTGACACGATTAAGAGCAATCCACCAACTGATAGATTTATTCCAAAAGACAATGAGGCAAATCCATGTGCTCACTTCATTTCTAGTAGCTAGTACTAACTACTAAGTAGATGCTGACCGACCTTACCGAAGTCATTTAATTCCGATGAACTAAGCAGCAGCTGAACATCCTATGAAAGCATTAACTACCATTCGATGCAAAGTGAAATCAAGCTACACAACTATTACTGCAGGTCCAAAGTAAAACACAAACAAAAAAATAAAACAAAATCACCTTAGAAGAAATCAACTCTGCGGTAGCAATCTTAGCAAGCTTAGTAAGAAATTAAGCAAGCAAAAAAGAAAGAATACAATAAAGAGGAAGAGTTACAAAAACACCACTGTCAAAGAATAAATTAATAACTCAATAAGTAAATTCGAGCTCAGCAACGGCGAGTACCCTCCGTCCTCCGCGTGAAACAGTGGCGCAAGACTCGAGTACAAGAAGAGGATTCCTACAGAACAGTTCAAGCATCCATGAGTTCCGAAATTCAACCGGATATTCAAGGAAGAACAGTGAGAGAGAATTACAGTGCAGCAATGTCCTTGAGAGAAGACATGGAGGCGGTTCTGACGGCGGAGGAATCATCGGCGAGCAAGGAGACCAGAACCTGAACGGCCTCTGTAACAACGATAAGAAAGAAAGGAACAATCGCGAAAAGAAGAGAGAGGGTGAGAGTGTGAGAGATCGAGAGCGAAAATGAATGAAAAGATCGCAGCAGGAACTTATTGTTACCAGGAGCGGGAATAGAGGCTGAAGAGGCCATTGGAATTATTATTATTATTAGATTATTAGAAGAAGAAGAATTGATAGGAAAAGAAAGTGACCAATGTGAATTTATATAAAAGGAGGAAGCAGCTCCGAGCCCCCTTTCGGTTGGGACTTTCACCACCTTGCTGCGCTGGTTTTGTGTACAACTGCCAGGGAAAAGGCTCCTTTTCTTAACAAGACTTAAATATGATTTGTACGCCAAACTTTTAACATTCTTATAGAAATACAGTAAGAATTTATTTTTCACTTAATAAAACAAAAAAAAGTATGTTAATTATTAAAAATACTATATATTTTAATATATAATTTATATTAATTACTAATTTTAGTAGTTAAATTTTAATATGTTTTTAGTATAGTTGAAAAAAAAATCAATTTTTTTGGTGAGAAAAGGAGGGTTAACACGATTTTTTTAAATAAATAAAATAAATTTTTTAATTATAAAAATATGTAATTTGTAACGTTTTTACCGATTTGAATTTTATGTCCTATCTCATTTATAGTATAAATGAAATAAAATTATGTGTATTTCGTTTACACCGTAAACGAGATAAGACACACTAATGTGAAATGTATATATATCGTTTACAATATAAAAGAGATATACACAATGTTATAGTGTAAACGAGATACAGTACGACAAATTTTTAGCAGCTATAAAAGGAACTGCAACCATTTGTATTCTTCACAAACATTTCACTTCTTCTTCTCTTCCGTTTTTCTTCCAAAAATTAAGAAAAAATGTCTAGTAGTAGTGGATTTGCAGTTGTAAGTGTGTATCCTAAATGTCATATGAGAAACAGTGACACTAGGTGATATTTGAGTGTGATAATCCCATTCTGTTGTGCACTCGGCGAGTAAGTTCTTTGTCCGAGTTAAAGAGTCTGATATTGAGGAGCATTTGTGCTAGCAGAAGCAAAGAGGTTGGATATATGTTGCTAGCATCGATGGAAAATAGAGTTTCTTGGTTTCATCTGTTTTGGCTTCATGGCGACAAGCATGTGTGCCTCATGTTTGACATCCATGGAAGAATCATGACGGAACAAGTGATAGAGCTTTCTATGGAGGTTTGTGACGTCAGCAGTGGTGGATCTGGCTACTCGAATTTCATATAGGATGATCCACCTCTTACACCACCACCGCTACACTGTGCTAGTCTAGTGGTAGACATGAACGTGGATGGTGAGGAATCCGATAAGGAATATGTTGCCGATAGCAATGATAGTTGTTCTTCTGAAGAAGATGCGGAGGAAGAGTTTCTACCAGAGACACCGGTTGACGCATCAGTTTGGTATCTTCTACCTGTCCCTGATAAACCCCATATTGAGGGTTTATCTTGTATTGATTTTTGGAGATTTTAATACCTTTTACCCACATTTATTCAATGAATTAGCATGATTTTGTGATTGTCTCCTTATTTGTGCTTAAGTGTGAAAACATATTTTTTAAGACTTTAACTTGATGATTTTAATCTCCCTTTGATTCCACTAGATGCCTTGATGTGTTTGTTAGTGATTTCAGATTGAAAGGCTAGTAATGGATCAAAGGAGTGAAGAGGAAAGCATGCAAAGTGGAGAAAATCCTGAAAAACCAAAGAGTTGAACTCGCCCATGGAAGCGCGCGCACCAGGCGCTTACGCACACCTTGCGAACTACCCCATGGACGTGTACACGTGCTGTGCGCGTACGCGTCGGTGCTAGAATATGATTTTTTAATGAAAACGTGGCCAGCAAATTCAGAAGGATTGTGGGGGCCTAATCCCAACCAACTTTGGCACCAAAGATGCTATTTAAAGCTAAGGATTGAAGAGCAAAGGGATTCCAATCATTCACACATATTAGGATTAGTTTAGAGTTAGTTTTAGAAAGAGAAGCTCTCACTTACTCTCTAGGATTAGGATTAGGATTAGGTTTAGTTCTTAGATCTAGGTTTTCATTCACTCTTTCTTCTACTTCTACTCTTCAATTCTTGTTGTTACATTCATCATTCTTCTATTCTTTTGTTGTAATTTCCTTTATGTTGTTCTTGTACTTTGTTGTAGATCTACTATTGTTCCTTCCCTTTTCTTTCAATTCAATTCAAGGTAATTCATAATAAATGTGTTTCTTTGGTTTTCTATTGTTGATCTCCTGCTTTTGTAGTTGTAGATTCCCTTAATTCTTACAATTAATAATGTTTACCTTTATTGCCTCTTATGTGTTCGATAAAATGCCTCTTTTGGCTTTAGTATAGATTTTGTTCCTCTTGGTCTAGGTAGAGTAATTAGTGACTCTTGAGTTATCTAATTTTTTTGTTGATTGATAATTAGAAGTTGCTAATTGATTTGAATGCGTCTAAAGCTAGTCTTTCCTTTAGGAGTTTATTAGGACTTAAGGAATCAAATTGATTCATCCGCTTGACTTTCCTCCATGGTTAGAGGTTAACTAAGTGGGAGTAATGGACAATTTGTTGTCACAATTGAGGAGGATCACTAGGATAGGACTTCTAGTTCTCATATCTTACCAAGAGCTTTGTTAATTGTTAGTTTATTTTCTTTGCCATTTATATTTCTTGTCTAAAATCTCAAAAACCCCAAAATAACTCACAACCAATAACAAGACACTTTATTGTAATTCCTAGGGAGAACGACCCGAGGTTCCAATACTTTGGTTTATAAATTTAGGGGTTTGTTTTAGTGACAAACAACTTTTGGTATGAAAGGATTATTGCTTGGTTTAGAAACTATACTTGCAACGAGAATTCATTTGTGAAATTCTAAACCATCAAAAATCTAATCATCAAAATGGCGCCGTTGCCAGAGAGTTGCAATGGTGTTACATTATTGGTTATTGTACATATGTGAATAGTGTGAATATCTTACCTTTTTGCTTTGTTTGCTAGTTGTCGAATTTTATTTCTCTTGTTTTCTATTGGCTTTTGTTTTTATTTTCTCTTTTCATCATGAATTCTCACTTTGGGTATGAGTGTGATTACAATTATGTTGTAGGAGATGTGAATTTCAATGACAACATGCACCAAGGATGGGACAACCAAAGGTGGGAGGAGCCATATGCATATGATCAATCCTCATGGCAACAACTTCTACCAATGCACTATGAAGAAGAGTCATTCTATGATGCATACCAATCCAATGGCTATGGTGAATCTCCTTGTGACTTTCAAGAACCACCACCATATGCCTATGAGTCATATCCTCAACATAGCCCTCAACCGTACTCACAAGCCTCTTTTCACCAAATACCTCCATATGACCATGATCCTTACCTACAATGCCAACCTCCTTTTGAACCATATGAGCCATACATGGAACCATCCCAATATCACCACTTTCAAGAGCCAACTCCATACCATGACCAAGATGAACCACCTCTAATGCGTACAAATTTTTAACCATAAGATGAATTCTACCTTCCACCACAACCTCACATGGAAGAATATTCATTTCCATCGATCCAAGAGCCATGTGACCCCTATCATGATATCCAAGTATAACAAGAGTCAAGGGATCATCTCAAGGAAGCATTGGATCAATTTCAAGCAACCATGGAGCATGTTGTGCAACAAGTGGAAAAAGTGGAGAATGTTGAACCACCACACCCTAATTATGATGAACCACCTTCCTATTATGAACCCTTCTCCCAATATGATGAACCCTCCTATCCACCCCAACCTCTAATGGATGAAACCCTCGGTGTTCTTCTTCAAGGACAAGAGGAGATGACAAGGGATGTGCAACAATTTATGATCGCCTTGAATGAGGTGGTAAACCGGCTAGCATCCCAACTTTTGGACACTCAAGGAACTCCCATGGCTACATGTGGAGAATCTAAAGATGAGGTGGTAAACCGGCTAGCATCCCAACTTTTCGTCATATATTCCTTCACTTGAGTGGGTAAAACTCATTTCTATTAGCTTTATTGTCCCACTTGAGTATGGTTTGCTTGAAACGGATGGTCAACTTAGGATGATTTGTGGGACAAAGCGTAAGAGAAGAATGTTTAGTGGATGGCGTTGTAAATCAAGGCTCATTTTGGTTGATACTTCAAGGCTTAGATGCAAGGGTTGGGCTAGTGTTCAATTGAATGGGTCTAAAAGGAGAGTTTGGTATCACCTTGAGAATTCATCTTGCTTACCACCCGGATGGATTAATAATGATGATCAACTTCAAGATGGGTATGAAAATAAAGTGTGGGATCCCGGATTAGAAAAAAAGATCAACATTGGGAGCCCCAAGCTTGTGAAGAACTCCATCAACACTTGGCTCAATCCATGAAGAATGGAGCTTATTGGAGATCTAAGCATTGGTGGGAGTTTCAAGATAAATACAAGCACAAGCCACCTTGAGAGGAGCTCCCCGTAAGTCCAACTTAAGGACAATAAATAAAAGTGCTAGGTGGGAGACACCCCACCATGGTAAATTCTTTTCATTTTTCTCTTTTGTAAATATGGGTAGAACTAGTTTAATTTCATGTTTTGTTTAGTTAGTTGAGTAAATTTGGTAGTTTAGTATGTTAAATAAGGTTTTAGGGTGTTATGGTAGCTGTTTGGAGGTTTGGAATGCTTAGATTGGTGCAAAAACATAAAAAAATTTTGAAAAACAGAACACCATCCACGCGTACGCGCACTGTGCACGTACGCATGCATCTAGCGTTTTGGACCATCCACGCGAGCGCACCATGCATGCGCACGCGTGGATTGAGAAGTTCCACCTTCCAACCAAAAACCCGAGAGTTAGGCCTGCACTGTGCGGACATTGTGCCTTTGGCACAACCTCACTCGCGCGTACGCACACATGCCACGTACGCGCCACTCTCGGAATAATCCATCGACGCGGACGCACGCTGTACGTGTACGCATCGAACCCATTACACCACCATCCGTGCGCAAGCGCCATGCACGCTTACGCGCGGATTTCTTTCCTTTACCACATTTTTTTTCTTCTCCTCTTTCCATTTCTTTTCTTGTCCTTTCTTCTTCCCTTCTTCTACCCCTCATCCAACCTCCCAAACACCCTGGATAACCATTTATTTTAGTTAGTTAATTAGTTAGTTAGTTAGTTGATTAGTTAGTTAGTTTAATTGTCATTTAGTTCTCTCTTTTTCATTGTAAGTGTTGGATTAATATTCTTGTTTACCATTAATTGCTACTGAGTATTAAAAAAGGATATTTTCTTAACATCACTATGTTTATAATCCTTGTTGGATTCTATTGTTGAGGTTATATTTTGCTACTTGGTTTTAAGTTCTTCATGCTTACCTTTTGAGAATACCAAGTGATGAGAATTGCCTTCGAGCTTGCAACTCTTCTTGAATTACATGATTTGGCCACCATGTGATTTGAGCCTTATTCTGTGATTGGGCAACCTCTTGATGGGTGATGCTGTGCATATACCTTAATGCATTGTGTTCATGATTATATGCATCCATATATGTTTGACTTGAATGCTTTCATGCTTCTTTAACGCTTGTTTTATCTTACAAGTTCACTTAAAGCATCTCAAGCACACTGGACAAGTGAAGTGTATACTTCTTTTGATGACATAGCTTTTTATGCTAATGTGTGTTCTAAAAGGCGCCCAATTTGGAACTCACATACCTAATATTTCCTAATGTCACACTAATTCACTCACTCAATTCTAGTGATTTACCTCATTCCAACAATGTATGCTTCCCTGCTTCTGTTTTCTCATCTTATGGTGTTATATTTTTGTTTTTCATGATGGATGCACCACAAGCAATAACGGAAGAAAGATAAAGAACACGCAGCGACCAGTTGATTTACCAGTTGAAGGTAGCAATCCGGAGAGTAGCCGTACCCCCTTGCTCATCTTTGAATGCACCGAGGACGGTGCAAACTTTTAAGTGTGGGGAGGTCGTCCGACCGATCGGCGATTTTGGGTGACAAGTTTCTAATTCCAATACTTTTGCATTTCATTCTAGGATTTTAGGATTTTTGTTGCATTTTCTTAAATTTTGCATATATATACACAATAAGCTTAGTCAAAATAATGAAATTTTTCGAGAAAATTATCTATAGGGCACCAATTGATTTGAGTGGAAAACTTTTCATAGAACATGCTTGAATTATATATCTTGTGGATCATGTTTTTGAGCTAAGAACACAAGCAAGTGAGATTTGAGCCTAATGGTGTGGTTACATCTTATAACCACTTATTTTTCCTCTTGTGTGCATTATTCTCTTTCTATGATTGTAATCTTTGATTTGTTTGATTCTTTATGTCCATTATTTTTTGTATACATGGATTTATATGATTAAGGCCATTATTTCATTAACTCACTTACCCATATATCCTACCTTTTATCAACCATTGATTAGCCAACTTTGAGCCTACACTTAACCCACTTGTTCTTAATTTAGCACATTACAAGCCTTAAAGCGAAAAACAAATAAATGTCCTTAATTTGGATATTTGATTAGCTTAGGCTAGTGTGTATGAGTATCATTCAAGTGTGGAAAAACTTGGGACATTGGTTGGAAAAATGGTGTGTTTTTATATTTTTGTTGTAAAAATTGGGAATTGGGTACATACTCATGTATTGATCAAGTATAAAACTTTATGTATTAATACTCTTGTATATAGAAAGAAAAAAAGTGAGAAAAAGAAAAGAAAAAGAAAAGAAAAAGAAAAAAACAATATGGAAAATAAAAAAAATATATAGAAAAAGAAGAAAAAGAAAGAAATAAAAAGGGGACAAAATGCCCCAAAGCAAAGCTCAATAAGGATCAATGCATAAGTGTTGTGAAATAAAAAGAAAATGCATGAGTATGTTAAAAAAGTGAAAAATAGGTAGTTAGGTTATAATTTAATTGTATAGGATGTCATAGGTTAGGTGGGAAGTTTAAGCTTATCAAAGATTCAAATTTCAAGCTCACTTGACCATATATGCATCCTACCTTGATCCTAACCCCATTACAACCTAAAGAAAAGACCTCATAATACTTGTATGCATGCATGAAATATATGTTGATTGTTAGAAGAAAAACAAATCTTGGAAAGCATGATTAGGGGAGAATTGAGTGAATCAACCCTAAACACTTGAACGAATAGAGTGCAAACACATTCGGTGAGGGTTTGATGCTCAGTTACATGTCTCCACCTATGATCATCTCTTTTCATGCAAGTTTGTAAAAATATTTAATAACTCAATTCAATTGCGGATTAGACTTGCTAGTCCCTAGCCCTTGTGCTTATATATGTATTCTTGAGGGATTGATTTATTTTGACCAAGCAATTGCATTCATTTAGATAGTGCATATAGGTAGATTGCATTTAGTTAGTTTCCATTGAAAAAATGCCATACCCTTACTTCATTCTTGGTTTAAGCATGAGGACATGCTTGGTTTAAGTGTGGGGAGGTTGATAAATCCCATATTTAGGGTTTATCTTGTATTGATTTTTGGAGATTTTAATACCTTTTACCCACATTTATTCAATGAATTAGCATGATTTTGTGATTGTCTCCTTATTTGTGCTTAAGTGTAAAAACATGCTTTTTAGGCCTTTAACTTGATGATTTTAATCTCCCTTTGATTCCACTAGATGCCTTGATGTGTTTGTTAGTGATTTCAGATTGAAAAGGCTAGGAATGGATCAAAGGAGTGAAGAGAAAAGCATGCAAAGTGGAGAAAATCATGAAAAACCTAAGAGTTGAACTTGCCCATGGACGTGCGCGCGCACCAGGCGCTTACGCGCACCTTGCGAACTACCCCATGGACGCGTACGCGTGCTATGCGCATACGCGTCGGTGTTGGAATATGATTTTTTAATGAAAACATGGCCAACAAATTCAGAAGGGTTGTGGGGCCCAATCCCAACCAACTTTGGCGCCAAAGATGCTATTTAAAGCCAAGGATTGAAAAGCAAAGGGATTCCAATCATTCACACACATTAGGATTAGTTTAGAGTTAGTTTTAGAGAGAGAAGCTCTCACTTCTCTCTAGGATTAGGATTAGGATTAGGTTTAATTCTTAGATCTAGGTTTTCATTCACTCTTTCTTCTACTTCTACTCTTCAATTCTTGTTGTTACATTCATCATTCTTCTATTCTTTTGTTGTAATTTCCTTTATGTTGTTCTTGTACTTTGTTGTAGATCTACTATTGTTCCTTCTCTTTTCTTTCAATTCAATTCAAGGTAATTCATAATAAATGTGTTTCTTTGATTTTCTATTGTTGATCTCTTGCTTTTGTAGTTATAGATTCCTTTAATTCTTTCAATTAATAATGTTTACCTTTATTTCCTCTTATGTGTTCGATAAAATGCCTCTTTTGGCTTTAGTATAGATTTTGTTCCTCTTGACCTAGGTAGAGTAATTAGTGACTCTTGAGTTATCTAATTCCTTTGTTGATTGATAATTAGAAGTTGCTAATTGATTTGAATGCCTCTAAAGCTAGTCTTTCCTTTAGGAGTTAATTAGGACTTAAGGAATCAAACTGATTCATCCACTTGACTTTCCTCCATGGTTAGAGGTTAACTAAGTGGGAGTAATGGATAATTTGTTGTCACAATTAAGGATGATAACTAGGATAGGACTTCTAGTTCTCATATCTTGCCAAGAGCTTTGTTAGTTGTTAGTTTATTTTCTTTGCCATTTATATTTCTTGTCTAAAATCTCAAAAACCCCAAAATAACTCACAACCAATAACAAGACACTTTATTGTAATTCATAGGGAGAATGACCCGAGGTTCCAATACTTTGGTTTATAAATTTAGGGGTTTGTTTTAGTGACAAACAACTTTTGGTATGAAAGGATTATTGCTTGGTTTAGAAACTATACTTGCAACGAGAATTCATTTGTGAAATTCTAAACCATCAAAAATATAATCATCAGTCCCTCACCTAATTCCGGCATTATTAGTTGTACCCAGTCACTATCATACATTGGATCTGAATGCGATGCACGAGAAAATTCCATTTTCCAATATGGGTAGAGATTATTACAACCTAGACGGTGGTGTGAAATTTAGGATTGGCCACAGATCCAAAAACAAAGAGGTAAAGCACCCACCATGTCTCAGCACCATCGACAATTGGACAGCAATCTCATCTGTAGTGTCATCACGGCCTTGCTACTATCCAGCCCATCCGTCAGTATCTCTGTTCTACAAGGTGCAGTTAGGCAAAGCTATCATTTCAAACCCTCGTATATAAAGGTTTAGATGGTGAAGCAAAAGGTAATTGTGTAAATATACAGTGATTAAGAAGAGTCATATAATAAGGTGTCGAAGTTGCTCTAAGCATTGCAGGGTTGTTGTCCTGAAACAATATGTGATTTCAGAGCTGTACTGTATTATGAGCTTTAATTGTTATTTCATTTTCATTTTCAGTAATTTACTTTAAGTTCATTTACTTTATTGCCATGTCATTTAATTTTTTGTTTATGTTTCTTGATTAATCATCACTTAATTATGAATTGCCTAACTATAATAATCAATTAATTGTTTCTTGCTTAATCTGTTAATCATCGTAGAAATGCTAACCCAGTCACTGTGGTATTACTTGATGTGATTCGGTGCACTTGCCGATAAAATCATAAGAATCTTGGTAGAAACAAGGAAATCACTAAAAATATGCTCATGCATCACAACACCAAACTAAAGATCTTGCTTGTCCCCAAGCAAGAGAAAAAAATATGCATAAAGGATTCCCTTGATTGGAGTGGGTTGAAGAATTGCTCGTGGTATCTCAGTGGATGAAGTGATCAAGTGATAGTGGGGTGAACTCCAAACTGTATGTTCATGTAAGGATTTCAGTGCTTATTAGTCCTTACATTTGAAAGTCTTAGAACATAGGAATTTCATTCGGATAATATTATGGAAGTCTTTTTATAGATTGTCACCTTGAAGACAGCATTCTCTTTTCTTTCTCCTTTTGTGATCGTTATTTTTTTTTCTTCAGCTCTTTTTGGGGTATGATGATGGCTTAAAGCGGGCTAGGAATTTTTTTCAAAATAAGATTGGCATTGCAAGTATAGTCCCAACCCAACAATTGGCCAACAATCAAATTTAAATTAAAGGATTGTCACAATCAATACAAAATAAACGGGAGTTTTAAGTCCTGAGTCATCTTCCCTAGGAGTTGCAATGAAATGCTCCATTATTGGCTATGGAGGAAAAAAAGGGGTTTTGATTGCAAGAAAATCAAGTAATGTAAATAGCAAGGAAGTAAATAAACATGCAAGGAATTAAATGAAAGCAATTAAATTCAAAGGCAAGTAATCAAGGAAAAGGAAAATTCAAATGTTAGAAAACCTCTTGGCAAGGATTGAGAGCTAAGGTTACCTATCCTAGCCATTGACCACAAACACATGATGATTATAAAGAGTTAATCCTACTTAGTTAACCCTAACATGGAGGATAAGTCAAATAGGCATAGTTGATTTCAATCCACAAGTTCTAGTCAACTCTATTAATGAAAGACTTAGAGTTAGTAGAAACCAAATCAACTAACTACCCTAATATATCAATCAAGAATGGATATCAATGACTCAAGGGTGACCAAAGTTCTCAATTCCAAGCCAAGAGTGAAGAAAAACTAAACAAAAACTAAGTCAAGCATTTTTATCAAACACTTAGAGTACATGAAAATAAAAGCATATTAAATTGCAACAAAAATAAAATCTAAAGCTACCAAGTGCAAGAAATTAATAATAACAACTAAAGAAAACAATAATGACATGGAAAAATAAATTTGCATTAAATGAAATTAAGGTCAACAAAAAGTGTTCATAACATAAAAATGACAAAATAAAGGAAATAACAATCACACTATCAGAACTTCCACTTTTCTTAATCTTACTTGTCCCAAATTCTAAAAATTTTCTTCAACTTTTTCCTTTCAAAAACCCTTTGTTGCATATGCTTAAAAATAATGGAGGCAAGCAATCTCAAAAGTAGGATGAACTAAAAAGAAATCAGTCATGATTATCAACCAAAGACAAAAGCATATATAAAGAATTAAAGCTCAAAACAGAGTTACCTCCACTTTTGTCCTTCTAAGTTATATTCTACATAGTCTCTAACATCAAAATTAGAGTGGTTGCTTGTCCTCAAGCAACAAAGAACAATAGTAGTAATGAAATTATGAATAATCATGATTATATAGTCAAAGTCAATGAATGATTCAAGAGCTTAATCAAATGTGACAAAAAAATTAAAGATTTTTTTGTGCACGGAAAAACCAAACTTATTGTCACAATGTGCATGGTGCAAGTAAGATGCATGAAGTGGATTAGCTAAAGAAATAACTAAACTAGACTAAGATGCATGCATAAGTGTGAATGTGTACAATAGTATGCCAAGTCCCAGTAGAGTTGGTGTGTACACCAAACTTAGTACTTTACTCATTTTGGGATTTTGCTAGCTAAACCTCATTGCTTTTTTTGCATGTGAAATAGACATGTAGAAAAATGGATGAGAATTTATCTATGCATGCCACCAAAGTGAGTGTGCCTTAGCAAATATGTAAGTGCATCCATACATGCAAAAATAGAGCAGATAATCATGAGAGCCTTGCATACATAAACATATATAAACATTAAAAACAAACGAAGGCCTTGCATGCATGTGTATATATAAACACTAATAACAAATGCAGGCCTTGTATGCATGCATGTGTATAAAAACACCAAGCTTATGAGAGCCTTGTACGCATGAAAATTTAAGAAACAATTATGATGCATGCTATGGCATATTAGAGACTACCAAAAAAAAACTAAATGAAAACAAAAGATGCAACTACTCAGTGTGATTTTATGAAATAGAGGTGTACAAATATGAAATACTTTGCATGAAGAAAAGGTGGCAATACCAAACTTGATGTGGTGACACCAAACATAGTGATGCACATTCAACTTAAATTTGTGCCAAGCACCCAGTGAGGATAAAATCTCATGTTATTGTGTGCTAACACCAAACTTATTCCATGCAATACACATCAAGATTATTTGAACATTAAAGAAAAGAGTAAGAAAAAAAGTTACCAAAGATTGGGTTGCCCAATAAGCGCTCTTTTTACGTCGTTAACTTGACATGTGGTTCTTGAATTTTCTCCCTCTTCTTCCAGTTGGTTAAGAGAAAGGACTTCAATGGATATGAGGAGAAAAAAGATAACCACCAAAAATCAACCCCCATACAACTCTCTGATTCACTGGGACCAAGAAAAGTATATTCGAATGTTGGGGATAAAGACTTCAATTCAAAAGTGGGTGGTGTAATCAAATTTTCCTTCCAAGGGGCTTGCATGCATAGAGTTGAAGAGACTTGTATGACATCCTCCTTAATTGTTAGAATATGCATGCATGGAGTGTGCATGACTTCCTCTTTTATTTGTACATCTTCCTCTTTATCGATATGTGAGGGTGGAGTGTTTTCTAATTCACTATAGGACGGACTCCTTTAATTGATTTTCTCATATTCTTTTGTAGGATTTTGCATTATTTATCTTAGAAAGGATTTTGCATTTGTTAGGTTAGCAATTGAAAAGGCATTAGTAGATCTCTCAGCAAGTTGTTTTGTAATTTGCCCCATTTAAACTTTTAGATTCCTAATGGAGGCTTCCTGGTTCTTGAAGTTGGCCCTGGTTTCTTGCATAAAATTTTGGGTTTGTTGTATGGATGTGGATGTGGTTTGGGAGAGTTGTCCTAAGGCAAGCTCAAGTGGTCAAGGTTTTTGATATAAATAATCAGGGGGTAAGGGTAAAAATTCTTGTGTAAATATAGCAGCTATTTGCTGTAGTCTTCCCAGGCAAGATCAAGAGATGATGGTTCTTTATGGATGGGATATGAAACACTGAAGTTCCTTGTTCTTGACTTTCTCAACCACAATCTAGATAGTTCATGGAAATTTAAATCATTTTATGGTGGCAAAAAGTATCCCATGTAGTTTACTTACTCAAACTTCATCATTCCTTGTTCTTAACTTTCCCAACCAAATTCATGATAGTTGCTCCACCCTTGGGAAAATGAATCATTCCGTGGCATTGTTTTTCAATCAGAATCTGAATAATTCCTCCATTCATAGAAATATGCATCATTTTGTGGTCATGAGAAATATCCCATATAGTGTTCTTGTTCTATGGGTGATTCAAACTCCATCATTCTTTGATTATTCTGCAAAAACACAACACCAAGAGAAATAGAAATTGGGATTTCCCATGTCACAGTGAAAAAAATTCTGAATGAGGCAATAAAACAAATAGGTAGATAACCAAAACTAAAAGAATAATAAAAAGAAGTAAATAACAAAAGCAAAAAGTGTCTAATCTAGGTAATCAAATAATGAGGTAGTTATTAATCACAATTACTCCCTGACAACGGCGCTAAAAATTTGATATCAATTTCATCAACATGTGCACCGAATTGCATCAAGTAATACCATGGTGAGTGGATTATCATTCCCATGAGGATTAACAAATTAAGCAAGTAATGATTAATTGATTATTCTAGTTAGACGATTCAAATTTGGATGATGATTAATCAAGAAACATAAATAGGAAACTAAATGACTTGGTAGTAAAGTAAATGAACTAAAAGTAAATGACTGAAAATGAAAATGAAATACCAATAAAGCTCAGAAAGGAATTAAAGACAATCAATAATAATCAACTAAGAAGATAAGATGAGATAGAATATTGAGAATCAGATATGTTAAATCCTTCTGATCAATGAGTTTCACCTCTATTTCAACCATGTAATTATAGATCTCTGACAAATCATAGGTAACTGAATCTCAATTTCTTGGTGATTTAATTTCTCTTAATCTAATCAATTACCAATTTCTTGATCAATTTCTCATGAAAAAAGATAAAGCACATTCTCTGACTTAGCATCACACAATTCTATGGATCTAGATATTAGGTGATTATATGTTACTTATTAACTCCACATTTAAAATCACAAGAACTGGGGGAGAGAATTTTCAAGCTCAATTAGTATGATCACTTTTTCAAGTATCTCATATAATTCAAGTCAAATTCAAACTATTTTTCAATAGATTTGAATCCTTAAAATGAAGAACGAAAACTATTCCCTAAGAAGCAATAATGCATAAATCAAAGATAGAGAAGAAAGAACAATTAATCCATTAGAGATAACAGAGCTCTTCTCCTCAGCAAAGGAGAATTAGTGCCTCATAACTGAGAACACAAAACTAAAATAAAAAGAACGAAAAAAATGAAAGTGAAAAGAAAAGCGTCTATAGTCTGTGTATGTGCCGCCCCCCAGTGTTCTCTCACTCCCTATTTATAACATATTACAAATTCAAATGTAAATTCAAATTCGATTCATATTAAATTCAGAACTTAATTGAGCTTGATCTCATGGGCTTGTGCTAATCTTGATTCAACTGCTTAGAATCTTAAAGAATTGAAGAATTAGTGAAGAATTTGGAACACTGTGAATTGGGCCCATTGTAGCATTGCATGCCAAAATAATGGCATGGGGAGCCAAATTAAAAATGTGCCTCTGTTCCATTTTCATGTTTCATGCCAAAATAATGGTGTTAGACGCGAACTGGGTATCGTACGTACACATGTGGGATGCGTACGCATGAAGACCTTTTTAGCTAAAAACATGTGTACGCGCATGAAATGCGTATGCATGAGGTCCTTCATGCTAAGTACGTGGCCTCTGTTCCCTTTTGGCGTTGTACACCATGATAATGGTGTTGGACACCAAACTACAAACGTGCGTATGCACATTAGATGCGTACGCATGACATCCTTTTTTGCTACAGTTTTGTGTAAGCATGATTCCTTTTTGTCATAAGCTCCCTCTCTGCTTCTCTTGATCCTTTGATAGTGCTTTTGCTTCTCTTTTTTTCATATTTTCCTACAATCATCAAAGTTCACAACAATTCCACAAAACATTGATTGATGCATAAAAATCTCGGTAGAAATAAGGAAATCACAAATTTTATTCATAGAAATGATAATTAAAAACAACTAAAGATGCTCATGCATCAAATACCCTTTAGCATACCCTATACGTCAGCATGCATGATCGTGCAACTCTCCAAATTACACAAGAAGCCTATAATAAAATGTCCTAGGTGATTGCGAAATATTTTACCACAGAATAGATTGTTGTAGAGAGAAAAGAATGAACCATCAACATTTAACTTGATGTATGACTCTAGAGGAGGTTGTCACCTGATTAACTTGTTTGGCATAGTCTTCAGTGCATGCAAAAAAAGCTTATTTTTCAAGGCATTTAGAATATCCTCACTTCAGACATTTATAGCCACAGAAGTCGTTATAAGGAGAGTGTGCTTTCTTTCAAAGATCAAAGTGTTTAGTAGAAACAAAGAGAAGAAATTGCTACTCCAAACAAGCAAGTCCAATTATCATTTTTAGAGAGATTCTTAGCAAACCATTCCCTAAGATTTAGAGAAAAGAAACCTTGGATATAATCAACAGGTCGAAGAATTTGCCAAACTTGGGGTACAAAAAAGTAATTTCAGAGGACATGGAATTCTACAACCTTTTTCAAAGTTTCTCTTCATCCCATACGGGAAAAACTAGACTAAACTTTAGGAGGGACAAGAATTAATTTTGTAATAAGATTAAATTAAATATTTTAAGAAAACTAAATTAAATTTTTTATATAATTTATAAAGAAAAACTAAAATTTTGGGGAGCTATTGCCCCCCGCCTCTGATCTCACACACCTAAAAGTGAAAAGAAGTCCATAATAGTTGTGCACAATTGCCTGAAATTACTTGAAATGTTTAGTTAGCCAAACGATTGCCATTATGCATCCATTTGTGCTGTAAGAAATTGATACGAAATCAATTACCAATATGCTAGCATTTTTCTCAATTCTTGGCCAAGTGGATCAGATTCCTTTTCAAAGCTTAGAAAAAAATGGCTTTCCTTTCAACCAGAGGAAGAATATTGCTCCCACAATTGTATTTTGCTATGAGAACTTTTGTCTACAAAGAGTTTTTCTTCTTAACTAAATCACATGCATCTAATCTTTATCACAAAAACTCGGTTAACATTCTTAATATGTTTTTAATCCCTAACCTTCCTGTAGGTTTGGGTTTACTAACATATTTTCAATTGAGCAAAAAAGCGTGTGTTTAGTTTGTGTTTTTATCTTCTATTTTTATTTTTAGTGTTTTCTATTTTTTAGATTTTGTGAAGGTAAAAGTGAAAACATGAGATGAAAATAGAAAATAGGATTTTATTATTTTTACTATTTTTATTTTTTTCTTTACAAAATTCAAAAAACAGAAAACACTAAAAATAAAAATACAAACCAAACACACCCTAAATCTTCTTAAAATGTTTAGTTTTATCCTATAAGAAATTTTTACGTTTTTGGTCAATTAAATTACTAGTAATAACAGATAAAGGAGCAATTTTGCATAATATTATTAAGGCCCAGCCCAGCTGGCAAGTTGGCCGATCCGGCCCACGAACAACCCGACCTGCGCGGTCGGGCTGGCAGGCATAATCCATCCGGACAGCGACCCGGACACCTGCATCCCTGCTGCCAACCACATGACAGTTCGGAGAAGAAGCTTCCTGAAAGGAGACCTCTCCTGTGGGGCCCGCTCTATGGACAGGGTATATATGGGAAAGGTCCTACTCCTCCACCAAGGTACGTCACCATCACCTTTACTCTTACTGCCATCTGGGCCATTTCTGACTTGAGCGTTGATGACAAGTCATCATATGCTAGCTTTTCAAGCAAATTTAACTTGTTTCATTAGTTTTTATGCACTTTCTTGCATTGTAAATTAGTAATTTGGAGTGGAATTGCATGGTTTCTTTGAATCAATCAACCACCCTTTAATTGACACAAAATCATCAAGTTTAAGCAAAAATTAATTGGTTTTAAATGAATTTTAAGCTTTGTGAATTTTGTGATACTTTGATTGGTTGTTTTGATTACTTGTAGGTGAAGAAATGAAAAAAAATAAAGAAAGCATGCCCAAAGGAAGAAAAGCGTGGTGCAACACAATTAGCAAGAGCACAAAGCTCTCTCCAAGAGCCTAGAGCTCTTGCCAAGAGCTTTACTTCAAAGGCAAGGCCAAGCAAAAGGGAGAGTTAGGATCTCCATGAGAACCGAGCGCTACATCAAGGGAGGAAGCAAGGCAAACTTCAAAGCTCAGCTCTTGCCGAGAGCTTTACCAAGAGCTTTCTCGAGCATGTCTCTAAGAAATTCAAGGAAGAAAAGCTTGCCAATGCACTCCACAAGTTTCAAACTCAAGACCAAGGGGGAGGGGGCAGCGCTACCTCACAAGAAAAACAAGCCAAAATTGGCTTGTTTTCACTCACCAATGATTGAACCAAGGGCATCAAGGAAGCTAGGCATTAGGCGTCACTTTGTTGCCAAGAAGAACGACCAGCATTTGCTCTCCTAAAGGATCAAACCTTGGGACGACGCGTGGACGACGCCTCCGCGTCACTTTCCCGCGACCTGTACGTACCAGAAAATGTTGGGCGCTATTTTTGGGCGCCATTTTGACGATCGGAATTCCTATTGGTAAAGAAATTCACAAATATAATCGCGTTGTAAGTATAGCTTCTAAACCAACAGAAAAACCTTTCGTACAAACGTTTGGTTGTCACAAGTTATAAACCCAATAAAATTTATAAACTGAAGTATTCAAACCTCGGGTCGTCTTCTCAAGGAATTGCAGGGAAGTATGATTTATTATTGGTTATGTAAAAAGATATGTTTTGGGTTTTAAAAAGGTTTGAACAAGAGAAATAAATTGCAGGAATTAATAAATCAATAGCTAATAAAACTCTTGGCAAGATATGAAAACTGGAAGTCCTATCCTAGTTATCCTTATCAATGGTGATGAGAATTGTTTATTTGCTCCCACTAAGTCAACCTTTAGCTATGAAGGTAAGTCAAGTGGACTAATCAATCTAACACCTAAAGTCCTAGTCAACTCCTGAGGAAAGACTAGAGTTATAGGAATCTAAATCAATCAGCAAAGATATTAATTATCAATCACGATGAGTTTGACAACTCAAGAGTTACCAATTAATCAACCAAAGCCAAAAATGTAGAAAGCTAAATTAAAATCATATATTTGAAAATACCTCAAATTGCATTAGTTAAGAAAATCCCAACATGAAAAGTTCATAAGCCAATTTGGGAAACTAAAATAAAATAATAGAATAAATAAAAGTAGAAGAAATATTGAAGTAAAGGAACATTGAACCTGTGATGAAGAAGAAATAAATCCTAATCCTAATAGAAATCTTAATCCTA
Organism: Arachis duranensis; assembly: GCF_000817695.3. NCBI lineage: Eukaryota > Viridiplantae > Streptophyta > Magnoliopsida > Fabales > Fabaceae > Arachis > Arachis duranensis. The sequence continues at coordinate 45,235,517 of NC_029777.3, read as the reverse complement.
AATCCTAAGAGAGAGGAGAGAACCTCTCTCTCTAAAAACTACATCTAAAATTATGAAAAGTGAATTATGATCTGATATAAAGTATATGATGAATGAATGAATTTTCCATCGGATTTCCTATCGGTAAAGAAATATAAAAATATAATCGCATTGTAAGTATAGCTTCTATACCAACAGAAAATCCTTTCGTACAAACGTTTGGTTGTCACAAGTAACAAACCCAATAAAATTTATAAACCGAAGTATTCAAACCTCGGGTCGTCTTCTCAAGGAATTGCAGGGAGGTGTGTTTTATTATTGGTTATGGAAAACAATGTTTGGGTTTGAAAAAGTTTTGAACAAGAGAAATGGATTGCAGGAATTAATAAATTACTAACTAAGAAATCTCTTGGCAAGGTATGAAAATTAGAAGTCCTATCCTAGTTATCCTTATCAATGGTGATGAGAATTATATTTTTGCTACGACTAAGTCAACCTTTAACTATGAAGGTAAGTCAAGTGGATAAATTAATTTAACACCTAAAGTCCTAGTCAACTCCTAAGGAAAGACTAGAGTTATAGGAATCTAAATCAATCAGCAAAGATATCAATTATCAATCACGATGAGTTTGACAACTCAAGAGTCACCAATTAATCAACCAAAGCCAAAAGGAAAAAATCTAAATTATTTATATAATAAATAGAAGAAAGCAATCATGAGTCTGAAATACCTCAAATTATATTAGTTAAGAAAATTCTAACATGAAAAGTTCATAAACAAATAAAAGAGAAAATATATAAAAAGAACATTGAACCTGCGATGAAGAAGATAAAAATATTCCTAAATCCTTTAAGAGGAATCATAATCCTAATCCTAAGAGAGAGGAGAGAACCTCTCTCTCTAAAAACTACATCTAAAATTATGAAAAGTGAATTATGATCTGATATGAAGTATACGATGAATGAATGGATTTCCCCAATTTATAGCCTCTAATATATGCTTTTTGGGCCGAAAACTGGGTCAGAAATAGCCCATAAATTGCCCCCATCATTTTTTGGTACGTACAGGTTGCGGGAAAGTGACGCGGAGGCGTAACGCGTGGATTGAAGTTCGCAGATGCAACGCGGGCGCGTCATCTACGCGTTCGCGTCGCCTAAATTTGGGGCAGCTATGGCAAATTATATATCATTGCAAAGCCCCAGATGTTAGCTTTCTAACGCAACTAAAACCTCATCATTTGAATCTCTGTACCTCAAGTTATGGTCAATTTAGTACCAAGTGGTCAGGCTGGACAACTTTAGCAGTTCCTTCAACTTCTTGTATTCCTTCCACTTTTGCATGCTTCCTTTCCATCCTCTGAGTCATTCCTGCCTTGTAATCTCTAAAAACATTTAACACACATATCATGGCATCAAATGGTAATAAGAGAGGTTTACACATAGCAAATTTAAAGCCCAAAGCAGCATGTTTTCAATCATAGCACAAATTCTGGGAAGGAATTGTAAAACCATGCAAATAGTATGAATAAGTGTGCAAAGGCTTGATAGAAACCACTCAATTAAACATAATATAAACCATAAAATAGTGGTTTATCAACCTCTCCACACTTAAACATTAGCATGTCCTCATGCTAAGCTCAAGAGAAGCTATAAAGGAGTGAAGAGGAATGATAGAGAGTATGTAATGCAACCTATCTATGTGAATGTAACTACATGCAAAATATTTCTACCTACTTGGTTAAAAGTAAATAAGTTCTCCAAGACAAATATGAATCAAATTCCACTAATTCAAATTACACAATAAAAGACAAGTAAACTTGTAAGAAGATAGCTCATGAAAGCAGGGAGCACATAATCAAGCATTGAACCCTCACTGGTAGTGTATATCACTCTAATCACTCAAGTGTCTAGGGTCAATCACTCTATTCTTCCCTAATCATGCTTTCTAAACTTTGTTCTTCATCTAACCAATCAACAAATATTTAGTATACCCATGCACACATCATGAGGTCTTTTCAAGGTTGTAATGGGGCCAAGATAAGGGTGAGGATATATGTATGGCTAAGTGTGCTATAAATTGAATCTTTGAGTAACTTAACATTGGGGTAATTTTGTCCCCTTATTTATTTATTTATATTATATATATATTTTTCTTTTTTTTCTCTCTCTTTTTTTTATAGAGACATAAAAACTAAAATAACATATCAATGCATATAAAATTTTTTTATTTTCTGTTTTACATGAGTAGGTACCCAAAATTTCCAATATTCAAAATTAGAAACATGATACATTCCCTTATTAACCCATGTTCCCACAGTTTTCTCACACTTAGTTGATGCACAACCTCTATCTTAAGCTAACCAAAGATTCAATTGGGATATTTAATTTGTTTTTCTGCTTAAAGCTAGTGATGTGGTAAAATATTAAACAAATGGGGATTAAAAAGCTCAAAGTGGCTAACAAAGGTAATTTAAAGGGTAGGCTTATTTGGGATAAGTGAGCTAAACAAATGATGGCCTCAATCATATGCAAGCATGTAAATATACTAAATAATGGACATACAAAATGGAACAAAGTAAAGATTGCAATCATAGAGAAGAAAACACACAAGAATAAAATATTTAAATAATGTAACCATGCAATTAAGCTCAAAATCTTATGGGTTGTGTGTTCTTAGCTTTTTAAATTATGTTCCAAATACTTCAAACAAATTTAATACATAGAAAATTTTAATTTTTTTAAATTTAAATTAGTGAAAATTTTCAAAAATAGGGTCTTAAAAAGAAACTTATTATTTTTCAACCAAGTAGTACTTAAATGCAAACAATCAACTACACATGCAATCTATTATGCAATGCAACAATGAACAAACAAAGAAAATAGAATATTGGTGTTGAGAAGAGAATAACTAACCTGTGGAGATCGGTATCGACCTCCCCACACTTAAAGATTGCACCGTCTTCGGTGCATGCTAAGATGTACAAGTGGACGGGCTGCTCCAACTGATGTCTTTCTCTATAGATTGTGCAGATTGACTTGCTTGTCTCCCCATTAAGAAGCTTTTTCTCTCTCTTCGTGGTGGCCATCCTGAAAAAAGAGAAAAAGGAAGGAAAGTAACCCAAAAATAAAGATAAGAACATAAATAAAATATGGGTGTTAATGCCAAATAATAAAGGTCTCAATTACATGGTAGCTACAACATGCAAGTGAGAAAATAGTGGAAGCAAATGGCATATCAATAGTGCAAAAGATGCAACAATGGGAAAGAGAGTGTGGGTAATGCAAGATAGTGTAAGTGTATATCAATGCAAAAGGAATATCAATATTATAAAAATTAGCATTGACTTATGAATAATAATACCCAATTAGAATAAAACAAGTCATGAAGCACCAGAATAATTCAAGAAAAGATGCAATAGTTGAAGAAGAGAATTTTAACACCAATGAAAAATAAAAAGAAAGTAAGAAAGGAGGAAGAAAGAAATAAGAGGGAAAGAAAAGATTTAGATATGGGGAAGAAAAACCAACAGAAAAACCTTTCGTACAAACGTTTGGTTGTCACAAGTAACAAACCCAATAAAATTTATAAATCGAAGTATTCAAACCTCGGGTCATCTTCTCAAGGAATTGCAGGGAAGTATGATTTATTATTGGTTATGTAAAAAGATATATTTTTGGGTTTTAAAAAGGTTTGAACAAGAGAAATAAATTGCAGGAATTAATAAATCAATAGCTAATAAAACTCTTGGCAAGATATGAAAACTGGAAGTCCTATCCTAGTTATCCTTATCAATGGTGATGAGAATTGTTTATTTGCTCACACTAAGTCAACCTCTAACTATGAAGGTAAGTCAAGTGGACTAATCAATCTAACACCTAAAGTCCTAGTCAACTCCTGAAAAAAGACTAGATTATAGGAATCTAAATTAATTAGCAAAGATATTATTATCAATCACGATAAGTTTGACAACTCAAGAGTTACCAATTAATCAACCAAAGCCAAGAATGTAGAAAGCTAAATTAAAATCATATATCTGAAAATACCTCAAATTGCATTAGTTAAGAAAATCCAAACATGAAAAGTTCATAAGCCAATTTGGCAAACTAAAATAAAATAATAGAATGAATAAAAGTAGAAGAAAAATTGAAGTAAAGGAACATTGAACCTGTGATGAAAAAGTAATAAATCCTAATCCTAATAGAAATTCTAATCCTAAATCCTAAGAGAGAGAGGAGAGAACCTCTCTTTCTAAAAACTACATCTAAAATTATGAAAAGTGAATTATGATCTGATATGAAGTATATGATGAATGAATGGATTTTTCCACTTTATAGCCTCTAATTTATGCTTTCTGGGACGAAAAATGTGTCAAAAACAGCCCAAAAATCGCCCCCAGTGTTTTTTGGTACGTACAGGTCGCGAGAAAGTGACGCGGAGGCGTCGTCCACGCGTTTGCATGTATTGAAATTCGCAGATGCGATGTGGGCGCGTCATCCACGCGTTCGCGTCACCTAACTTCGAGGCCGCTATGGCAAATTATATATCGTTGTGAAGCCCCGGATGTTATCTTTCCAACGCAACTAGAACTGCATCATTTGGACTTTTGTAGCTCAAGTTATGGTCAATTTAGTATCAAGAGGTCAGGCTGGACAGCTTTAGCAGTTCCTTCAACTTCTTGTATTCCTTCCACTTTTGCATGCTTCCTTTCCATCCTCTGAGCCATTCCTGCCCTGCAATCTCTAAAAACACTTAATACACATATTACAGCATCAAATGGTAATAAGAGAGGTTTACACATAGCAAATTTAAAGCCCAAAGAAGTATGTTTTCAAACATAGCACAAATTCTGGGAAGGAATTATAAAACCATGCAAATAGTATGAATAAGTGTGCAAAGGCTTGATAAAAACCATTCAATTAAACACAATATAAACAATAAAATAGTGGTTTATCAGGCGCGCAACAATTTGGCAAGGAAGGCACTAAGCTCGGCTCTTGGTGACACCCGAGCCTTGCCCTGGGAGCAACTTCCATGGGGCAAAAATTCATCAAAAATCCAATTTAATTCATTTCTTCACCAAATTTGAAAGCCCACCCAAATTCCGAAATCCAAAATAGGAAGTGTATAAATAGATGTCAGTTAGACTTAGAAAGGACTTTTACCTTTTTTTACTTTTCTTTTGATCATTTTTAGACTTTTTGGATTTGGAGTTTGCTTCTGTTTTGAATTTTGATTTTCTTTGAAATTTGGCTTGACTTGGCAAGGAGAATTGAGTTCTCTTCCTCTGGTTTTTCTTATTTTCCTTTTCTGCACACTTAGCTTGAGTCTTGGGTGTTGAGAATTGAGGAAATTCTGTCTCAATCTCACCTTGAGATCTCTTTGTTCATTTCTCTGCAAAATTCAAGATTTGGTGATTTGAATTCAAGTTTCTTTACTATTTTTATCTTTAATTTGTTTGCAATTGTTCTTTGAGTTGGATCGATGAAGGCAGTGAGATCTAGACTTGGTTTTCTAGTCTCTTGACCCCTGAGATCTGTATTTTCATTTTAGTTCATCTGCAGAAGGCTTCTTCAAGCTAATTTACTTTTCTGTTTAAGATCTGTTTCAATTCAAGTCATCTTCTACTCTTCTACTTGTTGCAATTTACTTTTCTTTGTTTAAATTCTGCAATCCCAGCTCCCTGATCCCTTTATTATTTAAGGAATTTACATTTCTTGCACTCCAAACTTCTGCAATTTACATTTCTTGCACTCTAAATTTCTGTTATTTACTTTACTTGTTCTTTAAGATTCAGCACTTTTACTTTCTGTTCTCTTTAATTTACTGTAATGCTCCCCTCTCCTTTTACAATTTATGCAATTTAGCTTCTGTCAATTACAAATCACTCAAATCAACTCTTGTTTGCTTGACTAAATCAACTACTAAACTAAAATTGCTCAATCCTTCAATCCCTATAGGATCGACCTCACTCTAAGTGAGTTATTACTACTTGATACGATCCGGTACACTTGTCGGTGAGTTTTGTGTTGGATCATCTTCCACACCATCAAGCGTCGGAGTTTCATTGCAGATGGCTCCCTCCTTACTTCACAAAGAGCTCGAGAGGTCATCAGTCTGCACGTTTAGCTTTCCAGACCTAGATCCAGGCCGATTCTCACCTTCACACCTAGAAAATGTCCTAGACTCATCCAGAACCCGAGCAACCAGACATTGGCACCATTTGTGGGGATCTGGCCTGAATGGACTTTATGTTGGGTCCTGTGGAGGCGGACGACAGAGCCAAACCACGCGGGGGAGAAATGGCACCCCGAATCAGTAGGATAGCCCCTGTGGCTTCCCCCACGAGCGCATAAGGTCACCCCCGCGGTGACCCGAGCCGCCCTAGCGCTCTTAGAAAATGCATCCTTTTGGAGGAATAGGCAGTGACAACACCAGAATTATGTAGGAGTTGCGCCACAGGGTAAAAAACTTGGTACGTGAGCTAGCAAGTCAGGAGCGTTACCAACCAGCTGGTGGACAGGACCGCTGCCGGTCTCCTGAAAGGGAAGGAGCGGTCCCCATAGGAGTCGGTGCAAAAGTCCCCAAAGAAGTCATTCCAAACGCAGCCCGAACTCCCAACCAGAATCAGAAAGCTAAGGGGAAAGCAGGGAGGCGCCAAGAAGACGGCAAGATCCCCTGATTTACACCCGACCTCCGATGTGACAAACCACGGAGGAGAACCGAGAAGACAGCAAGAAAGAGCAAGGAGAATCCAACGTCCCGTAATCATGGGGGTAACCCCCTTCCATCATTCTATCCTCGAGGTCCGGCTACCAAAGCACTTCGATAAGCCAACGGACATGAGGTATGATGGGACCCAAGACCCTCAAGAGCATCTGATGGCTTTCGAGGCCAGGATGAATCTAGAAGGGGTAGGCGATGAAGTGAGATGTCATGCATTCCCCGTTATCTTGGCAGGCCCGGCAATACGTTGGTTCAGTGCCCTCACCCAAGGCTCCGTTACGACCTTCGCAGACATCACCCGCGCTTTCCTAGCTCAGTTTACCACACGTATTGCTAAAGCGAAGCACCCGATCAACTTGCTCGGGGTGACACAAAGAAGCGGCGAATCAACCAGGAAGTACCTGGATAGGTTCAATGATGAGCGCTTGGAGATTGACGGCCTAACCGACTCGGTGGCCAGTTTGTGCTTAACGAACGGGTTGCTGAATGAGGATTTCAGGAAATACCTTACCATAAAGCCCATGTGGACAATGCAAGAAATCAAAAATGTTGCTAGGGAATATATCAATAATGAAGTGGTTAGCCAGGTTGTGGCAGCCAACAAACGACAACCCGCCTATAACCATACTTGTCTGGCCGAAAACGGAGAAAGGCCAAGGGAACACTCCAAGGATGGAGCTCCAGCTAAAACCTTCAAGCCGTTCCCCTGGGTAGGGAAGTTTACCAACTACACCCCCTTGACAGCCCCAATCGTTGAAGTCTATCAACAGATTACCGACAAAGGCATCTTTTCAAAGCCCCTACAACTCAAGGATAGGACAGGAGGGAACAAAAACCTCTATTGCGACTACCAGAAGGGCTACGGCCACAGGACCCAAGACTATTTCGAACTAAAAGATGCTCTAGAGCAGGAAATCCAGGAAGGTAAGTTGTCAGAATTCTCCCACCTCATAAGAGAGCCCAGAAGGCGAGATCGCGATAGAACTGGCAATAACAAGAGCCGCGCCGTGAGACAGAGACAAGAATCCAAGGTGGACAATAAACACGGCCTCACCATCATGAACGTTGTGGTTTGGAAAGACGTGGCTCCTAGGTCGAAATTGGCATGCAGAAAGGACGGCAAAGTCTTAGCAGTGTCATCATATAACCCCATGACTTCCCCAGGAGATTTCGGTCAATGGCATTTGGTCCAGAAGACCAATGGTTTGACGAGTTGCCAGAGAACCCTCCTTTGGTGATCACGGCAAGAGTAGGGACTGGGCTGGTCAGGCGAATCCTCGTGGACACGGGGGCCAATTCGAACATCCTGTTTCGTAATGTTTTTGACGCTCTAAGCTTCTGGGCCTCTGACCTAAGGACCCACCAACACGGTGTGGTTGGCTTGGGCGACAAATTTATAAAGCCTAATAGGATAGTTTCTCTACCGATCTTAATAGGAGGGGACGAGAGAAGAGGTTGGTAATGGCGGAGTTCGTTGTCCTAAGGGACTCCAGGGCCTACAAAATCATCCTGGGTAGGAAAACCATCAATGAGTTCAGAGCAGTGATTTATACTAAGCTACTGGTGATGAAGTTTGTTTCTGACGATGGGTCAGTTGGATCTATCAGGGGAGATTTGGAAACGGAGGTTGCTTGCAACAACGCCAGTCTCTCCTTGAAGAAGAAATCCAAAGAAGCATCCGGGGTCTTCTTGGCCGACCTGGACGCACGAGTTGACGACAAACCCAGGCCAGAACCCGAAGGAGACCTTGAGAAATTCAGGGTCGGCGACTCGAAAGGAAAGTTCACATTCCTCATGACTTAAAAGAGATGTTGGTAGAGATGATCAGGGCAAACGTCGACCTTTTCGGCTGGACACCCGCCGACATGCCGGGGATTGACCTCCGGATCATGTCGCACCACCTAGCTATGAAGACCAAGACTAAGCCAGTGGCACAAAGGAGGAGAAAAATGTCCAAAGAAAGAGCAGACGAGGTGGCCAGACAAACGACCAGCCTGTTAGAAGCAGGATTCATCCGGGAACTGGACTACTCGACCTGGTTGTCGAATGTAGTCTGGGTTAAGAATCCTAGCAGGAAATGAAGAATATGTGTGGACTATTTTGACCTCAACAAGGCATGCCCCAAGGATTCTTTCCCCCTCCCCAACATTGATGCTCTCGTTGATGCGGCTGTAGGATACCGGTATCTGAGCTTCTTGGACGCATACTCTAGCTAAAACCAGATACCGATGCACCAGTCAGATGAAGAGAAGATGGCGTTCATAACGCCAGGAGGTACGTACTGCTACAAGGTGATGCCATTTGGGCTGAAGAACGTAGAAGCTACATACTAGAGGCTGATGAACAAGATATTTAGTGATCTTATCGGCAAGACGGTGAAAGTGTCTGTAGACGACATTCTAGTAAAAACCACCAAGGCGGAAGACCTCATTAGCGATTTGAAGATTGTGTTCGCATCTCTTCGGCGGCTGATGATTAGATTTTTTGACGGTTTAGAATTTTACTAATGAAATCTCGTTGTAAATTATAGTTTCTAAACCAAACAATAATCCTTTCATACAAAAAGTTGTTTGTCACTAGTACAAACCCCTAAAATTTATAAACCGAAGTATTGGACCTCGGGTCGTTCTCCCTAGGAATTACAATAGAGTGTCTTGTGATTGGTTGTGAGTTATTTTGGGGTTTTGATATGAAGCATGAAAGATAAATGGCAAGAAAGTAAACTAACAACTATAAAAGACTCTTGGCAAGGTATGAAAACTAGAAGTCCTATCCTAGTTATCCTTCTTAATTATGATGAGAATTGTTCATTACTACCACTTAGTTAACCTCTAACCATGAAGAAAAGTCAAGTGGATGAATCAATTTTGATTCCTCAAGTCCTAATCAACTCCTAAAG
>NC_029777.3:45199565-45225821 GCF_000817695.3 Arachis duranensis | reverse complement strand
CCCAACCAAGCATTTCATCAAACACTTGGAAGGCATAAAAAGAAAACATAGTAAATCAACAACAAAAATAGAATCTAACAAGAATTATTGTAAGGAATTAATCAACAACAATAAAGGAAATCACAATTATCATGAATTACCTCAAATTGCATTATTGAAAGAAAACAAAGGGCAACAATCTATCCAAAACAAAATGAAGAATTACAATTATTAAAGCACATAACTAGAAAAAGGAGGAGGAGAAGATTAAGAATTGGTAAAGGAAAAGTGAATCAGGACCACGACGCGTGCGCGCACGGTACGCGTGCGCGTCCCTGGCTAATTCTGCGATGTGCGCGCGAGCGCCTTGTGCGCGTACGCGTGCTTGGCCGATATCAACTCTTTGGCTTTTTGTGCTTCTCTCCACTTGCATGCTTTCTTCCTTGCTTCCTTTGATCCATGCCTAGCCTTTTTCAACCTGAGATTACTAGCAAAAACATCAAGGTATCTTATGGAATCAAAGAAGAACTAGAATTCATCAAATGAGGCTTAAAAAGCATGTTTTTACACTTAAGCACAAATATGAGAGAGATAACAAAACCATGCTAATTCATAGGCTAAATGTGACAAAAGGTTATCAAAACACTCTAAATTCGTTACAAAATAAACCATCAAATTTGGGTTTGTCAACCTCCCCACACTTAAGCCTTAGCATGTCCTCATGCTAAATTAAGAAGGAACTAAGAGGTATGACATTTATTGAATGCAACTAAACTATATGAGTCCTATCTAAATGCAACTATCTAAAGCAATTGGAAATGCTTAGTTCAAACAAATCAATTCCCAAGAGCCATGCATAAGCACAAGAGTTAGTCAATAAGAATTGAGTTCAAACCACAATTGTATTGAATTATCAAAAAGAGTTCAAACTTGCAAGAATATGGATAATATGGGTGAATACATGTAGTTGAACTTTTGAGCCCTCACCAGACGTGTATCCGCTCTATTCACTCAAGTGTTTAGGGGTCAATCCACTCAATTCTCTTCTAATCAAGCTTTCCAAAATTTGATTTTCTTCTAACAATCAACATTTATTCAATGCATGCATACATTCATCATGAGGTCTTTCATTTAGGTTGTAATGGGGTTAGGGTCAAGGTAGGATCATTTATGGTTAAGTGGACTAGGATTTGAATCTTTGATTAGCATAGACTTCCCCACCTAACTATATAATGACCTATACAAATTCAAACTACTCTAACTACCCATTCTTCACTTTTTCTTACATATTCATGCATTCTTATTTGATTCACAACACTTATGCATTGATTCCCTTTTATTGAACTTCACTTTGGGGCATTTTGTCCCCTTTTTATTATTTTTTTCATTCCCCTTTTTTTTATATACAATTTTTTTCTTTCCTTTTCTTTTTTTTTCTTTTTTTTCTTTCAAGCTATATACAAGAACATCAATGCATAAGGTCTATACATTTAATTAGTACATGAATATGTACCTAATTCCTAAACATGAAAGTGTACTACCCCTTTTATCCCATCCAATGTTCCCAAGCCTCACCAACCTTGAATAATAAACACTCTCACTAGCCTAGGCTAATCAAATATCCCAACAAGGACTTTTCATTGGTTTTCCGCCTTGGGCTTGTAATGTGCTAAGTTGAGAATAAGTTGGTTAAGCATAGGTTCAAAATTGGCTAACAATGGAGAGTAAAAGGTTGGCTATTTAGGTAAGTGGGCTAATGAAATAATGGCCTCAATCATATAAATGCATAAATACAAGAAATAAATAGACATATAGAATCAAGCAAATTAAGGATTACAATCATAGAAAGAGAGCAATTTCACACAAGAATGGAAGATAAGTGGTTATAAAATGTAACCATATCAATAAGCTCAAGTCTCACAAGCTTGTGTTCTTAGTTCAATACATGCTTCACAAAGTATGAGATTCAAGCAAGTTCCATTAAAAATTTTCTTTCAATCAATTGGGTTAATGCCCTATATTCAAATTTCTTGAAAAAAATCTCAATGTTTGACTAGGCATTGTTGTGATTGAAGAATTCAAAAATTTTCTTAGTTCACCCCTTTCTTTTCCTCTTAAAACCAATTTCTTATGCAAAAAGGGTGACCAAGTGTTTACAATTCAAAGTATGAATTCTAATCACAACTATAAGCTAAAAAGAAAGATAAGCAAAAAATGCATAAAAAAAAACAAAAATGCATATATAAAAAAAATATGAAATGGAATCTATCATCTAAAACATCCAAAAATATCCAATAGTATCAAAATATCTAAAATCCAAAATACCAAAATAAGCGGTAAAAGTATCCAAAGTAAACTAAAAATGCATCAAAATGTATACAAAAGATATGCGAAAATAAGGTAACTAGTAGAGTAGCCGAAAAGTTCATCGGTCCCCAAATAATGCTACCGGTGCCCTCCCCACACTTAAGATCAAGCATCGTCCTCGATGCTAAATCGGAGGATCAGTAGGAGGTACAACGGTAGGTGCCGAAACTGTCTGAGGCGGTGGAGCTGGCTCTGGCTGTGGCTCTGTGGTGTCCGGAGCAACTGAGGGAGCATCTTGCTGAATCGGTGCCTCCACATCCTCCTCCTGATGATCCTGCTCATCGGAGGCCGGAGAGTCGGGAAGCGGAGGTAACTCAGCACCTAGAGAAATAAGTGCCTGGTCCATCCGATCCAATCGGCGTCTGACATGGCGTCTCTCGTGCTCCAAAAACCGGAAAAGACACTGGACCAGTAAGTAGGTAGGCTCAGGTGCTGCTGGTGGAACCGTAGATGATGAGGGGGCAGCGGTTGTAGAAGAAGATGGGGCTGTTGTAGGGGCCGACGGTGATGGTGTCCCTACCACTGCCCTGGCCCTAGAACGGCGTCTAGCAGGGGGCCTCTCATGCACCCAACCACCCCAGGGAATAGTAATCTCCCTGTCATCTGCATCAGGTGGTGGTGGTCGCACATCATCATCTAACCAAGGTACCTCAGCTAGGGCCGCCATACTCGTGACCAAAGTAGGAAATGGGAGTAGGCCACGAATATGCGCCCGCCACATACATTGCCGGATAAGCCTAGGAAAAGAGACATCCTTCCCCTCCATGACACACCCAATCAGTAGAAGCATCTCCATAGGGATCTCAGAGAAGTGAGTGGTGGGTAAGACATAGCATGCGAATATCATCTGCCAAGTCTTGGCCTCACGAGTCAGATGAGTAAAGAGCATCCCTTTTGGTTTAGTATTGTTTGCATCCATAACCCATGTGGCATCTGGTAACCCAATGACGCTCCTAAGTGCCTCATAATCAAAAGTCATGCTGTGTATGGCCAACTCGGCCTGCTGATGGGCACATAGCTCATCAGGGACATGCCGGCACTGTAACACCTCCCCAATAGCAGTCTCAGTAATCATGACCTCTCTACCCCTCACCTGAACCGAATCCAAAGTCGGACAGAAGAAGTTGCAGTAAAATTCCTTGACCCAAGATATATTGATATCCCCCAAATCCCGATCAACAAAGTCTATGCCCAACTCAAGGATACGACTAGTAATTGATCGTCTCACATCATTAGGTAGGAGCAATTTCTTCTCAGTATTCAGCTTTGTTGTTCGATATTTGGAAAATCGAAGCTCACAGTAGAGATTGGGAAACTTGGCTGGATCGGTAGAAGGTAACTGTTGATTTTCTTTTTCTTCATCATTTAATGGGTTCTTAGCATAATGCTTGTAGACGGAGGGAATAGAGGGTGTAGAGTGCTTTCTTTTCTTAGAAGAGGTGGCAGGGGCTATGGCTTTGCCTTTATCCGACATCCTGAAAAAATATGATAGTATATATAAAACACTTAGCATGTAACAAAGGGGGCATGTTCAGGATATAGTCGGCTAATAAAAAAATCATGATGTTGCAAAGAATATGCAAAAGTGAACAAGGAAAACATAAGTGAATGCAATCCTCATTAGAGGCAACAATTCTTATTCAAAAGGCAATAATATCATCAAAGTGTAAAAGAATTGTTAAAGAAGGTTAAAGAGGAGTGGAAGGTAAATGGTTAAAGAAATTAGTGAGTTAGAAAAGTAGGTTAGGGATATGATGATATTTATGCGCAATTAAAAGAGAAGTTGTGGTTCATGTTCACAGTGAATGAAGCAAATCCGGGGAGTCAAAAAAGGAAACAGAAATATGCCCAAATTTGAAATAAAGACCAAAATGAAACAATTTTTCTTGAAAATTGGGCAGCATTCCGGCTTAAAACTGGACGTTCCCGGATAGCAAAATAGCACAAATAGCAAGAAGGCAACATCAATCACGCACAGCAGCAAACAGATATTATTTAGCAACACATATCGCATGAAATAGCAACCCAAAACCAACATACAGTACCCAAGGAAGCAAGCAGCAAATATGCACAGACGGAGCAATTATCAAGCCTAGAATCCTCTATCCAGCCCTAGCTACCTAACCGCAATTATTTCTATCTAACCTAACATGCAACATTCGAATTCAAACTAACTAACATGCAATTATAGTAATTGGCATAAATGAACAATTAAAAGAAAACAGAAAAACAAACAGAAATGGAGCAGGAACCTGGGAGCTGGGAAGAACTGAGAATGGTAAGGGAGACTAGGATAGGGCAGGGGCAGCAGAGACAGAAACTCGCACCGCCGTGAACGGTGGCGGTGAAAATGGCCGGCTGTGGGTGGTGGAACGAAGGCGGTGGTGGCTACGGACAGGGGTGAGGGTGAAAGACTGAGGCGGAGAGAGAAAGTGAGAGAGAGACGTGTGACGGTGGACGATCGCGGCTGCGGTGATGGCCGCGACGGCGGTTGCTGCGGCGGCCGGTATGAACTGGGTAGTTGAGAGGGAGAGAGGTTAGGTGGTGATGAGGAAGAAAGAGAGGGGAAGAAGAGAAGGTGGCCGTGCGGCGGTGGTTGCCGGCGGAGCAGTGGCTGAACGGAGGTGGTTATGGGAGATGAGAGTAAGAAGAAGAAAATGGAGGTAGGGGAAAGAGGGTGCGCGACTGCGCAGTGTGCGTCGCGCATTAGGGTTATCTCATTTTTTGAATCGACGCGCGCGCGCACCTTGCGCGTCCGCGTCCATTGAGGAAACTTGCGACCTACGCGTGCGCGTACAACGCGCTGAGGCGTGGATGAGCAAAATAGGCAAGGACGCGTGCGTGTACAGTCTGCGCACGCGTGCATGGAGTTGGGCTAGGGGCTTAGAGTTGGCCCAACTCAGGCCTAACTCTCTGGAAAATGGCCTGGAAGTTGCGCTACCAGACCTGCGCGCACGCGGCATGTACGCGTCCGCGCGCAGTGGGGAAAATGGAGATTCATGCGTGAGCGTGCAGTGCGCTCTAGCGTGGGTTGGCAGATTAGGCAAGGGCGCGTGCGCATACAGTGCGCGCACGCGTACATAAGGTTGGGCTTGAGGCTTAGAGTGGGCTTGAGGCATGCCCAACTCTCGGGTCAGAAGCCTAGAGTGGTGGCAGCACGTAGGGACGCGCGCGCGACAAGTACGCATCCGCGCAGTTTGAGTTGGGCCCGGGGCCTAAAGTTGGCCCAGAGCCGGCTCAACTCTCTGGGGTTTGGCTCAAAAAGTTGCAGCACCAAATCGGCGCAGACGCGGCAGATGCACGTCCGTGTACATGTCCTTGTTCTCACGATCGGCGCGGCGCACGTAGTGCGCGTCAGCGCGGGTCAGGTTGGGCTCGGGGCATAAGGTTTGCCCAAGAGAGGCCCAACTCTCGGGTACGTGGGCGATGTTGCAACCACACAGAGACGCGTGCACGTACATGGTGCGCGCGCGTCCACCCCCCTTTGTTTGTTTTTTTTTTTTTAGAAAAATTTTGCTGGGTGCTCTCCATACTGTTCACAACTCCTTATTGAATCAACCATCATACAATTCACAAAAATGCAATTTGATATTATTCATCTACTACTAAACACAACATACATGTGACTAAGCTAACAATTAAATTGTACAAACAAATTTATGTGAAACATCTACCTACAATGGTAACTCAAATCACTTATTGAGCAAATTTAAAAGAGATTGGAAAGAGTTTACCATGGTGGGGTGTCTCCCACCTAGCACTTTTAGTTTAAGTCCTTAAGTTGGACATTTTGAGATGCTTGTTGTCATGGTGGCTTACGTTTGTACTCATCCTTGAATCTCCAAGGATCTTTGCTCCTCAATTGGTTGACAGAATTTCCAACCGTCTTCATCCAGCTTGGGCAGAGTTCTACCCAAGATATGAGTCCCCATAGTTGGTCTTCACCTGGCGAACCGGGATCCCATATCTTATCCTCACACCCGTTTTCAATTTGCTCTTCATACTTTTTCTTTCCGGGTGGTTGACATATAGAATTCTCTTTAACATACCAAGTCTTCCTTCGATACCCTTGTAAAGTGACATTCTTCCAATCATCGTTCCTATACTTTGAAGCTTTGACCTTAATGAGCTTAGTTCCTAACTTGCAACCACTACATAACTCATTTTTGCTTTTAGTTCCACAAAGAGCTCTAAGTTGACCATCATTTTCAATTAAACCATATTCAAGTGAGAAAGTAAAGCTTAGGGATAGAAATTTTACCCACTTGAATGTTGTGTTGTATGGTGACTTGGGAAGGAAGACTTCCCCACACTTAGACAATGCAAGGTCTACTTCTTTAGGCTCTTCTTTAGTTGTTTCCACCTCTTCACAAGCTTCTTCAATTTCAACCTTTTCCCCTTTTTCACTTGGCTTAGTGTTGTCCTCAAGAGCTTCCTCTTGCCCAATGGAAGGTGAGTTAATTTTGGATAGGAATTCATTGATGAATGAATCCATCTCTTGATCAACCTCTTCATATTTTTCAATTTCAATATACACCATACCATCTTCGTTTTCCGTGGGAGGTCGTGCACACTCTTTTATAGTTTCAACTTCATGTCCAATGGGAGAGGATTCCATTGTAGAGAGAAATTCATCCATGATTGAATCCATCTTTTGATAAGCCTCTTTCAAGCCTCCAACGATGATATGCCTTGGAGGTTGCACACCCTCTTCAACATCACTATCAAGCTTCTTGAAAGATGGCTCCATGATGCTACATTCCCATGGACTTTCAACATCTCCTAAATCTTCAACCACTTCTTCCCTTTCTTCAATGATCATAGGCTCCTCCAATTGTTCCAACACAAAATTCGAGTCCTCCTTCTCCACCGAGGTTTCCCGTTTTCCCTTTATGCTTTGCTCTTCTTTTGACTTTTCACATGTGGTTACGGAAGTACCTTGAATATTCAAACATTGGTGGGCTAAAGTGTGCACCACCTTCGTCAAATTGGTCACAAACTCAAGTGTATCCTGCTTCATGGCTTCTTGTCCTTGAAGTAACAAAGTGAGAGAATCGTCTAATGGGGCTTGTGGTGAATAGGAAGGTTCATTATTTTGGAGAGAGGGTTCATGGTGGGAAAGTGGTTCCTCTTGGTAAAATTGTGGAGGTGGTGTGCATTGAGGTGGTTCTAAGGGTTCTTGCTCAAAACGGTCATAAAAATATGGTATGGATGATTGGTCATATGGTGGATATGGATTATAGGAAGGTGCTTGATATGGAAAGACTTGTGAGTATGGTTGAGGTTTATGTTGAGGACATGGTTCATAGGCATATGGTGGTGGTTCTTGAAAGTCACAAGGTGATTCACCATAGCCATTGGATTGATATGCATCATAGAATAGCTCTTCTT
Organism: Arachis duranensis; assembly: GCF_000817695.3. Taxonomy (NCBI): domain Eukaryota; kingdom Viridiplantae; phylum Streptophyta; class Magnoliopsida; order Fabales; family Fabaceae; genus Arachis; species Arachis duranensis. The sequence continues at coordinate 45,218,084 of NC_029777.3, read as the reverse complement.
CATAGTGCATTGGTGGGGGTTGTTGCTATGAGGATTGATCATATGCATATGGCTCCTCCCACCTTTGGTTGTCCCATCCTTGATACACATCCTCATTGAAGCTCTCATTACCTACAACATAACTAGAACCAAACTCATAGCCAAAGTGAGAATTCATGGTGGAAAAAGAAAATAAAATTCTACACTAGCAAATGAAGCAAAAAGCAAAATATTTACACTATTCACATATGTACAATAACCAATAACATAACACCATTGCAATTCCCCGGCAACGGCGCCATTTTGATGATTAGATTTTTTGACGGTTTAGAATTTTACTAATGAAATCTCGTTGTAAAGTATAGTTTCTAAACCAAACAATAATCCTTTCATACAAAAAGTTGTTTGTCACTAGTACAAACCCCTAAAATTTATAAACCGAAGTACTGGACCTCGGGTCGTTCTCCCTAGGAATTACAATAGAGTGTCTTGTGATTGGTTGTGAGTTATTTTGGGGTTTTGATATGAAGCATGAAAGATAAATGGCAAGAAAGTAAACTAACAACTATAAAAGACTCTTGGCAAGGTATGAAAACTAGAAGTCCTATCCTAGTTATCCTTCTCAATTATGATGAGAATTGTTCATTACTACCACTTAGTTAACCTCTAACCATGAAGGAAAGTCAAGTGGATGAATCAATTTGATTCCTCAAGTCCTAAAGGAAAGGCTAGCTTTAGAGGCATTCAAATCAATTAGCAACTTCTAATTATCAATCAACAAAGGAATTAGATAACTCAAGAGTCACTAATTACTCGACCTAGGCCAAGAGGAACAAAATCTACACTAAAACCCAACCAAGCATTTCATCAAACACTTGGAAGGCATAAAAAGAAAACATAGTAAATCAACAACAAAAATAGAATCTAACAACAATTATTGAAAGGAATTAATCAACAACAATCAAGGAAATCACAATTATCATGAATTACCTCAAATTGCATTATTGAAAGAAAACAAAGGGCAACAATCTATCCAAAACAAAATGAAGAATTACAATTATTAAAGCACATAACTAGAAAGTGTGCCACCATTGGCGCGTGCGTGCACGGTACGCGTGCGCGTCCCTGGCCTGCTTCGCAATGTGCGCGCGAGCGCCTTGTGCGCGTGCGCGTGCATGGCCTAGATCAATTCTTTGGCTTATTGTGCTTCTCTCCGCTTGCATGCTTTCTTCCTTGCTTCCTTTGATCCATGCCTAGCCTTTTTCAACCTGAGATTACTAGCAAAAACATCAAGGTATCTTATGGAATCAAAGAAGAACTAGAATTCATCAAATGAGGCTTAAAAAGCATGTTTTTACACTTAAGCACAAATATGGGAGAGATAACAAAACCATGCTAATTCATAGGCTAAATGTGACAAAAGGTTATCAAAACACTCTAAATTCGTTACAAAATAAACCATCAAATTGGGGTTTGTCAGCGGCACGGCATGAGGATTAACCCACTCAAGTACGCCTTCGCCATGGAAGCCGGGAAGTTTCTGGGTTTCATGTTAACCCAAAAGGGGAGTGAAAGCCAACTCAGAAAAATGTGAAGCAATCCTACAGATGACGAGCCTAGGATGCGTAAAGGACGTGTAGAGACTAGCGGGAAGGCTCACCGCGCTATCTCGTTTCCTCGGCGCATCGGCTGCTAAGGCCCTGCCATTCTTTAACTTGGTGAAAAAGGGAATAGTGTTCAAATGGACCACGCCCTGCGAGGAAGCCTTCAATCACTTCAAGAGCATCATCTCGGCCCCACCTGTACTCGGTAAGCCCAAAAATGGAGAAACACTATTCTTGTACTTGGCAGTAACAGATGAGACTTTAGCAACCGTCCTGGTACGTGAAGAAGGGAAGATTCAGTAACCACTCTATTTTGTGAGCAAGGCACTACAGGGGGCAGAACTAAGATACAGCAAGTTGGAAAAGCTAGTGTACGCACTCTTGACCTCCTCCCGTAGGTTGCGACAATACTTCCAAGGGTACCAGATAATCATCAGGACGGACCAAGCAATCCGCCAAGTACTGCAAAAGCCTAATCTGGCAGGTAGAATGATGACCTAGGCAATCGAGTTGTCTCAGTATGACTTACAGTACGAGCCCAGACATGTTATCGAGGCCCAAGCGATGGCTGATTTTCTGGTCAAAGTGACGGGAAACTCTCCTGATTCACTGAGCACACGGTGGAAGCTCCATGTGGACGGAGCCTCCAACCAAATGTTCGGAGGAGAAGGAATCATTTTAGAAAGCTCAACCGGAGTCGTGTACGAGCAGTCGATCAAGTTCGACTTCCCCGTGTCCAATAATCAAGTAGAATATGAGGCCCTTCTTGGTGGCCTGCAATTGGCAAGGGAAGTCGGAGCTACAAGAGTAGAAGTATGCAGTGATTCCCAGGTCGTCACATCACAAGTTAATGGAACGTATCAAGCTAGGGACTCACTTCTGCAAAAATACTTGGAGAAGTTCAAGAAACTAAACGAGGAGTTTGATGAGGTCACGGTATAGCACGTTCCTAGGGAAAGGAACACACGGGCTGATCTCCTATCAAAGCTGGCGAGCACAAATCCAGGAACAGGCAGTCGATCTCTCATTCAAGGCTTGGTAAAATAACCAGCAGTGACCTTGCACTTAGCCTAAACAGACCGCTCGTGGATGGACCCGATTACCGATTTCTTGGAAAACGGTAAACTCCCTAGTGACGACAAGACAGCAAAGGCATTAAAAAGAGAAGCGGCCAAGTATACGATGATACAAGGCCAGCTGTTTAAGAGGGGGCTCAACCAACCTCTATTGAAGTGCTTACGCCCAGACCAAACAGACTATGTGTTAAGCGAAGTCCATGAGGAGTGTTGCGGCCATCACATTGGAGGGAAGGTGTTAGCCCAAAAACTCTTCAGGGCCAGTTACTACTGGCCCTCAATGATGACAGACTCGAAAGAGTTCCTAAAGAGATACGGAAGATGCCATGAGAATGCCAACTTTCATAGAGCGCCGACAGCCGAACTGAGCCTGATGATGGCCTCCCGGCCATTCTCACAATGGGGAGTCGACCTGTTAGGGCCGTTCCCAACTGGACCTGGACAGGTCAAGTACCTGATTGTCGCCATCGACTATTATACAAAGTGGGTAGAGGCCGAGCCATTGGCCAGTATATCCTCGGCCAACTATCGGAAGTTCCTGTGGAGGCAAGTAATTGCCAGATTTGGAATACCAGAGGCCATCATCTCGGACAACGGGACGCAATTTGCTGATAAGAAATTCAGAAAATTCTTCACCGGCCGGGGCATAAAGCAGAAGTTCTCGTCTGTCGAGAACTCTCAAACTAATGGCCAAGTCGAGGCGGCAAACAAAGTCATCCTACAAGGCCTCAAAAAGTGACTTGACCAGATGGGCAGACGAGTTAGCCTCAGTCCTCTGCTCCTATCGCACAACTCAATAGTCACCCACCGGGGAAACACCGTTCCGACTCACATACGGGGTAGATACGATAATTCCCGTTGAGATTGGGGAACCGAGTCCACGACTTCTTTTGGGAGGAGTAGAAGAAGCCGTGAAAAAGAACTTAGTAGATGAAACTAGAGTGATGGCCCACTTGTCGGAGGTGGTGTTGAAATAAAGGATGGCCCTACGTTACAACGCCAAAGTACTCAAAAGGAATTTTGAGTCAAGCGACTTAGTCTTGCGATGCAACAACGTCAGACTCCCGACGCCAGGGGAAGAAAAGCTGGCGGCAAGTTGGGAAGGTCCATACAGGGTAAAGGAGGTGCTCGGCAGCGGCGCCTACAAATTGAAACGGCTAGACGGCAAGGAAGTCGCTAGAACCTGGAAACACGAGCAACCTAAGAAGATTTTATCCTAGAAGCCGAGACACACCAACCGAGCAAGCGGTCTGCAAGTCTAACCAGTTTAGTAAGACCTGTATTACTTTGTGAGGGATTATTTGCCCTTTGTTAGATTATTTGCCCTTTGTTTACTATTACTTTGACCATAGTATTCGCCATTAGTCGTTTATTCCCAATTAATTGTTTATTTGCAATTCGTCATCTCTTTTTTCCATATTTAACATTATTCAATAACCAAATTACTTTAACAAGTAGAAGTAGTCGACATCAGAACGATACGGTATCCTGGGACTGATCACCCCGGGAACCATTGAAGTAACAAAAGCCACAATAAACGGCTACAAAAATATTACAAGCCACGACCTAGCTTCGTTAACTACCATTGAAACAGTTAACAAACATAAGCAAATAGCTAACTACCAATAAAGCGGTGAGAAACAATGAGCAAAACATTTTCTATCAAGGTGGACGAGCAATTTGTTACATGCCGGAAAAGCGAATATCAAGTTCACTAAAACCAAAAATGGTCAAAGATCAACATATTACAAAAATACAATATACAACAAGTGAGACCATATCATTTTTTTTGGGATATCAACAATCTTGCCATCCTTGATGGTCTTGAAGACGTTAACAGCTGAGGTATCAAAGTCGGGAGCTACCAGCTTCACCTGATCTTTGAGGGCCTCCTTAGTCATCAAGACGGCATTCTTTCCCTGCTTCACGGTCTCTTTGTACTCCTTTTTCAAATCAGCCGCTTCATTCTTGGCCGCGGTCGCCGACGAAAGAGCCTCATCACGTTCCTTCTCAAGCTCCTTCACCCGACCTTGAGCAGCATTGAGCTGACCCTCCAAGGTGAGCTCCCCCTTGGTAAGTCGTGCCACAGAAGCATCGGAGGTCTTGACCTTCTCCTCGGCTTTGGCTAGTTGTGCTTGGAGTGACTTGACATCAGCTTTGTACTTTGCATTTGCCTTGACGGATGATTGAAGCTTGTTCTCCACCGATCACGCTCCTGCCAAGGCAGTTTCGGCTTTTCTCGCCACGGCGGCTCCCCGGAGCATCGTACGGTACCTCCATCTAGCCTAAGAGGCGAGGTCCCCACCATGGAAGAAGCCCTCCGTGTCGGGAAGCATCTGAGCATCAATAAAGGTCACGCCACCAAAGTTCTTCTCCATCACTGTGAGAGCTCCCCCAAGACTAGAAGGCGCATTCCTTTTCTTAGGGTTGTCAACAACAACCACCTCAGGTCCCTCATCTTCAACCTCAACCTTTGGTCGGGGACCTGGACCAGCACTGGTACCAACCACCTCCCCCTGGACAGGTTGGGACTGAGCCTCGACCTCGACAGCATCGTTGGGAGGGACCTCGTTATTGTGAGTGGTAGATTCGTCACCACTGTCATCAACGAGAAAGGTGTTGAACAAAGCATCAAGTCCAACGTGTTCGCCAGCCATTGATACTGCGCAACAAACAAGAGCTCGTTAGTCAGTAAGACAGTTAATTAGGTATACAAATAATCCCATAAAAAGAAACATGAGCAAAGGACCAAGCGACCACAAACCTATATAACCCCTAGCCACGTCCTGATCACCCATAAGAAGATGATGGTTAATGTGGTTCTTGCCGAAGACAGCCAACAGAAAGTCGACAATCTTCTTATTCTCGGGAGACAATCCCTTGTATGTCTTGTCTTGATAGGAATCCTCAAACAAGCTGAAGATCCTCCGACCTTGGGCTGCTCAGAAGGACATAAAGCCCTTTTTGGCCCTCCACTCTTTGGAAGGGTTTGTCAGGGTAAAGAGAAAAAGAAATACCTCGACGGAGGCCGGTAGCTCCAAATGCTTGCAAACTATCTCGAAACAGCAGATGGAGTCCCAGCTGTTCGAATGCAACTGAGACGGTGCCACGTCACATCAGTTGAGCAGCGCCATTTTAAAAGATGAAAAAGGGATGCCAACCTCCAGGTGGGTGAACATTGCCTTGTAAAATTAGATCCAATCGGGGACCCGGGAAGAGTGTAGGTTCAGTTGAAATATTCGTTCCTGGGTGGCGGGAACAAAATCCTCATAGTTATTCTCTTTGTCTCCTCCCTCGCAGAGGTACTCGGCTTGTCGGAACTCCGTAAGTTCCTCCACAGACATTTGGTTGGGAGTTTCCTTCACATCCGAAGTCACCCAGGCGTATCGATTATAGGGCGCTCTCACGACCCTCATAACAGGACGCTGGGCCAACTTACAGTGGGGGCACCACTCAAAGTCAGTCTATGAGGTTGGAAAACTGGCACTAATACCAGAATCTACAATCTACCTATTCGCAGTTAAATTAAAACTTATCTACAGCCAAAATGAAGCCTAAACTACCAGGAACTTAGATGGTAACCCCCCTAAAATCCTAGCTAATGACAGCCTGAAAATACACGCACAGACCTAAGCACTACTCAACGCATAAGAAGCATAAGCAATGGCAAGTACCTAATCTGAAAAAATGAAAACGAAAAGGCTCAACAGAAGAAAAATATACTTACCAGGAAAGTAGTTTGCAAGGGAGAAGTGCGAAGGCTGGAAGGAGAACGATCACAGGGAATAGGCCAATGCAAGCAAATACAGGAAACACGAGAGGGAATAGAGAATGCAGTACAGGGATAGTTTGGAAGTAGGGAAAAGATATGGAAAAGAAAGGGAAAGAAGTAAAAATGAAAGAATAACTGTCTTGGAGAAGCACGAAAGATCGGGGAAAAATATACCTTTTTCCCCTGCTTACAAATCAGTAATAAATGCGCTTAATGGTAGGCGCGAGGAACGAGGTGACAAACAACGCTCTCTTGAAGCGACGAAGCCCGCACGCGCGTAAAAGGCGCGTTCTGACCACGAGCAACCGACAAAGCAACGACGCGCGAAAGAGAGAGCAGAACGCGCCAACAACGGCGCTCACGACCATAGTTGGCGCGTTGTGGTCCGTTCGGACAGCGACACGGACACTGCACCCCTGCTGCCAACCACATGACAGTTGGGAGAAGAAACTTCCTGGAAGGAGACCTCTCTTGTGGGGCCCGCCCTACTGACAGGGTATATATGGGGATGGTCCTACCCCTCTGCCAAGGTACGTCACATCACCCTTACTCTCACTGCCATCTGGGCCATTTTTGACTTGAGCGTCAGAGTGTCATTGCAGGTGGCTCTCCCCACTTCACAAAGAGCTCGGGAGGTCGTCAGTCCGCACGTCTTGCTTCCCAGACCGAGATCCAGGCCGATTCTCACCTTCATACCCAGAAAATATCCTCAACCCGTCCGGAACCCAAGCAACTGAACAAATATAAAGGAATAGAAGGAAGAACATGTGAATGATTGGACTTTTATTTCTGCCTACAAATTAGTTTTAAATTAATCACAGTAAATAATTTAATCATATGAAAAATATGCTTACTTTACTTGGTATGAATAAAAGTATTTGAATACTTGATGTAATAATGTTTATAAAATTTTGTGTGTTTTACAAATATTTGAATTTATTATTAAAAATTTGATTAATATAATCTAAAAATTTATTATAGCCATGTAGTCGATAATAAATTGAAGAAAATGCTCAAAATTATATTTTATTAAATAATTAAAAAATTTGAAAAGATTTACTCTCTGAATTGGGATGATAACAACTACAAGACATGAGATTACATACAATGATAGGTATTTGGTTGGCTATGATAATTGATAATAAGTATATCGATTAACAATTTTGTTACGCTACCAATAATATTTCTATCAATTTTTGTTAACTCTTATTTATGTTTATGCTTAATGGAAGTGTCTTTATAAATGTGTCTAATAAAAAAATCTTTTTTTATAATTATGTCTAATAAAAATATCTCTATATATGTATTTTTTGAATGTGTCTCCTTATAAATATATTTAAAATATAATAATTAATTATTATTGACAATAAATTGCTATATAGAATATTGATACTCTATACTTTTCCATCGATTAAAGTATGTGAAATCCACTAACTCTCAACTTCAACTTTTGTTCGTCAGATTAGTGGTCTATTCATAACTTAAGTATTTAATTATTATTTATTCAGTTGGGTCATTTATTAATTAGGTGTAAAAAAAAACAAGTGGAGCTGCATCTTCCGTTGCTAAAGAATGAAAATTTATCTAATATATTAAAGTTATCAACTAAAAAATTTACAAAAGAATAACAAAAATTTAAATTTTTAATACATTTATTAAACTTAAAAAAAATATTAAAACTTTTTCCAGAATTTAAATAACTTGAAAGGCTCTCCCACATTTTTTTGGTGGGGTGGGTGAATAATATCAAGTTATCCTTTAGGTACATCAATCCTCAATAGTATCTCATGTTCCTTTTCGTCTCGTTCTTGTTTATTTTACTCTCTTGGCTGATTCAAGACCGTGTTTATCATTTTTGGTCTCTCTATTATGTTTGTATTAGTAGCCATGCTACAGTCTGAACCAAATTGAATACGACGAACATATGAGACTGAATATTTGGCAAATCATTTACAGCACTGAAAGCAGTGAAATCCCAATAATACAGATTCAAGTGGTTGAGGAGTCAAGTTCGTTTCATCATTGATGGATAATGCTTCACTGCCAAACCTTGTTCATCTTCTTTGTCCAAAGGCAGTTGATCTTTTATATATATATATAAGTTTGATTACAATAGTCCATTAAACAAAGCCAACGAGTTATATTTTAAATGGTATAGTTTTTCCACACTCATTTAGAGGTTATAGATTTGAGTCTCCCTATTTTGGTAAAAAAAAAAAAGTCTATTAAACAAGTGAATCAACAAAAATACCCATCCTGGAGAAAGTGCAACTCAAATCTCAATCTCATAACATTTTGTTCAAAAACTGTCCTGGCTGGCATAACATAATAATGAAACTATGTGTTTATTTAAGTTTTCGGGAAAAAAAAAACAAAACTTTTTCCCTAAAAGACTAACTTTGACATAGTTTACAAATATTTTTAAAATAATCAAATTGAATATAAAAATTCAAATTGTAAAATCACAAAATAAATACACCCGAAGTTCACTTTAAAAATCCATCGAAGCCATTATTTTCTCTTTTATTTTTTAATTAACAAAAATGAAACGTACTACAAATTAATCGTCAAATTAGTTATTATAAATTTGTATATTAATATATGTATTATTTAACTCATTTTTTAATAAATATTTTACATTGTAACATATGTTATATACGATTAATTAATTTAATAACTAAATTTTGATATACAAATCATAATTATTAGTTATATATTTTCATTAATTTTTTTATTATAGATTAAGGTAGTTTACAATCCAACTATATTGCCTATGTAGATGCTTTTCCTTGGCATGAGATGTCGGTTTTCCACATTTTTGTTAAACTAAATCAGAAGGTTTGATTAATTTTTTATTGTAAAAAAAATTAAGATATAATCAGTTGGTTCAATTACTTTACATGAAAATTTTTAGAATTTTTTAGTATTAAATTGAATGCTTTATTTTCTTTGTTGTGATTTTTTTTTATGAATTCACAAATCACATGATACTGAAAATTAACACTTCAACAGAGTTTTATGTCTTTAAAGTTAAAGTTTTCTATTAGAATTTTTTTTAAATAGAAATTTTGTACCGTTTAAATCAACATTTGTTTTTTGTCAATTTTTTTTCTTACATACTCAAACTTCCTTTTTCTTTTTTTTTTTCTTTATTTTCTTCAACTTCTTCTGCATGGTTGAAATCACATTATAATGCAGCACTTTGAATAGAACAGTTGTTCAGTAGTACCTAATTTGCCATGAGAGTCTTTTTATGGAACTGTCGGGATTTGGAGAGACTTCTGACAATCCATAACCTTAAAGACTTGGGTTACAACGTGAAATGGCAGCTGAGAGGAGTTTATATCAGTACAAATAAAACAGAGAGACTTGATCAATTCAATGAAATATCTTCTTGTCTATCACAATTTGAAAGGAGGGTGGTAGTGGTTGGAGACTTCAATGCAATCAAGAGTCATGAAAAGAAATAGAGAAGTATTTTTCGATCTCCTAAATTTCAATTGATAATTTTAATAATTTTATTAATGACAATCCATTAGTAGATCTTAATATGATAGGTCATGAGTTCACGTGATTAAAGAGACGAGCTGGTAAAGAGTTAATAAAAAAAGATTAGATCATTGCCTGGTTTAACATGGAGAGAGCAATATAGGATTGCTGTGGTTAGAAGACAAGTAGAAAATAGTTCAGACCATGCTCCTTTAATCCTAGATTCAAACCTCCCAACCTAGAAGATCAAAAGAAGATTCAAGTTCTAGGATAGATGGTGTGACAAAGAGGAGGTAAAGAAGATTGTGAAAGATGTTTGGGGGCTAACCATTGAAGGCTCTCCGATGTACTCTCTAACCCAGAAACTCAAGCAATGCCAGCACAGATTAGTACAATGGCAGCAACTATAACAATCCGACTTTTTGAAAATTAAATAATGAGTGATTTACGATTTATTATATTTATTGATTCTGCCTCCCAGGTTTATTAAATTCTGTAATTTAAAAAAATAAAAAAATTTTAATTATTATTATTATTAATATTATTATTTTTAAAAAAAAGAAAGAAAGTGACTGTTCCGAGGGTTACCTGAAACTGTAGGTCAATCTCGGATGAGATCTTCTGTACTAGTTGGCGCGGTTGTGTCCAATTTGTTGGAGTTGGTGGTTGTGCTGATCCTTCGTCACTAGAGGGTGGAGGTACCTGCAAGAGACTCCGATGCTTAAGTTAGCAAGGGTATTAAGCAGTTTTTTAGTAGAATCAGAGTATGAGTTATACCTGGGTGCTCCAGTGTATTTATAATAGTGTGGAATGATCTTTCTGGAGATAAGATAGTTATCTTATCTTATCTTTGAGTGAAGTCATCTTATCTCCAAGAGAACCGCCCTTATCTCTATAGGCTTGGGCCGCCTTTGAATTTGGATCGTGTTCCTCTGTTTGGGCCCTTTTGGGTCTCTCTCGGTGATTTGGCCGAGCTCTTGGAGAAGAGGTCAGATAGTTCAGACCTGAAGAGGTCAGTTGGCTTGTTCTTGATCGCCTCGGGTCGGACATCGCGACCCAGGGTATGAACAGTGCCCCTGCTCGAGTACGGTCTTCCCTTTTTTGAGGTTGAGTCCTTAATTTTATGACTTTAATCCTTCTCTGGTGAAGCCGAGCTCGAGCATTGTCGCTTTCCTTCTTTGTAGAGTTTTCCCTTTGAATGCGAAGCGTTTTGTTTCTTTTAATTTTGAAACAAATGTTCCTTCTCTTGGGAATGTGCGAGGGTTTTTAATGCCCCATTAACTCCTTAATGCTTCATTTTTTTCGCCTGCCACTTTCATTTTTGAATTACTTTCTCTTTGTTTCACTGTAACTTCCCCTCTTTCTATCTTATTCTTCCGTTTCATTTTGACTTGCCTTGCGTTTTTCGTGTTTCTCTCTGTGACGCCTTTGGTGTTTGTTGGTGCATCCTTGCTTGAAAGGTGGTTTTGGTTTTCGTCTCTTTCAACTTTTTTTCAACGCTTTCCTCTTTTCCAGCTTGGTTCTTCTTTTCTATTTCTTTACTTCTTTCGTCGTTTCTTTTCTTTGAAAGTGCTGTTTGGTCATGAAAAGCTTTGATCTTGCTTGCATTTGTATTGGAAAGTTTGAATCTTTTCTCTATCTTTGTTGTATCTGATTGTTGCCATAATGTGTGCTCTGGGAGTTTCTTTATTTTTTGTACGAATCTCGTTGTATGTCTTGATAGTTGATGCTTTTGGGGCTTTGCATGTAGCTACCATTTCTGCTTGTATCTTCAGTTTCTTCGCCTTTTGACATGATGAGTTTGCTTGATTCTGAAAAAGGGTTGCTTCTTTTCCTTTTGGCGTACGTTGATATATGAAAGATGATTTTGATAGTTGATTGTCTTTGTGATTGGAATGTCGCTTGTTTTGAGGAGAAGGTTATTCTTTTGTTAGGAAGTGTCAGATCGTAGGTTTTAGTCCTTACTCTGTTAGTCCTTTACTCTGTTACTGCCTCCAAAGGATGCCCCGGGACTTTGAGTTGTGTCATGGGGTTTCCTTTTTTGTTTTTTCTGATATTCTGTATGCTGTAGTTTTGAGTTTATATCTATTTTTGTCTGAGCTGTTCTTCCTCACTTTTCCCGAGCTGTTTGATTAGTAACCCCCTTTTTTTCTTTTCGTAGGAATATTTGATCCATGTCTTCCCGTGAGAATATTGTTGAGACATCCTCCCAAGTTCCTGCTGGCATAGCCGACTAGGTGGATTCTATGGTTCTTTTATGTATTTCGCTGATTAACTTTGAATTTCATGAGCAACTTAGGAAATTCCATAGGATTTGTAGTAATGGTATGATGAGAAGAACTATGAGCTTGTATCCCCTACTTCTAAAGAGAGAGTTTGTTTTTCTACTCGAGCTGCTGGAGATCACCCTTTTTTCTATGCATATGACTTCTTTTTTAGTCAGATGAATATTACCCTTCCTTTTACTCCTTTTGAGACCAACCTGTTGTGGTCTTGTAACGTGGCTCCATCCCAACTCCATCCCAATTCCTGGAGTTTCATAAAAATCTTCCAATTACTGTGTCATGAATTGGGTGTCCAACCTTCCCAATCCCTCTTCTTTTACCTCTTTGTTCTGACAAAGCCTGATGTGGTTAAAAAGAAGGCCGCTTGGGTTTCCTTCCAAGCTTCCCAGGGAAAAAAGGTTTTTTCCATGTATGATGAATCCTTCTGTGATTTTAAGAACTATTTATTCAAGGTCCGAGCTGTTGAAGGAGCTCGTCCCTTTTTTCTGGATGAGAATGATGAACCTGCTTTTCTTTTGAAGTGGCAACAAAATGTAGTGGTATCTAGATATTCCTGGGAGATATTGGATGAGGTCGAACAAGCCTTTGTAACTGTGTTGGAAGAGAACTGGGGGCAGCCTCCCCATCTCAATACCAAAAAATTTCTAGGAGATCCTTCACTTCTCCGAGCTGAAATGGGTAGTGGTCAACTTCTTTTGTATCTGTTGTGTTGCTCTATTTTGTTGAGTTTATCTCTTTTCTTTTTCGATTTATAACTTGGTTTCCTTGTTGCATATTTTCAGAGATGGTTAAAAATAATAATGTTATGAAGGCCTTTAAAAAAGGCGAAGAAGGCAACTATGGCCCTAAACCTCTCGGCCAAGGTTCCCGAGGAGGGGTCGTCTAGGGCTTCTTTGAAGAGGTCGACCTCGGATGCTTCTGGTCCCAAAAAGACCATCCCTACTCCTAACATCCGGCTAGCCTCATCTGTTTCTCTTCTGCCAACCTCCAGTGCTGCCTCCCCGTCTGTTGCCGGCCCTTCTCCTAAAAAACTGAGAACTGCTGAGCCCTTTAATTTGGATGCCTCTGATTTCGATGCCGCGGGGTTTGTTGAGCAACAAATTGCTCCTTACGATATTATGCCTACGGATGATGTATCCATCCTTCACCATCTGAAATTTATTACCCGAAATAGTGTGAGAATGGTGCATATGGGAGCGGCCTTGTTCCGGACTGCTCAGGATATTCCTGTTCATGCCACTAAGGCTTTCATGGAGGAGGCCAAGTCGGAGTATGATAGGATCAAGGGGTTGAAGGAGGAGCTCGAAAAAAAGGTGGCAAAACTGGAGAAAGAGTTGGAGGGTGAAAAGGTTCAGGCAACAGCGGCTAAGGCCCTGGCGGATCTGTCTGAGGAGATGGCCCAGAAGCACAAGGATAGCTATGTACGGACCTATAGAGAGATGGTAGAGTTCTGGAAGAGTTTGGAATCTGCTCGAGCTGACTATGCCGAGCTCCAGGGTCATCTTATGGGTAGTGTGAATGCTGCTTACGAGAACTTGAAGGATCAGGTCCGAGTTCATGTGCCCGAGCTCGACCTTACCCTTTTTAGTTTGGACAATATTGTAAAAGATGGTAAAATTGTTCCTAATGAGCCCAATGATGATGATGATGTCGTCTTTCCTCCAGTTTCTTCTGCCATAGCCTCTATTATCCAGCCTTCCTCAACTCTGGAAGTTGAAGCCAGTCAGCCGGAATCTGATCCAGATGTCTAGATTTTGAACCGGGATGGCGGCATGGTAGACGCAGTTCCCCTTTAGACTCCTTCTCCCCGAGATGCTACTATTGGGAAGTCTTTGGATCCTTTATAATTTCTCTGAGGTATTTGTGTATAGCCCGGTCTTTGTGGGATTTTAAACTCTTTATTTTGTAAGTTTGTGATCTTTGACTTTGGATACTCCAGTTGCTATTTTAGCAACTTTTGTTTGAAAAACAAAAATAGTTTCTCTTGCTCTTGGGGTCGGCTTCAAGCGGCCTCTTGAGTCTTGTTTTATGGTAACTGCCTTGTTTCTTTGTAATATGCTTGCATGCAGCTTTCTTTAGCACTTTCCGGGAACCTTCAGAGTGTTGAAGTCTTATTGTTCAACCTTTTTTGATTGCCTTTGTGCTTTGTTTATTTCCTGCCTTTAGTTGAAGTATCCTTTTTAAGGCTAGTTGTTTGTTTGAGTATTTTTTGATAGAATACTTTGTAAATTGATTTTGGCAAGGTCGTGGCCTTTCGGGTCGAGTTGTCTCCCTTTTGACATCGCGCCTTCTGTTGGCTGATTCTTTTAGTTGATCTTTTCTTGAGTTATTTCTAGTAATCCCTTGTGTTTACTTTTGTATAACTCTATCGCTTTTGGTTGCCTCGGGCTGACTTCTTCATGTCGGTCTGCCCTAAGTTATTTTTGAGTAATCCATTTTATTTGGATCTTGTCAGGTCTCTTTTTTATGGATTACTTTGTATAACTTTGGTAGCTTTCTGGGCCAACTTCATCGTATTAGTCCCTTCGAAGTTATTTCTAGTAATCCGTTTTATTTGGACCTTGTCAGGTCTCTTTTTATGGATTACTTTTTATAAATTTTTGTAGCTTTAGTCCGACTTCTTCATGTCGGTCCATTTGGAAGTTATTTTTAGTAATCCGTTTTGTTTGGACCTTGTAAGGTCTCTTTTTACGGATTACTTTTTATAACTTTTTGTAGCTTTAGTCTGACTTCTTCATGTCGGTCCCTTTGGAAGTTATTTTTAGTAATCCGCTTTTTAAGGCTGGCCAGGCCTCTTTTTAGGGATTACTTTTTATAACTTTTTGTTGCTTTGATTTGGTCCGACTTCTTTTGTGTCGGTCCATTCCAAGTTATTTCTTAGCAATCTATTTTTGTTTCAGTCCTCGTCAGGCCTCTATTCATGGATTGCTTTTTATAACTTCTTGCATTATTCTGTTTTTATCGCTTTTCATCTTTGCCGATTTTGTAGAGTTTGCTCCTCGCTTGGTCGATCTTTGATGAATTCGGTTTTCATTCTTTGTCGATCACGTCGGGCAGTGAATTTGGTTTTCACTTTTACCGATCTGTAGCTTTATAATCGAGTGATGAATTTTGCATTTTCAGAATATGCGTCTTGATAAAGAGATTTTGTAGGAACTTTGAAAAACTTTATTCGAAATAGAAAATATGCAAAAGATATACATGTGGGTGCTTACCCTAGGTAATTTTGTAGATCTTGGCTTAGTGCCTCATTAAAAAACCTTTTTTAGGAAAAAGAGTGCACTTTTGTCCTAAGATCTTTTATCACCTTTTAACTATAATACCTTCTTAGGTTGCAGGCGTGCCATGATTTCGGTAGCTCCCGGCCCTCGAGTTCGGATACTTTGTAGTAACCTTTTCCCAGTACCTCTTTGATTCGGTAGGGTCCTTTTCAATTAGCTGCTAGCTTTCCCTCTCCAGGTCGACTTATTCCGATATGATTTCGGATTAGGATGAGGTCATTGTTGGCGAAGCTTCGCTGTACTACCTTTTGATTGTATCTTAAGGCCATTCGGCGTTTTAGTGCTTCTTCTCTGATTCGAACTCATTCTCGGACTTCTGAGAGTAGGTCGAGCTCTTCCCTTTGGAGTCGAGAGTTAGCTTCTTTGCTGTAGAGGATCGTTCTGGGAGATCCTTCTTTAACTTCTACCGGTATCATAGCTTCCATTCCATAAGCCAATCGGAAGGGTGATTCCTTTGTGCTGGAGTGCGGAGTTGTCCGATATGCCCATAGGACTTGTGGGAGCTCTTTGGCCCAGGCTTCCTTTGCGTCCTGCAGCCTCCATTTTAACCCAGCTAGTATGACTTTATTGGCAGCTTCTGCTTATCCATTAGCTTGCGGGTGTTCTACGGATGTGAATTGGTGCTTTATCTTCAAGTCGGCTACCAATTTTCTAAAGCCTGTGTCTGTGAATTGAGTGCCATTGTCTATGGTGATGGGGTAAGGAACCCCAAACCTTGTGATAATGTTCCTATATAGGAATTTTTGACTTCTTTGGGCTGTGGCATTGGCTAAAGGCTCTGCTTCTATCCATTTTGTGAAATAATCTACCCCTACAATGAGGAACTTAACCTGTCCTGACCCTTAGGGGAAGGGCTCGAGAAGGTCGAGTCCCTACTTTGCAAATGGCCAAGGTGATGTCACACTAATGAGCTCCTCTGGTGGAGTGACATGAAAGTTAGCATGTTTCTGACATGGTGGGCACTTCTTAACGTACTCGGTGACTTTTTTTTGCAAAGTCGGCCAAAAAAATCTGGCTCGGAGTACTTTTCAGCAAGGGCTCATGCTCCAAGATGGTTTCTATAGGCGCCACTATGTATCTCTTCCAATACATCTTTTGTGTTAGAGGTCGGTACACATTTTAGTAGAGGTGTCGAAATTCCCTTTTTGTATAGAATGTTGTTTATGATGGTGCAATACTGTGCCTCCCGTTTTAACCTCTTTTCCTCCTGCTTATCTGTAGGGAGTATCTCTGATTTGAGGTAGTTAATTATGGGAGTCATCCATCCTTGATCTTGGCCTGATATGGCTAAGATTTTTTCTTCTTCTGAGATTGACGGGTTCTGCAGTACTTCATGGATGAGGCTCCTATTATTGCCCCCTGATTTGGTGCTGGCTAATTTTGAGAGTGCGTCAGCTCGAGCATTATGTTCCCGAGGTATATGTTGGATCTTATATTCCTGGAATTGCTCGAGTTGTTCCCTATTTTTGTCTAGGAATTTTTTCATAGCCGGATCTTTGGCTTGGTAGGTCCCTGCTATTTGCGAGGTGACAACCTGTGAGTCGCTAAAGATAACAAGTTTTTGGGCTCCGACTTCTTTAGCCAGCTTCAAACCAGCCAATAGTGCCTCATACTCAGCCTGGTTATTAGAAGCAGGGAACTCAAACTTTAGTGAGAGTTCGATTTGGGTTCCCTGATTACTTTCTATTATCACGCTAGCTCTGCTTCCTGTTTTATTGGAAGAGCCATCCACGTAAAGATTTCACTTTGTAGGGATTTCCGGGGTGTTAGTGTACTCTGCAATGAAGTCGGCCAGATACTGTAACTTGATCGCTGTATGAGCTTCATATTGGAGGTCAAATTCGGACAACTCGACTGCCCACTGTAGGATTCTCCCCGCTAAATCTATTTTCTGCAGAATGCCTTTTATAGGCTGGTTGGTCCGAACCTTGATGGTGTGAGCCTGAAAGTATGGACGGAGTCGTCAAGAGGTTAATATGAGAGCGTAGGAAAACTTTTCTATCTTTTGATAGTTCGGTTCAGACCCTTGTAGCGCTTTGCTGATGAAGTATATAGGTTGATATCCACTATCGTCCTCTCAGACTAGTGCCGAGGTTATTGCCCGACTTTCTACTGCTAGGTATAATATGAGTGCTTCTCCTTCCCGAGGTCGAGTAAGAATGGGTGGTTGTCCCAGGAATCTTTTGAACTCCTGGAAAGCTAGCTCACACTCTGACATCCATTCGAACTTCTTTCCCTTACTTAGAGTAGCGTAAAAGGGGAGAGATCTTATGGCTGATCCAGCTAGAAACCTAGACTAGGCTACCAGTCGCCCGTTGATTTGTTGCACTTCTTTGACACAAGTCGGGCTTTTCATGTTGAGTATGGCCTGGCACTTGTCTGGGTTTGCTTCGATTCCTCTTTGTGTGAGCATGAATCCTAAGAATTTGCCAGCTTCTACCGCAAAGGTGCATTTCGCAGGGTTAAGTTGCATGCCATGCTTTCTTATGGTATTGAACACTTGGGCGAGGTCGGACAGTAATGATTCCTAATGTTGTGTCTTTACTAACATGTTGTCCATGTATACCTCCATTAGTTTTCCAATATGATCTGTGAAGACTTTGTTCATTAACCTTTGGTAGGTAGCTCCTGCATTTTTGAGTCCGAATGGCATGACGACGTAGCAATAATTCGCTTTGAGTGTTAAGAATGAGGTTTTTTCTTGATCAGGTGGATACATCAGGATTTGATTGTATCCTGAGTAGGTGTCCATAAATGAGAGGTACTTGTATCCGGAAGAGGCGTCCAGTAGCATGTCGATGTTTAGGAGTGGATAAGGATCTTTTAGGCAAGCTTTGTTGAGGTCAGTGTAATTAGTGCACATCCGCCACTTCCCATTTGACTTTTTTACCAAGACAACATTGGCTAGCCATAGTGGGTATTTGACTTCTCTGATGAATCCTGCCTCTAGTAGAGCTTGTACCTGTTCTTCCATAGCTTGGGATCTTTCTGATCCGAGCTTTCTACGCTTCTGTTGTACTGGCCGAGATCCTA
>NC_029777.3:45199301-45199465 GCF_000817695.3 Arachis duranensis | reverse complement strand
TGGATTCACAACCTAAGGATAGCCTGGACTCCTGGGATAAGCTGGTCACTGCCTTCTTGGATAAATTCTTTCCTCCTCAAATGCTGAGCAAGCTGAGAGTGGATGTTCAAACCTTCAAGCAAAAAGATGGTGAATCCCTCTATGAAGCTTGGGAAAGATACAAG
>NC_029777.3:45198360-45198889 GCF_000817695.3 Arachis duranensis | reverse complement strand
AATAGTAAGCCATATCCATCATCTTCTCAGCAACAGACAGAGAATTCTGAACAAAATACTTCTAATTTAGTTAATATAGTCTCTGATCTGTCAAAGGTCACTTTCAGTTTCATGAATGAAACAAGATCCTCCATCAGAAATTTGGAGGCACAAGTGGGCCAGCTGAGTAAGAAAGTCATTGAAACTCCTCCCAGTATTCTCCCAAGCAACACATAAGAGAATCCAAAAGGAGAGTGCAAGGCCATTGATATACTCAACATGGCCGAATGCACAAGGGAGGAGAAGGACGAAAATCCTAGTGAGGAAGATCTCCTGGGACGTCCTTCAAGCAAGAAGGAGTTTCCTATCAAGGATCCAGAGGAATCTGAGGCTCATATAGAGACCATAGAGATTCCATTAAATCTCCTTCTGCCATTCATGAGCTCTGAAGACTATTCTTCCTCTGAAAAGGATGAAGATGTAACTGGAGAGCAAGTTGCTCAATATTTAGGAGCTATCATGAAGCTGAATGCCAAGCTGTTTGGTAATG
>NC_029777.3:45197828-45198148 GCF_000817695.3 Arachis duranensis | reverse complement strand
ATCTGTAATGGAGAAGCTGGGGATCATTGAGGTACAACCTGCCTTGTTCTCATTACAATTGGCAGACAAGTCAATGAGACAAGCTTATGGAATAGTAGAGGACGTGCTGGTGAAGGTTGAAGGCCTTTACATCCCTGCTGATTTCATAATCCTAGACACTAGGAAGGAAGATGATGAATGCATCATCCTAGGAAGACCTTTCCTAGCCACAGCAGGAGCTGTCATAGATGTCAACAGAGGAGAATTAGTCCTTCAATTGAATGGAGACTACCTTGTGTTTAAGGCACATGGCCATCCCTCTGTGACAAAAGAGAGTAAGC
>NC_029777.3:45197285-45197786 GCF_000817695.3 Arachis duranensis | reverse complement strand
TCCGAGGTCCGACCTTTAGGCGTGGGCCTTAGGGCGAGGTCGGACCTTCTATGAACTTGCCGAGTTGGGGAGCTCGGTCAGGGTATGAACAGATCTCATATCAAAACTCTAAGTTTGGTGTTGGGACTACACACTAAAATTGACCTGATCACCCTGTGGCTCCATGAGAGCCACTGTCAAGCTATTGACATTAAAGAAGCGCTTGTTGGGAGGCAACCCAATTTTATTTATCTAAATTTTATTTTATTTTGTTTTATTGTTATTTTGTGTTTTATTAGGTACATGATCATGAGGAGTCATGAAAAAATCAAAGAAATTAAAAACAGAGTCAAAAACAGAAGAAAAAAATTTTTCACCCTGGAGGGCGCACGGGCTGGCGTTCAACGCCAGTAAGGTGCATCTGGCCGGCGTTCAACGCCAGAACAGAGCACCATTCTGGCGCTGAACGCCAGAAACAAGCAACATCCTGGCGCTGAACGCCAGGAATGTGCCTAGAGGAGA
>NC_029777.3:45193705-45194054 GCF_000817695.3 Arachis duranensis | reverse complement strand
CAGCTTGCTTCATACCAACAATCTCTGTGGGATCGACCCTTACTCACGTAAGGTTATTACTTGGACGACCCAGTACACTTGCTGGCTAGTTGAACGGAGTTGTGTTCACTCGTGCCAATTTCAAATTCCATAATTTTACAATTACGTGCAACTACAACACCAAGCTGATGAATGCAACTTAAAGAATAGTGATCACTATTTCGTCCACCAACCACGAAGATTCCGATTAAAGAATCCAAGAGATATCCACCCAATCTAAGGTAGAACAGAGGTAGTTGTCAGGCACACGTTCATAGGTGAGAATGATGATGAGTGTCACGGATCATCACATTCATCAAGTTGAAGAACA
>NC_029777.3:45171513-45193436 GCF_000817695.3 Arachis duranensis | reverse complement strand
AAACTAGTAGCCTAGGGTTTACAGAGATGAGTAAATGACATAAAAATTCACTTCCGGGCCCACTTGGTGTGTGCTTGGGCTGAGCATTGAAGCATTTTCGTGTAGAGACTTCTCTTGGAGTTAAACGCCAGCTTTTATACCAGTTTGGGCGTTTAACTCCCATTTTGGTGCCAGTTCTGGCGTTTAACGCTGGAATTCCTGAGGGTGACTTTGAACGCTGGTTTGGGCCATCAAATCTTGGGCAAAGTATGGACTATCATATATTGCTGGAAAGCCCAGGAAGTCTACTTTCCAACGCCGTTAAGAGCGTCTACTTTCCAACGCCGTTGAGAGCGCGCCAATTGGGCTTCTGTAGCTCCAGAAAATCCACTTCGAGTGCAGGGAGGTCAGAATCCAACAGCATCTGCAGTCCTTTTCAGTCTCTGAATCAGATTTTTGCTCAGGTCCCTCAATTTCAGCCAGAAAATACCTGAAATCACAGAAAAATACACAAACTCATAGTAAAGTTTAGAAAAGTGAATTTTAACTAAAAACTAATAAAAATATACTAAAAACTAACTAGATCATACTAAAAACATACTAAAAACAATGCCAAAAAGCGTACAAATTATCCGCTCATCAGACATCTCCGATCTGAACTTTTTCTGTCTCGCCTTCGGGCTATGGACAGAGTTCTTCCCGACCTCGAATTCCCCCGAGTTCGATGGTGTGGATTTCCTCTCCTTTGCCTCTAAGGTTCAGACTTTCAATGTAACAGCGGCGTGCTATTTTCTGGTGTCCTTTTATCGTAGCGATCCCTTCTGTAGTTGGGAACTTCATGCATAGATGTGGAGTTAAGACTACTGCCCCGAGCTGATTTAGTGTTGTTCGACCTATTAAGGCATTGTAGGCTGAGCTTACGTCGACTACAATGTAGTCTATGTTGAGTGTCCTTGACCGGTTTCCCTTTTCAAAGGTTGTGTATAGCGAGAAGTATCTAAGTGGTTGGATTAGAGTGTCTCCTAATCTGAATAAGCTGTTCGGATATGCTCGGAGCTCTTTTTCTTCCAGGCCGAATTTGTCGAAGGCGGTTTTGAATAAGATGTCAGCTGAGCTTCCTTGGTTTACCAGTGTGTGGTGGAGGTTAGCGTTGGCCAATATAATAGTGATGACCATAGGATCGTCATATCTCGAGATGACGCCAGCTGCGTCCTCTTTAGTGAAAGTAATAGTAGGGAGGTCGGGTGCTCTTTCTCCTCCCTCGACGTGATATACTTCTTTAAGGTGTCTTTTGCGAGATGATTTGGAGATTCCTCCTCCCGCAAATCCTCCATGTTTCATGTGAACATGTCTCTCTGGGGTACGAGGTGGTCGTTATGTCCATCCGACCTCCTCGTCTCTTCTTCTTTCTTTTGGCTCATCTGTCTTACTGGCTAGGTACCTATCTAGTCTCCCTTCTCTTACCAATTTCTCTATGACATTCTTCAAGTCAAAGCACTCGTTGGTGGGATGTCCAAAGATTTGATGGTATTCGCAGTATTCCGTCCGATTTTCTCCTCCCTTTTGCTTTTAAGTGGGCGAGGTGGTGGGATTTTTTCAGTGTGGCATACTTCTCGGTATACTTCTATGAGAGACACCCGGAGAGGGGTATAGTTGTGGTATTTCTTGATCTTCTCTCCATGCTGATCTTCTTTTTTCTTGGACTCTTTATCCTTATTTCGGGAGAAGTAAAAGGATCCGGATTTTGAGGTCTCTCCTAGTCGAGAGTTTTCCTCCATGTTGATGTACTTTTCTGCTCGTTCTTGTACTTCATTCAGGGATGTATGATGTTTCTTTGATATGGAATGGCTGAAAGGTCCCTCTCGTAGGCCATTGATGAGACCCATGATGGCTGCTTCGGTTGGCAGAATTTGTATGTCTAGACATGCTTTGTTGAATCTTTCCATGTAGTTGCGAAGACTTTCCCGATCTCCTTGCTTGATCCCTAACAAGCTTGGGGCGTGCTTGGCTTTGTCCTTCTGAATAGAGAATCTAGTAAGGAACTTTCCCGCTAAGTCGTCAAAGATTGAGATGGACCTCGAGGGTAGGCTGTCGAACCACTTAATTGCCGTTTTAGTTAAGGTAGTTGGGAAGGCTTTGCACCGGATTGCATCCGAGGCATCGGTGAGATACATTCTGCTTCTGAAATTACTGAGATGATGGCTAGGATCTGATGTACCGTCGTACGGGGCTTTGAAGTCTTTTGGGACTTTGGCTTTCATAATTTCTTTGGTGAATGGGTCTTGATCCTTGTGGGGATTATCCTCGTGATTGGATCGAGTAGTCTTTTTTAGATCTGCTTCAAGCTGTAATAGTTTATCTTCTAGCTCTTTGCGATGCCTAGTTTCCCTTCTGAGGACCTTCTCGGCTTCTCGTTGATACTTGGCTTCTTTTTTGAGTTGTTTGAGACGTTCTTGTTGAGCCTGAAGTGCCTCTAGGATTTCTGTATTTGGTGGACCCTTATCCTTGATTTGTTGAGGAGTATCCTTTGGTGTGGCATCCGCATTCTTGTGCGGCATCCTATCCTCTAGAACAGAGTCATGGTCGTTGTCAAGGTTGTCTGCCATGACGATGGGAAGACTTCCAGGTTCCCCGGCAACGGCGCCAATGTTCTGAGGGTTACCTGAAACTGTAGGTTGATCTCGGACGAGATCTTCTGTACTGGTCGGCGCGGTTGTGTCTGACTTGTTGGACTTGGTGGTTGTGCTGATCCTTCGTCACCAGAGGGTAGAGGTACCTACAAGAGACTCTGATGCTTAAGTTAGCAAGGGTACTAAGCAGGTTTTTAGTAGAATCAGAGTATGAGTTATACCTTGGTGCTCCAGTATATTTATAATAGTGTGGAATGATCTTTCTGGAGATAAGATAGTTATCTTATCTTATCTTTGAGTGAAGTCATCTTATCTCCAGGGGAACCGCCCTTATCTCTATAGGCTTGGGCCGCCTTTGGATTTGGGCCCTTTTTGGGTTTCTCTGTTTGGGCCCTTTTGGGTCTCTCCCAGTGATTTGGCTGAGCTCTTGGAGAAGAGGTCGGATAGTTCGGACCTGAAGAGGTCGGTTGGCTTATTGTTGATCGTCTCGGGTCAGACATCTCGACCCAGGGTATGAACAGTGACCGAATAAGAAGAGAGAACCTCTATGACCGTGAGGCTATCGATTCCGATTTCTTACAATCCGTAACTCCAATAAAAATTTTAATTCAATAAAAATATTTGTACCTTTTTCCTCTACATGTTAGTATCACTTTTGTTCAGTAGAAACTGACGATGATGTAACTCCTCTTTCTTTTGAGTTTGGCCATTATAAATATAATAATAACTGAACTGCTTTTGATGTATTTAAGAGTTATTGTTAAGCTTGAATTTTGAGAAAATTGATGAGATTTGATGGTAGAAGGATTAAATTAAAAGCTTGAAAGACCGATAACCAAAAAAACTCGAAAAAGAATTTAGAATCAAGTATATATTTTGAAAAATTACAAGAGAAGGTTTTATTTTTTAAAAGAATGTTTGTCACCAACACAAATACTATTTTTAAAAATGTAATTTGATCAAACATCAGGATTAAAAATAGTAATTATATAAGTTTCAAGGAGTGAAAAGTAAAAGTTTCGGCGTAAACCGGATATTTTATAAAAATTCAGGATTATTTTTATAAATATGAAAATAAGAGAGGTTCAAATATAATTTGATAAAATATTGAGATTAAAATAAAATATTAAAAAGTTCGTGGTTTAGAAAGTAATTAATAAAAGTTTAAAAATAAGGTTTTATAAACAAAGTTTTGAAAGAAGATTATAAATATTATTTTAAACTTCTTTAAAATTACTCATTTATATTAAAATCAATTATCATTATAATTATTATTTATCAAAGATATTATCTTGTAAGAATATCTTAATGTGTATTATTAATGATAAAGGAAGCAAGGAGAGTAATCTTAAAAGTTTTAGAGAACGCAAACTTAATTAAAGTACTTTATAATTCTTTTTCATAAGACACTTAGGAAAAGGCGATGGAATAATGTGAAGATAAATTATATTATCGAATGATAGGAAAAAAGAGAAAAAGAAAAAAAATATTAATGAACCTCTGCCATAGGATAGCAGAGAGAAATATTAAAAGAATCTAAAGAATCTCTGCCACAGGAGAGCAAAGAGCGGAAATAAAAGAATGTATTAACAAAAGAGATCTCTGCCACAGGAGAGTAGAGGACAAAGATAAAGAAAAAGTTTTAAAAGACTGTATGTCACAAAAGAGCAGATGCGACCTTGTTTGGTCCTTAGTGTCAATTGTATAGTGGGAACGCCCACACGCTGAGAACTATTTTTCAGATGTAAGCATATTGAAATACACTTAAAAGTCACACTATATGCAGCCTGGCCGTAAGACTTATATGCACACCGTATTCATCTGGAAAGGCATATCTAGCACTTGTGCCTGAGTAATGTCGGGAGGGGGTAGGCAATCGACACATCAGCTCATAGCCTACGATAGGAATAGACATACATCAAGCTTGTTTGCGTATATTTGTTTGTGAGTGTGTTTCCTATGATTGTGGGTGTGCTAAATGGCTGTTCAAATTCTGTGTTCTATAATTGTTGAATTGGATTGTCCCTTTTTGACTATTATTTCTAACCAAGTATATATAAAATGAACTAAACTTCTAACCCCGATCCTACTAAGAACTCCCCAGTTCTTACCCCCCAATTTCTACCACTGTCAACTACAGGTGTGAAGATTTAGTGCGGAGCTACATGAGCATAGAAGATTATATTCACGAGTTAAGTTGTTAGAATTTATTTTTCCTCTCATCGTTTATTGGTTTTAGTTTTTAGAGGGATAGGATTTATTTTTGAGAATCTTAAGATAAGTCTATGTATATAAAGCTATATGAATATTTACTTTTGTGGTTAAGTGATTTAAAATAAAGTCTCCTTTCGATTTTTTAATTAAAGTATTAGTCGTATTCGCGAAGGCTCAATATTAACTAAAGATAATATATAATAAAAAGGTTTAGAGGTACGTGATGCCTAGTGTTCCAAGGGTTACCTGAAACTGTAGGTCGATCTCGGTCGAGATCTTCTATGTTGGTCAGAGCCGACGTGTCCGGCAGGTGTATAGTGGCCGGAGCTGGTGTGTTCGACTTGTGGAACTGAAAGTGCTGCTGATCCTTCGTCCCCGGAGGGTGGGGGGTACCTGCAAGGGACTCCGATGCTTAAGTTAACAAGGGTATTAAGCAGGTATTGAATAGGATCAGAATATGAGTTATACCTGGGTGCTCCAGTGTATTTATAATGGTGAGATGTGGCCTCCTGTGGATAAGATAATTTAGTTATCTTATCTTATCTTTATCTTATCTTCAAGGGAATCGCCCTTTTCTTGTAGCCTTGGACTGCCTTAGGATCTGGGGCGTGTTCCTCTATTTGGGCCCTTTGTTTGGGCTTTCTCGTGACTTGGCCGAGCTCTTTGAGAAGAGGTCGGATTGTCCTGACCTGAAGAGGTCAGTCGCTTTGTCTGTAGAACATCCCGGGTCGGACAACTCGACCCAGGATATGAGCAGTGCCCCTGCTTGAGCTCGGTCTTCTTTTTGAGGTCGAGTCCTTGACTTCGGTCTTTCTTTGGTGAAGCCAAACTCAGGCATTTTGTTGACTCCTTTTGTAGCAGCTTTGAATGTAGAACGTTTCTTCTAAAAGACGCGCGCTTTTGTATCAGCGCTTTTTTGTGAACGTGCGAGGGTTTAATGCCTTCTTTAATTTGAGCATTAATTGCCCCGTTTCTCTCCTTTAGCCTTTTCGTAACTTCTTTTCTCTACTCTCTTTGATTTCTACTTTTTCGTTTGCGCTTCTGCTTTCTCTTGGAGTTTTTGTAGTTTTCGTGTTTTCTCTTCTGCAACATTGCTCTTGTTCGCATTTTTGCTTGTGAGAGGGCGTCCCAGATTTTGTCTTCCATCTTCAATTTCTTTGAAGTTTGCTGTTCTTTCCAGGTTAGTACTGGCTTTTTTGTAGCTTCGTTTTCAATTTTTGATGAAGCTTTGATTTTGCATGTTTGAAAGTTTGAATCTTTTCGTGGTCTTGTATTTGCTTGTCACTGTAACATGTTTTTCCTGTCTTTCTTTTATGCATTCTCTTGGCATTTCTGTCGAGGCTTTCTAGGATTTTATTGTTGCATCTGTTCTTCGCTTTGTTTGGAGATTGCTTTTTGTCTGATTCTAAAAAAGTTCGCACCTTTGATGATTTCTGATTGGCGTGCTTTGATTTTTGGGAATGCTTTTTGCTTGGTATACTGTAATGATGCTTGGTTTGCTGTTTTGAATTCTTTCTGAGAAATGCTGGGGTGCGAGCTGTAGATCTTGCCTGGAAACCTTGCTTTGTTACTGCCTCCAAAGGATGCCCCAGGACTTTTGGTTTGAGTCTTGGGGTTTTCCTTTTCTTGTTTCTTCGCCTGTATCGTATTGTCCGAGTTGTTTTCTCCCTTTGTCCGGGATGTTTTTAGTAACCCCATCTTCTTTTTTACTTGTAGGATTAGTTGGCCTCATGTCTTCTCACAATAACATTGTAGAGATGTCTTCCATAGTTCCCGAGGGGATGTCCGATTGGCTGGACTCCCTTGTTTTGTTGTGTGTTTCTGTTGTGGATGCTGAATTTTGCACAGAGCTGAGGAAGCGCCATAGGATTTGTGGTAACAATGCCCGTGAGGAGGATTACGAGCTTGTTGTTCCTGATTCTGATGAGAGAGTTTGTTTTCCGACTTCCATTGAGAGGGTGCATCCCTTCTTCTATGCCTATGAATACTTCTTCAGCCAGTTGAATGTTACTTTTCCTTTTACTGCTTTCGAGACCGACCTGTTGTGGTCGTGTAATATTGCCCCATCCCAGCTTCACCCCAATTCCTAGGGTTTTATTAAAATTTTTCAACTTCTCTGCCGTGAATTAGATGTAACACCTTCCCAAACTCTTTTCCTTTACTTGTTTGTTTTCGCCAAGCCTGGCGGTTCTTCAAAAAAGAAAGCTTCCTGGGTTTCCTTCAGGTCCGCCCAGGGCCACAAAATTTTTGCTATGTATGATGAGTCCTTTAAGGACTTCAAGAATTAGTTCTTTAAGGTTCGTGCTGTCGAGGGGGCCCGTCCCTTTTTTCTTGACAAAAATGATGAGCCTTCTTTCCCTCTAGAGTGGCAGAGGGATGTGAGAGTGTCTCGCTATACCTGGGAGATGCTTGATGATGTTGAGCGTGCCTTTGTTGTTGTTCTTGAGGATCTAACACCCCATCTTGATACAAAAAGGTTTTTGAATGACCCGTCCTTGGTTCGGACTGTTTGAGTACTTGTCTGACTTGTCTCTTATACTTTTTTCTTAATTTTTTCTTCCTCTTGTTGTGACTGTAACTCTTTGCTGTGGCTAATTTTGTATTTGCAGAGATGTCAAAGAACAACGACTCCATGAAGGCCTTTAAAAAGGCAAAGAAGGCAACTGCTGCTCTGAACATCTCGGCCAAAGTGGCTGGCGAGGGATCTTCTCAGGTCCCAGTGAAGCCTCCTGTGCCGAGTTCTCCCGGGCCGAGGAAAGCAATTCTTACTCCTCGGTTTCGTCAGGTCGATCCTCCATAGACTTCTGTTGTTGCTTCTGGTGTTCCTCCCTTTAAAAAGCAAAAACATCCGAGCCCTTTAACCTGGATGCTCCGGATTTTGATGCTATTGAGTTTGTTGACCAGCAAATTGCCCCCTATGGTGGGCTCTCCATGGACGACGTGTCTCTTCTTCAGCATCTGAATTTTATCACCAAAAGTAGTGTAAAAATGGCACATATGGGTGCGGCTATTTTCTGAACAGTTCAGGGGATCCCGATTCATGCGACAAAATCCTTCATGGAGGAGGCCAAATCAGAATTTGATCGGATCAAGGGTCTGAAGGATGAGTTGGAGGTGAAGTTGGCGAAGGTAGAGAATGAGCCGGAGGGTGAGAAGGCCAGCTCTATTGCTTTGGCTGCTTCTTTGAAGTTGGCTGAAGACATGGCACTGAAGCACAAGGATAGCTATGTCTCAGCTTATAGGGAATTAATGCATCTCCGGGATGATTTGAAAACTGCTCGGGTTAACTATGCCGAGCTTCAGGGTCACCTTGTGGGCAGCGTAACTGCTGCCTCCGAGAACCTGATGGAGGAGTTCCGGATTGTTGCTCCTGATGCCGACTTGACTCTCATAAGCCTGGACAATGTTGTGAGGGATGGTAAGATTGTCCCTGATGACCAGGATGATGATGATGCTGACCCTCCTCCAGTGCCTTCTCTTAAAGTGTCGACCTCCTCGGTTCCTCCCATTACGTCTGATCTGGATTGCCAGATTCTGAACCGGGATGATGGAACTGTAGATGCTGTGCCTATTCAGACTTGTCCTCCTTCTCCCCGTACTGATGCTGTCGGGAAGGCTCCAGATCTTGGTTGACCTCCTTTTTAAGTATTTGTGTAATTAGCCCGGTTTGTGGGCTTTGAACTCCTTTTTGTAAATAATGCTTTGTTGACTGTTGATACTCCAGTTGCTATTTTTAGCAACTTTATTTTGAAAACCAAAATGGTTTCTCTGGCTCTTGGGGTTGGCTTCAAGCGGCCTGTTGAGTCTTTGTTTTATGGTAACTGCGATATGCTTGCTTGCAGCTTTCTTTATCATTTACTTGGAATTTTCAGAGTTGTTTTTTATCCATCCTCTTTTGATCGCTTTTGTGGCGAGGTCAAGGTCTATCGGGTCGAATTATCTCCCTCTGTTGGTTGATCTTCTCAATTGATCTTTTCGAGCAACCCCTTGGGATTACTTTTTATAACTTTTTGTAGCTTTAGTCCGACTTCTTCCTGTCGGTCCCCATTTCGTTACTAGGTAATCCTTTTTTCTTAGATCTCCTTTGAGGTTTTACCTTTTGTAACTTTATCTTTTTCGGGCGGACTTCGTCATACTGGACTTTGTCGAGTTATTTGATAATCCTCTTTTTTGGACCTTGTTCAGGGATTATCTTGTTTTGTAGGAGACCGACTTCGTTAGGTCGATCTCTTCTAAGTTGCTTTTGTAATCCTCTTTCTTGGACCTTTGTTAGGTCTCTTTCAGGGATTACTTTTACAGCTTGTCTTGTAGGAGACCGACTTCGTTAGGTTGATCTCTTCTAAGTTGTTTTTGTAATCCTCTTTCTTGGACCTTTGATAGGTCTCTTTCAGGGATTACTTTTACAACTTATCTTGTAGGCACCGACTTTGTTAGGTCGATCTCTTCTAAGTTGTTTTTGTAATCCTCTTTCTTGGACCTTTGTTAGGTCTCTTTCAGGGATTACTTTTACAACTTGTTTTGTAGGAAACCGACTTCATTAGGTCGATCTCTTCTAAGTTGTTTTTGTAATCCTCTTTCTTGGACCTTTGTTAGGTCTCTTTCAGGGATTACTTTTACAACTTGTCTTGTAGGAGACCGACTTTGTTAGGTCAATATCTTCTAAGTTATAGCAATTCCTCTTTAATAGGGTTGTCAGACCTCTTTCCAGGGATTTGCTGATAACTTGGATTGACTTGGTCTGACTTTTTTGTGTCGGCCAGTCTTTTTAAGTTATTATATAGCAATCCATAAGACCTCGTCAGGTTCTTTTTGGGATCACTTTCAATAACTTCTTGCATTATTCTGTGTTCATCTTTGCTGATTTGTAAATGGTGGTTTCTATCCTGGTTTAATCGACCTTTAGGTGAATCGCGTTTTCACCTTTGTCGGTCGTTCATTCCTATTGAGATCATATAGTGAATCTGTTCTTCACTTTTTGTTCGATCCGTTGCTTTATAATCGGACGATGAATGCTTCAGATTAATGCGTCTTGAAAATTTGTAGAATATCTGAAATGTATTTTATTTAAAGAAAGTACAAATATATACAGGCGGGAGTTTTTCATACTTTTAAGTCGGATTAAATCTCAATCTTGATGCCTCATTAAAAAACCTTTTCAGAAAAAAGAGTGCATCTTGTGATGAGACCTTTATCTTTCCTAACTATAGTACCTTCTTAGGTTACATGCGTGCCATGATCTGGGAAGTTCTCATCCCTCGAGTTCAAACAGTCTGTAGTAGCCCTTCCCAAGTACTTTTGTGACTCGGTAGGGTCCTTTCCAGTTGGTTGCCAGCTTTCCTTCTCCGGGTCGAGTTGTTCTAATATTATTTCGGATTAACATGAGATCATTCTCAGCAAAACTTCTTGGCACTATCTTTCGATTATACCTGGTAGCCATTCGCCATTTTAGTGCTTCTTCTCTAATCTGAGCTCTTTCTTGGATTTCTGGAAGTAGGTCAAGCTCTTTTCTTTGAAGTTGAGAGTTGGTTTGTTCATTGTAGTGGACTACTCGGGGAGACTTTTCCTCTACTTCTATTGGAATCATTGCCTCCACTCCATATGCTAATCGAAATGGTGATTCGTTTGTAGTAGAATGGGGGGTTGTTCGATACGCCCATAGGACTTGTGGAAGTTCCTCGGCCCAAGCTCCCTTTGCTTCTTGCAGTCTCCGTTTCAGTCCGGCCAATATGACTTTGTTGGCCGCTTCGGCTTGTCCATTGTCTTGGGGATGTTCGACGGAGGTGAACTGGTATTTTATATTCAAGTTGGCCACTAGTTTTCTGAATCCCGCATCTGTGAATTGGGTGCCATTATCTGTGGTGATGGAGTATGGGACTCCGAACCTTGTAATGATGTTCCTATATAGGAATTTCTGACTTCTTTGAGCAGTGGCATTGGCTAAGGGTTCTGCCTCGATCCATTTTGTGAAATCCCCACTTTGAGGAACTTGACTTGTCCTGATCCCTGGGGAAAGGGTCCGAGAAGGTCGAGTCCCCATTTTGCAAATGGCCAGGGTGAGGTCACGCTGATGAGCTTTTCTGGTGGGACGATGTGAAAGTTGGCATGCTTCTGACATGGTGGGCATGTCCTTACAAATTCTGTAGCTTCTTTTTATAGAGTTGGCCAATAGAATCCCGCCCAGAGTACCTTTTTGGTGAGAGCTTGCACTCCGAGATGATTGCCACAAATGCCACTATGTACTTCCTCCAAGACTTCCTTTGTATTGGAGGTTGGTACGCATTTTAACAATGGTGCTGAGATCGCTTTTTTGTATAGTGTGTTGTTTATGATAGTGTAGTACTGTGCCTCCCTTTTCAACTTCTTTGCCTCCTTTTCATCTGTAGGGAGCGCTTCTATTTTGAGGTAGTTAATTATGGGGGTCATCCATCCTTGATCCTGACCTATTATGGCTAGGATTTTTTCTTCTTTCGATATTGATGGGTTCTGCAGTATTTCCTGGATGAGGCTTCTATTGTTGCCCTCTGGTTTGGTGCTGGCTAGTTTTGAGAGTGCGTCAGCTCAGGCATTTTGCTCGCGGGGTATGTGGCAGATCCTATATTCCCCAAGTTGTCCGAGCTGTTCTTTGGTTTTATCCAAATATTTTTTCATGTTAGGATCTTTGGCTTGGTAGCTTCCCGTTATTTGTGAGGTAACGACTTGTGAGTCACTGTAGATGTTGAGTTTCTGAGCTCCGACCTCCCTAGCCAACTTCAAACCAGCTAATAACGCTTTGTATTCTGCTTGGTTGTTTGAGGCCGGGAATCTGAATTTCAGGGAAAGCTCAAGTTGGGTTCCTTGGTTGCTTTCGATTATCACACCTGCACCGCTTCTGGTTTTATTTGAGGAACTATCCACGTATATGTTCCATTCTATGGGATTTTCGTGGTGTGTGTGAATTCTGCGATGAAGTCGGCTAGGTATTGTGATTTAATGGCTGTCTGTGCCTCGTATTGGAGGTCAAACTCGGACAACTCGATTGTCTACTGTAGGATTCTTCCTGCTAGATCTATTTTCTGTAATATCCCCTTGATGGGCTGGTTGGTCCGAATTTTAATGGTGTGCGCTTGGAAGTATAGGCGAAGTCATCGGGATGTGAGTATCAGAGCGTAGGCAAACTTTTCTATTTTCTGGTAGTTCAGCTCTGACCCCTGTAATGCTTTACTAATGAAGTAGACGGGTTGTTGTCCCCCTTGATCTTCTCTAATTAGTGCTGAGGCTATTGCCCGACTTCCTACTGCGAGGTACAGTATGAATGGTTCTCCCTCTTGTGGTCGAGATAGGATAGGGGGCTGGCCCAAGAATTATTTGAAGTCTCGGAAGGCTTGTTCACATTTTGTTGTGCACTCGAAGTTCTTTCCCTTCCTTAAGGTAACGTAGAAGGGGAGGGATCTTATTGCTGACCCTGCTAGGAATCTGGACAAGGCCGCCAATCTCCCATTGAGTTGTTGTACTTCTTTGACGCAGGTTGGGCTTTTCATGTTGAGTATGGCCTGGCATTTATCTGGATTTGCCTCGATTCCTCTTTGTGTGAGCATAAAGCCCAAGAATTTTCCTGCTTCCACTGCGAAGGTGCATTTAGCCGGGTTGAGTTGCATGCCGTGCTTCCGTATGGTGTCGAACACTTGAACCAAGTCGGTAAGTAATGTCTCTTCACTTTGTGTCTTTATCAACATGCAATCCACATAGACCTCCATGATTTTTCCGATGTGGTCTGAGAAGACTTTATTCATTAGCCTTTGATAGGTGGCTCCCGCGTTTTTAAAGCCGAAAGGCATTACGATGTAGCAATAACTTGCTTTTGGTGTGAGAAACGAGGTTTTTTCTTGATCAGGTAGATACATTGGGATCTGGTTGTACCCTGAGTATGCGTCCATGAACGAGAGATACTTATATCCCAATGAGGCATCTACTAGAGCGTCGATGCTTGGGAGTGGATAAGGGTCTTTTGGGCAGGCTTTGTTGAGGTCGGTGTAGTCGGTGCACATTCGCCACTTCCCATTTGACTTTCTCACCAAGATGACGTTTGCTAGCCATAGTGGGTATTTAACTTCTCTTATGAACCCTGCCTCTAGTAGTGCTTGTACTTGTTCTTCTACAGCCTGAGACCGTTTTGGCCCGAGTTTTCTTCGTCTTTGTTGTACCGGCCGGGATCTCGGGTAGACTGCCAACTTGTGGCTCATTAGTTTGGGATCTATGCCTGGCATGTCGGCAGCTTTCCATGCGAAGAGATCAACATTATCTCGTAGGAACCGTATTAGTGATTCCTTTGCGTCTCCTTTCAGGATTGTGCCAATATTAGTTGTTTTATCCGAGGAATCTTCGATCTGGACTCTTTCTATTTCTCCTTCGGGTCGTGGGTGGAGTTCTTCTCATCTCTGAACTCTGCCGAGTTCGATTATGTGGAATTCTCCTCCTTCGCCTCAGAGTTTTAGACTTTCGTTATAACAGCGACGCACCATCTTTTGATCTACTTTTATTGTAGCTATCCCTTCTGCAATTGGGAATTTCATACATAGACGTGGAGTTAAAACTATTGCGCCGAGTTGATTTAACGTTGTCCGACCTATTAAGGCATTGTAGGCTAACCTTACGTCGACCACGATATAGTCTATCTTGAGTGTTCTGGATTGGTTTTCCTTTCCGAAGGTTGTATGTAACGATACGTATCCCAGTGGCTGTACTGGGGTATCCCCAAGTCTGAACAGGCTGTTCGGGTATGCTCTAAGCTCTTTTTCTTCTAAGCCAAGCTTGTCGAAGGCAGTTTTAAATAAGATGTCGGCAGAGCTTCCTTGGTCAATTAATGTACGGTGGAGGTTGGCATTTGCCAATATGATTGTGATGACCATGGGGTCGTCGTGTCCTGAGATGATTCCGGATGCATCTTCTTTGGTAAACGTGATTGCTGGGATGTCTGGCGCCTCCTTCTTTCCTTCAACATGGTATACTTCTTTGAGGTGTCACTTGCGGGATGATTTAGAGATTCCTCCTCCAGCAAATCCGCCGTGTATTACGTGGACGTGTCTCTCTGGTGTGCGGGGTGATCGTTCAGATCGTCCGACATCTTCATTCCTTCTTCTTTTTCTTGGTTCTTCGTCCCGGTTGGCCAAGAACCAATCTAGTTTTCCTTCCCTTACTAATTTCTCTATGACGTTCTTCAAGTCAAAGCATTCGTTGGTGGAATGTCCTCGGACTCGATGATACTCACAGTATTTGTTCCGATTCCTCCTCCCCTTTTGCCTTTGAGTGACCGAGTTGGGGGTATTTTTTCCGTATGGCAGACTTCTCTGTAAACATCTACCAAGGATAACCTAAGAGGGGTGTAGTTATGATATTTTTTGATTTTTTCTCCGAAGCGATCTTCCTTTTTCTTGGATTCTTTATCTTTATCTCGGTAGGCAGAACCGAACCTCGAGGCTTCCCCAAGTCGAGAATTCTCCTCCATGTTGATGTACTTCTACGCCCGTTCTTGTACTTCGTCTAGGGATGCTGGGTACTTCTTTGATATAGATTGGCTAAATGGTCCTTCTCGTAGGCCATTTATGAGGCCCATGATGGCAGCTTCTGTTGGTAGACTTTGTATGTCCATGCATGTTTTGTTGAATCTTTCCATGTAGTTACGAAGACTCTCTCGATCTCCTTGCTTGATTCCTAGTAGGCTGGGTGCGTGTTTGGCTTTGTCCTTTTGTATGGAAAATCTGGCCAGGAACTTTCTGGCTATGTCATCGAAACTCGAGATGGATTTTGGAGGTAGGTTGTCGAACCATCTAATGGCTGTCTTAGTAAGAGTTGTTGGAAAGGCTTTGCAGCGAACTGCATCTGAGGCATCAGTGAGGTACATCCTACTTCTGAAGTTTCTGAGATGGTGGTTGGGGTCCGAGGTGCCGTCATACAGAGTCATATCCGAAAGTTTGAAATCTTTTGGGATTTTGGTCTTCATAATTTCCCTGATGAATGGATCTTGATCTTTGTGAGAGCTATCCTCTGGGGTGGATCGAGTAGCTTTAGTTTTAAGATTAGCTTCGGGTTCCATAAGCTTATTTTCTAATTCTCGGTGCTGCCTTATCTCCCGATGTAGATCCTCTTCTTTTTCGCGTTGATGTTGGGCTTCTTTCTTAAGTTGCTTTAATCGATCTTGAAGTGCTTCTATCACCCCCGGATTTGATGAATTTTTGTCTCTATTGGATTCCGGAGTATCTTTAAGTATAGTATCCATGTTCTTGTACGGCGTTCTATCTTCCAGACCTGAGTCGTGGTCGTTGTCATGATTGTCCGCCATGGTGTTGGGATGACTTCCAGGTCCCCGGCAATGGCACCAATGTTCCAAGGGTTACCTGAAACTGTAGGTCGATCTCGGTCGAGATCTTCTGTGTTGGTCAGAGCCGATGTGTCCAGCAGGTGTATAGCAGCCGGAGCTGGTGTGTCCGACTTGTGGAACTGAAAGTGCTGCTGATCCTTCGTCCCCGGAGGGTGGGGGGTACCTGCAAGGGACTCTGATGCTTAAGTTAGCAAGGGTATTAAGCAGGTATTGAATAGGATCAGCATATGAGTTATACCTGGGTGCTCCAGTGTATTTATAATGGTGAGATGTGGCCTCCTGTGGATAAGATAAGTTAGTTATCTTATCTTATCTTTATCTAATCTTCAAGTGAGGTAATCTTATCTTCAAGGAAACTGCCCTTTTCTTGTAGGCTTGGGCTGCCTTAGGATCTGGAGCATGTTCCTCTATTTGGGCCCTTTGTTTGGGCTTTCTCGTGACTTGGCCGAGCTCTTTGAGAAGAGGTCGGATTGTCCTGACCTAAAGAGGTCGGTCGCTTTGTCTGTAGAACATCCCGGGTCGGACAACTCGACCTAGGATATGAATACCTAGGCTTTTAGTACGATCATGAGGTGCTAAAAGTTAAGGTGTTATAACAATAATATCAGTCCAATTCCAAAATACTAATAGAAGAATAACCTTGTAGCTGGAAGCAAAAAGGGCCGAAGGTATCTTTGGAGGCAATGAGTTGATTGAATTTGAGAATAGATTAGAGGCAGAGATGAAGAGAGAAGAAAGTTGTTGGAAGGAGAAGTCTAGATGTAAATGGTTGAAAGAAGGAGACAGCAACACAAAGTTCTTCCATCAAATGTTCCAATCTAAAAAGCGAAAGAATAAAATCTGGGGACTAGTTGGAGAAGATGGAGAAGTCACTTCTGATCCATCAAGTATAGCGAGGTTGGCTGAATCCTATTTTTAAAAGATTTTTATGGGTACCAATCAAGTTGATCTAGGAATACTTTTTGAAGATTTCAGACCTAAAGTTATAATTAATATTAATCATAGGCTACTGAGACCAGTTTTACTTGAAGAGACAAAGAAAGATACGTTTAGTGTTTGTGCTCAAAGTACTCTAGAAAATAATGGATTCACAGCCAAATTTTATCAATCTTTTTTGGGATGTAATAGATAACGATGTGTACAAGTCTATTTGTAGTTTCTTTGGAGGTAGGAGAATTTTAAAAAATTTCACCCGCACTCAAATCTATTTAATACCCAAGATTCCAAATGCCAGAGATATATCATAGGTCAGACCTATTAGCCTTTCATCAGTCTTTTGCAAGATTATATCAAAAGTACTTGTTCATAGACTATAATTGTTTATGAATAACATTGTGAATACTAATCAAAGTGCTTTCTTGAAAGGAAGCTTAATATCTGACAATATTTTAATAGCTCATGAGTGCATGCATTATCTTAAGTAAAAAAGATCAGGTTTGGAGAATCAAATGGCTCTAAAGCTGGGATATGAGCAAGGCCTATGATAGAGTGGAGTGGTATTTTCTGTGGTTCATTTTGGAGAGGAAGGATTTTGATGCTAGATGGATAGCATGGATCAAAGAACTAATTTCTACTATTTCTTACTCTGTAGTTGTGGAAGGCCAACCTTTTAGGTTTTTTAGGCCAACTAGGGTATCCGTCAAAGAGATCTCCTAGCACTATATTTATTCCTCTTTTGTTCAGAAAGACTTTTCTTTCTGTTACACAGGGCAGAGCAAAACATTGTTATTCAAGAAATTTAGATCCACAAAAAAGTTTAGCTTTTAACCATCTTCTCTTTGCTAGTCGGTAGTCTTTTTCAGTTTTGACACTGTGCTCAACATTAGACATCAACTAGCACAAATTCTGAATATTGACCATATAGGGCCCAAGATAAATACCTAGGCCTCCCATCAATTTTACAAAGATATAAAAAAGTCACATTGAGAGCCATCAAAGATAAAGTAAAAAAGAAGGTACAATCTTGGAAGAGAATTAGCAGGTGGAAGACATGTATTGATTAAAGCGGTTGGAGAAGCAATCCGTGTATACCCTACCTTATTTTAAGCTTCTTGATTTACTTTTAGATGAGATTCACAGGATTTTTACACAATTCTAGTGGGGTCAAAGAGATACTAAAAAGAGAATGTCATGGATTAGTTAGGACAAAATGACAAGACCCAAAAGAGGAG
The DNA here is from genome assembly GCF_000817695.3 of Arachis duranensis. Lineage (NCBI taxonomy): Eukaryota > Viridiplantae > Streptophyta > Magnoliopsida > Fabales > Fabaceae > Arachis > Arachis duranensis. The sequence goes on along the minus strand of NC_029777.3, from coordinate 45,176,088 downwards.
AATGATTGTGTTTCAAAGATCTACATGCTCATAATTTGGCTCTACTTGAAAAATAATTTTGGAGGTTGGCTGTTAATCCTAATGCACTACTTAGCAAAATGTTAAAGGGTAAGTATTTTAGATATAAGTTTTTTTGACTACAGACAAAGGGACTAATCCTTTCTGGGGCTGACAAAATCTTTTAGAGGGTAGAAAAGTGGTGGAAAAAGGATTGTTGTAGAGTATAAAGTCAGGAGATGAAGTTAATGTTTGGCAAGAATCCAGGCTGCCGTCCTCATACCCATATCATATCAGTCTTAGCAATCAATCCAACAACAATATATTTTTCAACAATTAATAGAGTAAAGGACTTACTGACAACAAGAAAAAGATGGAATAGAGAGCTTATCGAATTAATCTTTTCTCCTAAAGTAAGTAACCGCATCCTCTCCATAGAGCTAAATAATAACAACAAGGACTCTCTGATTTGGGTATTGAACTCGAAGAAGCAATATGATGTGGCGTGTGGAATTGTGGTGGCGTATGATTTTGCGCATGAGCCAATCAGTCAACTACCTACACTCATGCAAAACCCATGAATTTGAAGAAAAATTTGGGGCTTACAGATACTGTTCATACTCTGGGTCGAGTTGTTCGACCCGGGATGTTTGACGACAAGTCAACCGACCTCTTCAGGTCAGGACTATCTGACCTCTTCTTCAAGAGCTCGGCCAAATCACTAGGAAAAGCCCAAAAAGGGACCAATAGAGGAACACAACCCAAATCCTAAGGCAGCCCAAGCCTATAGAGATAAGGGCGGTACCCTTAAAGATAAAGATGACTTCACCTGAAAATAAGATAAAATAGGAAAAGATAACTATCTTATCTCTAGAAAGGCACTCCTTATCATTATAAATACACTAGAGCACCCAGATATAACTTATACTCTGATTCTACTAAAAACCTGCTTAATACCCTTGCTAACTTAAGCATCAGAGTCCCTTGCATGTACCATCACCCTCCGGTGACGAAGGATCAGCACAACCACCAAGTCCAACTAGTCGGACACGGCGGCTCTGGCCACCGTCATCAAGCCGGACACAACCGCACCGGCCAGCACAGAAGATCTCGTCCGAGATCGACCTACAGTTTCACGTAACCCTCAGAACATTGGCGCTATTGCCGGGGAACCTAGAAGTCATCCCACCATCATGGCGGACAACCTGGACAACGACCACAACTCCGATGTGGAGAACAGAACACCACATAAGAATGTGGAGGTTGCACTAGACAATACTTCTCAACCTAACAAAGGCAAGGACTCCCCAAGAATGGGATCCATGGAAGCACTTCAGGTTCGCTTAAAACAACTCGAAAAAGAGGTCGAATATCAGCGGGAAGCCGAGAAAGACCTACGGAGGGAAGTTAGGTGACGCCACGAATTAGAAAACAAGCTCCAAAAGCTCGAAGCTGATCTCAAAACTAAAATTACTCGATCCAGTCACGAGGATAATTCCCGCAAGGACCAAGACCCATTCACCAAAGAGATCATGAAGGCCAAAATCCTAAAAAACTTCAAACCTCCTGATATGACTTTATATGATGGCACATCAGATCCCAGCCATCATCTCAGCAACTTTCGAAGCAGAATGTATCTCACCTATGCCTCAGACGCAACTCGGTGCAAAGCTTTCCCGACCACCTTGACAAAATAGGTAGCTCCTGAGTTTTTGAGTCCGAAGAGCATGTCGATATAACAATAGTTTTCTTTGGGAGTTAAAAATGTGGTTTTTCTTGATTAGGCAGATACATTGGGATTTGATTGTATCCTGAATAAGAGTCCATAAATGAGAGGTACTCGTACCCGGAGAGGCATGTTCACATGATACATGGGGATTCACAGGAGGAGGAATCTCCAAATCATCTCGCAAAAGACACCTCAAAAAAGTATACCACGTCGAGGGAGGAGAAGAGGCACCCGACCTCCCTACTATCACCTTTACTAAAGAGGACTCAGCTGGCGTCATCTCGGGACATGACGATCCCATGGTCATCACTATCATATTGGCCAATGCTAATCTCCACCGAACACTAGTGGACCAAGGAAGCTCGGCCGACATTTTATTCAAAACAGCCTTCGACAAACTCGCCCTAGAAGAAAAAGAGCTTAGAGCATATCCGGACAGCTTGTTTGGACTTGGAGATACCCCAATCCAACCACTTGGATACATCTCGCTACACACAACCTTTGGAAAAGGCAACCGGTCTAAGACCCTCAACATAGACTACATCGTGGTCGACGTGAACTCAATCTACAATGCCTTAATAGGTCAGACAACCCTAAACCAGGTCAGAGCAGTAGTCTCAACTCCACACCTATGCATGAAGTTCCCAACTGCAAAAAGGATTACTATGATAAAAGGAGACCAGAAGACATCCCGCCACTGTTACAACGAAAGTCTAAACCTCAGAGGCAACGGAAAAGAAATCCACACCATCGAACTCGGAGGAGTCCGAAGTCGAGACGAATTCTGTCCAAAACCAGAAGGTGAGATAGAAAAAGTCCAGATCGGACATGTCCTGGACAAAACAACCAACATTGGCGCAATCCTTAGAGAAGATGTAAAAAAGTCCCTTATACAGTTCTTAAAAGATAACATCGACCTCTTCGCATGGAAATCTGCAGACATGCCGGGCATAGACCTCGCACTATTGTGCCACAAACTGACAGTATATCCAGGGTTTTGACCAGTACAACAAAGGCGTAGAAAGCTCGGACCAGAAAGATCCCAAGCTATCGAAGAACAGGTACAAGACCTACTGGAGGCAGGATTCATCAGAGAGGTCAAATACCCATTATGGCTAACCAACGTGGTCTTAGTAAAAAAATCAAATGGAAAGTGGCGGATGTGCACCGACTACACTGATCTCAACAAAGCCTGCCCAAAAGGTCCCTATCGACTCCCAAGTATCGATACTCTGGTGGATGCCTCCTCCGGCTACAAGTACCTCTCATTTATGGACTCTTATACAGGATACAATCAAATCCCAATGTATCTTCCTGATCACGAAAAAAACCTCATTTTTAACTCACAAAGCAAACTATTGTTACATCGTCATGCCCTTCGGACTCAAAAACGCAGATACCAAAGTTTAAAGAACAAAGTCTTCGCAGAGCACATCGAAAAACTGATGGAGGTATATGTAGATGACATGTTAGTAAAAACACAAAGCGAGGAGTCGCTATTGTCTGACCTCACCCAAGTATTCAATGCCATAAGAAAGCATGGCATTGATGGTGTTTTTGCGGAAAACAAATTTCCAACACACAAATCCAACCGGCAAGTGTACCGAGTCGCATCAAGTAGAATCATGACTACCATCATTTTGTGGTGGAAGAAAATATACCATATGATTTTCTTGCTCATCTTGTATCTTTGAAGCAAATCTCCATGGATTGGAGTGCTCAGAATCTGTGATTTCTTGGTGATATTCCCAACCACCATTAGAGATTGGTGATGGTGGGTAATATCCCATAAAATTTGTTTGATCACAAGATGAGTTGAACTCCATTTAAATTTTGTAAAACACAACACCAATGAAAATTGAAATTACTCATATCAGAAATGAGTTTTGCTTAGTGAGGCAAAAACACAAACACCTTGGTTTCAACTTAGAACAGAGAACAAAAAAGAAAAAATTGCTTGATCTAGACTTCTCACCCACTTAATCATTGTTGATCTAATCAATCCCCGGCAACGGCGCCAAAAACTTGATGGTGTTTTTGCGGAAAACAAATTTCCAACACACAAATCCAACCGGCAAGTGTACCGGGTCGCATCAAGTAGTAATAACTCACTTAGAGTGAGGTCGATCCCACAGGGATTGATGGATCAAGCAACTTTAGTGGGTGATTAGTTTAGTCAAGCTAACATTGAAGGGATATTGGATGAAATGTAGCCAACAGAATTATAAATGACAGGAAACTTAAAGTTGCATAAAGTAAAATTGCATAAAACTTAAATAACAAGAAAGTAAAATAGCTGAAACTTAAATTGCAAGAAATATAAATTGCATCAAATGTAAAGGGGGCTGGGGTGCTAGAAATTAAATGAAAGCAGTAGATCCAAGCTTAGAACAATTGCAAGGAAATTAAATTGCAGGAAAAGTAAATTCAAGGTCACAGTAGCTTAAATGTAAATTGCAGAAGAACACAAGTGCAGGAAATTAAATTGGGAGCAATGAGATGCAACAAAGAGACATAGATCATTTCTCAAATCTCAAAGTGAAACTAACAATTTCAATGAAACAGTAAAAACAGAAGGAAAGCCAAGAGCTCAATTGCTCACTTGACCAAGACAGAAACAAAATTCAACTCAATTGTGAAACTCAGAAAAGAAATTCAAGATCTCAGGGAATCAATGAGACTAGAGAACAAGTCTAGATCTCAAGCCCTTCCTTGATCAATTCAGAGAACAATTTGCAGAAGAAAGAAGAAAAATGAATTGCAGAATTAAAGAGAAGATGAAGCAGTATGTGAATTTCAATTATGCAGAAAAAGTAAACAAGAGATCTCAAGGTGAGATTGAAACAGAA
>NC_029777.3:45170400-45171078 GCF_000817695.3 Arachis duranensis | reverse complement strand
CACTTTGCATCACGATTCTGCCCTGCCCTTGGCAAGAGCAGAGCAGTGTGTGCTGATTGCTTATTCTTCATTAATTTGGTCATGGGCCACGCTTTTAAAAGCGTGGCCTAAGGCTCCAAAGTGTACCCCAACTTTAAAGTGTACCCCAAAGCTCTTTTTTCTCCTTTTTTTGTGCTTCTTTTCTTCTTTTTCTTCTTATTTTCTACAAGATTTATAAAATTAAAATATCAAGAAAATATATCATTTAAGTACAAAAGCATTCAATATTTAAGCACAAATCATCAATTTCTTGTATGAAAAAGCATAGAAAAATAGGTATATGATGACTTGTCATCACAACACCAAACTTAAACCTTGCTCGTCCCCAAGCAAGAAAAGAATCATGCAATAGAAATTGACAATCCAAGGTAAGAAGAGTAGCAAGTTAATGTTCATGGCAAGCTAGTTTTCTATGCATGCTACAATTACAAAAGAGATGTAAATGATTGATGCTTTTATCTAGCTCAATTTATGAAATCTTTTTCTTATAATTCTTCCTTGAAACAAGCTTTTGATTTATTTTTTTTTATTAGCTTCTCCTTTTGGGTGCTTTGCCCCATGAGTTAATAACAAAGCTACGACTTCTAAATGCTTTGTTTTCAAGTATTACCACTTGATACATAAGCACCACAAGCATTT
>NC_029777.3:45160946-45165514 GCF_000817695.3 Arachis duranensis | reverse complement strand
TTTAAGTACAAAAGCATTCAATATTTAAGCACAAATCATCAATTTCTTGTATGAAAAAGAATAGAAAAATAGGTATATGATGACTTGTCATCAGGCATGCGACTTAATCCTGCAAAGTGCACCTTCGCGGTAGAGGCTGGCAAGTTCTTGGATTTTATGCTCACACAAAGAGGAATCGAGGCAAACCCAGATAAATGCCAAGCTATACTCGACATGAAGAGTCCGACATGTGTTAAAGAGGTGCAACAATGGAAGATTGGCAACCTTGTCCATATTCCTAGCTGGATCAGCAATAAGATCCCTCCCCTTCTACGCCACCCGACGGAAGGGAAAAAGGTTTGAATAGACAGTGGGGTGCGAGCAAGCCTTGTAGGATTTCAAAAGATTCCTAGGACAACCACCTATTCTAACCCGGCAACGGGAAGGAAAACCTTCGATGACTTCGCCCATATTTCCAAGGCCACACCATCAGGGTTCGAACCAACCAGCCCGTAAAAGGCATTTTATAGAAAACAGACTTAGCAGGAAAAATATTGTAATGGGCAGTCAAGTTATCCAAATTAGACCTTTAGTATGGAGCTCGGACAGCCATCAATTCACAGTGTCTGGCCAACTTCATTGCAGAGTTTACGAAAACTCCAGAAATCCTTACAAAATGGAATCTCTATGTAGACGGTTCCTCAAACGAAATCGGAAGTGGCGCAGGAGTGATAATAGAGAGCGATCAGGGAACTCAAACAACCAGGCTGAATATGAGGCACTACTAGCTGGTTTGAAGCTGGCTAAGGAGGTTGGAGCTCAAAAGCTTACCATCTTTAGCGACTCACAAGTAGTCACCTCACAAATAACAGGGAACTATCAAGCCAAGGATCCCACCATGAAAAAGTACTTGGACAAAGCCAGGGAACAGTTCGGACAACTCGGGGAATATGAGGTCCGCCACATACCTCGGGAATAGAATGCTTGGGCTGATGCACTCTCAAAACTAGCCAGCACCAAACTAGGGGGCAACAATAGAAGCCTCATCCAGGAAATGTTGCAGAACACGTCAATTTCAGAAGAAGAAAAGGTCCTAGCCATAACAGGTCTGGATCAAGGATGGATGACTCCCAGAATTAACTACCTCAAAACAGAAACACTCCCTACAGATAAAAAGGAGGCAAAGAGGTTAAAACGGGAGGCACAATACTACACCATCATAAACAATACTCTATACAAAAGAGGGATTTCAACACCACTGTTAAAATGTGTATCGACTTCCAACACAAAAGAAGTTTTAGAAGAAGTACACAGTGGCATCTGTGGCAACCATCTCAGAGCACAGGCCCTTACCAAAAAAGTACTCCAGGCCGGATTCTATTAGCCGACTCTACAAAAAGAAGCAACAGAATTTGTAAAGACATGTCCACCATGTCAAAAACATGCCAACTTTCATATCGCCCCACCAGAGGAGCTTATCAGCGTAACCTCACCTTGTCCATTCGCAAAATGGGGACTCGACCTTCTCGGTCCTTTCCCTTAAGGATCCGGACAAGTCAAATTCCTTATTGTGGGGGTAGACTATTTCACAAAATGGATTGAGGCGGAACTCCTAGCTAATGCCACTGCTCAAAGAAGTCGAAAATTCCTATATAGAAACATTGTCACAAGGTTTGGGATTCCATACTCCATCACCACAGACAATGGCACTTAATTTACATATGCAGGCTTCAGAAAATTGGTGGCCGATCTGAACATAAAACACTAATTCACATCCGTAGAACACCCCTAGGCCAACGGACAAGCAGAAGCCGCTAACAAAGTCATATTAGCCGGGTTAAAACAATGATTACAGGATGCAAAAGGAGCCTGGGCTGAAGAGCTCCCGCAAGTCCTATGGGCTTATCGGACAACTCCACACTCTACCACAAAGGAATCACCTTTCGGATTAGCTTACGAAATGGAGCCAATGATCCCAGTGGAGGTCGAAGAAGGATCGCCCAGAGTGATCGACTACAGTGAAGAGGCCAACTCCCAACTTCAAAGGGAAGAACTCAACCTACTTCTAAAAATCTGAGAAAGAGCTCGGATCAGAGAAGAGGCAGTAAAACATCGAATGGCTTCAAGATACAATCAAAAGGTAGTGCCGTGAGGATTTGCCAAGAACGACCTCGTCCTAATCCAAAATGACATCGGAACAACTCGACCTGGAGAAGGAAAGCTGGCAGCAAACTGGAAGGGACACTACCGAGTCATAGAAATACTCGGAAGAGGCTACTACAAGCTATCTATTCCGAGGGTTACCTGAAACTGTAGGTCAATCTCGGACGAGATCTTTAGAGCTGGTTGGAGCTGTTGTGTCCGACTTGTTAGATTTGGTGGTGGTGCTGATCCTTCGTCCCTGGAGGATGGGGGTACCTGCAAAGGACTCCGATGCTTAATTTAGCAAGGGTATTAAGCAGGTATTTAGTATAATCAGAGTATGAGTTACACCTGGGTGCTCTAGTGTATTTATAATGGCGTAGAGTGACCTTTTTTAGAGATAAGATAGTTATCTTATATTATCTTATTTTATCTTTGAGTGAGGTCATCTTATCTTCAAGGGAATCGCCTTTATCTCTATAGGCTTAGGCTGCCCTTGGATTCGGGACGTGCTCCTCTGTTTGGGCCCTTTATTGGGCTTTCCTGTGACTTGGCCGAGCTCTTTCAGAAGAGGTCGGGTCATCCTGACCTGAAGAGGTCGGTCGCTTTGTCTGTAGAACATCCCAGGTCGGACAACTTTGACCCAGGGTATGAACAGTGCCCCTGCTTGAGCTTGGGCTTTAATTGGAGGTCGAGTCTTAGTTTTAGGACTTCGAACCTTCTCAGGCGAAGCCGAACTCAAGCATTTTGTCGATTTTATCTTTGTGGAGCTTCTCTTTTAATGCGGAACGTTTCGCTTCCTTTGAAAACGCGCGCTTTTGGATTAGCGTCCTGGCCTTGGGAATGTGCGAGGGTTTTTAATGCCCCCATTAATTGGTTTTTGATGCTCCGTTTCTGTTGGCTTTTATTTTTAATTTTATTCTCAAGAAACGTTTTTCTCCTCTCTTGATTTTTGCTGTAACTTCCCTTTTTCTTCTCTCATTCTGTTTTCGTCTTTGCGTTTGCAATATTGTTTGGTGATCGTAAGTGCTTTCTTTGCTTTCGACGGCCATCCCTGATTTCTCGGTCTTCAACTTCCTTTCGTACTCTTCTCCTTTTTCCAGGTTGGTTTTGATTTTTCTTTCGTCGTCTATTTCTGCTGTTCTGTATATTGATTCTTTGATGAAGTTTTGATTTTGACTGAGTGCATGTTGGAAAGTTTGAATCTTTTTCATGTTATCATGCTGGTTTTATCACTGTGATGTATGTTTTCTGGTTTCCTTTTGACTTTATGTATGCTTTTGGATGGATTTTCCTGGCTCTTTTAAGGCTTTGTATGCTATCGCTGCTTTCTGAACTGTTGTTTTTTGAGAAAGGTTTGCTCCATTTGGTGGCTTTTGTCCTGCTGATCGCTTTTTCTTTGATTCTGCTATTTGTTAAGAGGGGGTTGTTTTCTCTGCTGAGGGTTTGCTTTGTAGATTTTTTCTGAGACTTTACTCTGTCATTGCCTCCAAAGGATGCCCCTGGACCTCGGTGTGCGTCTTGGGGTTTTCCTTTTATTGTTTTTGTGCTTGAGGTCACGTTGTCCGAGTTGCTTCCATATTGCTCGAATTTGTTTTTGGGTTAGTAACCCATTTCCTTTTGTTTGTAGGATTAGTTGGCCATGTCATCTCGCAAAAATGTTGTCGAGGCGTCTTCTAAGGTTTCTGATGGAATGTCCGACTTGTTGGACTCCCTTGTGTTGCTATGTGTATCTCTAGCTAATTCAGAGTTCTGTGTAGAGCTTAGAAAACACCATCGGATATGTAGTAGTGAGCGGATAATTTGTACGCTTTTTGGCATTGTTTTTAGTGTGTTTTTGGTATGATCTAGTTAGTTTTTAGTATATTTTTATTAGTTTTTAGTTAAAATTCACTTTTCTGGACTTCACTATGAGTTTGTGGGTTTTTCTGTGATTTCAGGTATTTTCTGGCTGAAATTGAGGGACCTGAGCAAAAATCTGATTCAGAGACTGAAAAGGACTGCAGATGCTGTTGGATTCTGACCTCCCTGCACTCGAAGTGGATTTTCTGGAGCTACAGAAGCCCAATTGGCGCGCTCTTAACGGCGTTGGAAAGTAGACATCCTGGGCTTTCCAGCATTATATGATAGTCCATACTTTGCCCAAGATTTGATGGCCCAAACCGGCGTTCAAAGTCACCCTCAGGAATTCCAGCGTTAAACGCCGGAACTGGCACCAAAATGGGAGTTAAACGCCCAAACTGGCATAAAAGCTGGCGTTTAACTCCAGGATAAGTCTCTACACGAAAATGCTTCATTGCTCAGCCCAAGCACACACCAAGTGGGCCCGGAAGTGGATTTTTATGTCTTTTACCTCATCTCTGTACACCCTAGGCTACTAGTTATCTATAAGTAGGACATTATACTATTGTATTTGGAATCTTGGTTCTTCTGGTTCCCTCTCTGGG
>NC_029777.3:45158803-45160292 GCF_000817695.3 Arachis duranensis | reverse complement strand
ACACCAAGTTTTTGGTTTCATCACCGGGGATTATTTGAGTTGTGAAAAGTAGTGATCACAATTTCGTGCACCAAGTTTTTGGCGCCGTTGCCGGGGATTGTTGAGTTTGGACAACTAACGGTTCATCTTGTTGCTTAGATTAGGTATTTTTCTTCAGAGTTCTTAAGAATGAATTCTAGTGTTTCAGGGTGATGTTCTTATCATCACCAAAGCTGATTGATCTTCATCAATTTAGCTCTTGAATGCAATGTTCTGCTGAAGCTTGGCTAGCCATGTCTAATTCCTTTAGACTGAAGCTTTAGACTACCATTGCATGATTCCTAGAATTCTCATTAAGAATTTTGATACCTTTTTCCACTTTATTTTCGAAAATCACAAAAAAAATTTACAAAGTCATAAAATCCAAAAATATTTCTTGTTTGAGTCTAGTGTCTCATGTTAAGTTTGGTGTCAATTGCATGCATTCATTCATGTGTCTTAGTGATCTTCAAGATGTTCTTGATGATTTCTTACTCTAATCTTTAAATTCTCTTGACTTGAGTGTTTTGTGTGTCTCATATGCATTCTCATTAGTGTCAGTAGTATATAAACTGCTAAGTTTGGTGTCTTGCATGCATTGTTATTTGATTCTTGTTGCATTTTGATTTTTCCTTATTATTAAAAATCCAAAAATATTTTTAATTTGTGTCTTCTCAAGTCAATAATACAAAGAATTGAAGATTCAGAACATACAGCAGAGGAATTACACAGAAAAAGCTGGGTGTTCAAAACGCCCAGTGAAGAAGGACAGACTGGCATTTAAATGCCAGCCAAGGTACCTGGTTGGGCGTTTAACGCCCAAAAGGGTATAGTTTTGGGCGTTAAACGCCAGAATGTGCACCATTCTGGGCGTTTAACGCCAGGATGGCACAAGAAGGAAGATTCTGTTTTCAATGCAATTTTTTTTCAAGTTTTCAAAGTTTTTCAAAATCAATTCTTTTTCAAATCATATCTTTTCAATCATATGTTTTCAAAATTGATTTCTTTCTATTTTCAAAGATACTTGCTATCAATTAATGATTTGATTCAACATTTCAAGTATGTTGCCTTTTCTGTTGAGAAAGGTTTAATGTTTGAATCATATCTTTTCTTGTTAGCCAAGTTTTAAATTTTCAAAATCAAATCTTTTTTAAAAAAAATGTTTTTCAAATCATATCTTCTCAATCACTTTTTTTTTTAAAAAAAAACTAATCATATCTTCTTAACCACATCTTTTTCAAAATAGTTTTCAATCAAATCTTTTTGATTTCTAATTTCAAAATCTTTTTCAAAAATCACTTGATTTCTTTTCCACTTTCATTTTCGAAAATCAATTAGTGTTTTTCAAAAATGTTTTCAAAATCTTTTACTTAATTTTCGAAAATTACTTCCCCTCTTCACACATCCTTCTATTTATGGACTAACACTATCCCCTAATGCAAAATTCGAACTCCATCTTCTTTGATAAGTT
>NC_029777.3:45154980-45155382 GCF_000817695.3 Arachis duranensis | reverse complement strand
GTGAATATCCGGAGATCCGACATGAGATCCGAAGGAGAGGTTGGGAAGTTCTTACCAACCCCATTCAACAAGTCGGAATCTTGATGGTTCAAGAGTTCTATGCCAATGCATGGATCACCAAGAGCCATGACCAAAGTGTGAACCCGGATCCAAAGAATTATCTTACTATGGTTCGGGGGAAATACTTGGATTTTAGTCCGAAAAGTGTAAGGTTGGCATTCAATTTGCCCATGATGCAAGGAGATGAACATCCTTACACTAGAAGGGTTAACTTTGATCAAAGGTTGGACCAAGTCCTCACAGTCATATGTAAAGAGGGCGCCCAATGGAAGAGAGATTCAAGAGGGAAGCCGGTTCAATTGAGAAGGCATGACCTCAAACCCGTGGCTAGAGGATGGTTAG
>NC_029777.3:45154564-45154801 GCF_000817695.3 Arachis duranensis | reverse complement strand
ACCTCCACCTTGGCAAGGTTAGCCTTTCCTCATCTCATTTGTCACCTCTGTTATTCAGTTGGAGTTTACATAGAAGGAGACATTCCCATTGATGAGGACAAGCCCATCACTAAGAAGAGGATGGAGCACACAAGAGACCCCACTCATCATGAGATCTCTGAGATTCCTCAAGGGATGCACTTTCCTCCACAAAACTATTGGGAGCAACTAAACACCTCCCTAGGAGAATTGAGTTCC
>NC_029777.3:45153748-45154286 GCF_000817695.3 Arachis duranensis | reverse complement strand
TTTGTGTCTTGTGATCATTAGTGTCTTAGTGTCTATGCCTTAAAGTTATGAATGTCCTATGAATCCATCACCTTTCTTAAATAAAATATTTTCTTAATTGAAAAAGAGAAGAATTGCATGAATTTTGAATTTTATAACAGTTTAATTATTTTGATGTGGTGGCATTACTTTTATCTTCTAAATGTATGCTTAAACAGTGCATATGTCTTTTGAATTTGTGGTTCATGAATGTTGGCTCTTGAAAGAATGATGAAAAAGGAGACATGCTACTGAGGATCTGAAAAATCATAAAAATGATTCTTGAAGCAAGAAAAAGCAGTGAATACAGAAAAAAAAAGAAAGAAAATTTCGAAAAAAAAAAGAAGAAGAAGAAAAGAAAACGAAAAAAAAGGGGAGAAAAAGAAAAAAATAAAGTTGTGATCCAAGGCAAAAAGAGTGTGCTTAAGAACCCTGGACACCTCTAATTGGGGACTCTAGCAAAGCTGAGTCACAATCTGAAAAGGTTCACCCAATTATGTGTCTGTGGCATGTATGTATC
>NC_029777.3:45152741-45153265 GCF_000817695.3 Arachis duranensis | reverse complement strand
TATATGATAGTCCATACTTTGCCCAAGATTTGATGGCCTAAACCGGCGTTCAAAGTCACCCTCAGGAATTCCAGCGTTAAACGCCGGAACTGGCACCAAAATGGGAGTTAAACGCCCAAACTGGCATAAAAGCTGGCGTTTAACTCCAGGAAGAGCCTCTACACGAAAATGCTTCATTGCTCAGCCCAAGCACACACCAAGTGGGCCCAGAAGTGGATTTTTATGTCTTTTACTCATCTCTGTACACCCTAGGCTACTAGTTTTCTATAAGTATGACCTTTTACTATTGTATTGAGATATCTTGGTAGCTATCTTCATTTTCGGATGCTATCTTAGATCATTGGGAGGCTGGCCATTCGGCCATGCCTAGACCTTGTTCTTATGTATTTTCAACGGTGGAGTTTCTACACACCATAGATTAAGGTGTGGAGCTCTGCTGTAGCTTGAGTATTAATGCAATTACTATTGTTCTTCTATTCAATTCCGCTTGTTCTTGTTCTAAGATATCACTTGTTCTTCAACTT
>NC_029777.3:45137942-45152513 GCF_000817695.3 Arachis duranensis | reverse complement strand
GAAACCCTTGCTTAAGCTTGCCATGGAAAGGAGGAAGAAGGATTGGATGAAGACAGTAGGAAAGCAGAGAGACGGAAGGGAAGGCATCTTCATACGCTTATCTGAAGTTCCTACCAATGAATTACATAAGTATCTCTATCTTTACCTTTATGTTTTATGCGTTTATCACCATACCCATTTGAGTTTGCCTGACTGAGATTTACAGGGTGACCATAGCTTGCTTCATACCAACAATCTCTGTGGGATCGACCCTTACTCGCGTAAGGTTTATTACTTGGATGACCCAGTACACTTGCTGGTTAGTTGTGCGAAGTTGTGTTTATGCCATGGTATTGAACACCAAGTTTTTGGATTCATTACCGGGGATTATTTGATTTGTGAAAAGTATTGATCACAATTTCGCGCACCAGCGTCTTCTAAGGTTTCTGATGGAATGTCCGACTTGTTGGACTCCCTTGTGTTGCTTTGTGTATCTCTAGCTAATTCAGAGTTCTGTGTAGAGCTTAGAAAACACCATCGGATATGTAGTAGTGATAATCAAGAACGCAACTATGAGTTGGTGGCACCCGATTCTGATGACAGGGTCTGTTTTCCTGTTCCGACCCAGGGGGAGCATCCTTTCTTTTATGCATATGATTTCTTCTTTAGCCAGATGAACATTACCCTTCCTTTTACATCCTTTGAGACCGACCTGTTGTGGTCTTGTAATGTAGTCCCATCTCAGCTTCATCCGAATTCTTGGGATTTTATTAAGATTTTTCAGCTGGTTTGTCATGAATTCGATGTTAAGCCCTCTTTAACTCTTTTCCTGTATCTGTTTGTGTTGACCAAGCCTAGAACTACCAAAAAGAAAGCCTCTTGGATTTCTTTTAGGTCGGCCCAGGGACATAAGGTTTTTTCCATGTATGATGAGTCTTTCTGAGATTTTAAGAATTACTTTTTCAAGATCCGAGTTGTTGAAGGAGCTCGTCCTTTCTTTTTGGATGAGAATGGTGAGCCTCGTTTTCCTTTAAAATGGCAGAGGAATGTAGTTGTTTCTAGGTATAACTGGGAGATGTTAGATGAGGTTGAGCAGTCTTTTGTTGCTGCTTTGGAGGATATTTGGGGGGAACCTCCCCATCTTGAGACCAAGAAATTTCTGGGGGATCCATCCTTGATCCGTACCGTGCTGGGTATTATAAACTGTGTCCCCATTTTGTTTTATTTTCTGCTTTCTTTTCTGGCTTGTAAGTTGTTGTATTTTTTTTGAATTTTTCAGAGATGTCGAAGAATAATGACTCGCTGAAGGCCTTTAAGAAGGCGAGGAAGGCTACCACGGCTCAGAATGTCCCGGCCAAGGTGGTCAGGGAAGGGTCCTCCCAGGTTTTGTCGAAGCCGTCTATCCCGAGCTCTCCTGGGCTGAGGAGGATGATCCCTACTCCCCAGGTTCATTTGGTTGATCCGTCGTAAACTTCTGTTGGTACCTCCTATCCTTCTGCCGCTCCTCCTCCAAAAAGACCTCAGACTGTCGAGCCTTTTAATCTTGGTGCTCCCGACTTTGATGTTGTTAGGTTTGTAGATCAACAGATTGCTCCCTATGGTGTCATGCCTACTAATGATGTATCCATTCTTCGTCATTTAGACTTCATTACTCGGAGTGGTATTACGCTGGCACACATGGGAGCGGCTTTATACCGGACTGCTCAAGATCTTCCTATCCATGCTACCAAGGCCTTTATGGAGGAGGCAAAATTAGAATTTGACCGAATTAAGGGTTTGAAGGATGAGCTCGAGGTGAAAGTTGCCGAGTTGGAAAACGAGCTGAAGGGGGAAAAGGCTCGGGCTATTGGTCTGGTGGCTGCTGTGCAACTAGCCGAGGATACGGCGTTAAAACATAAGGATAGCTATGTTACTACTTATAGAGAGATGATGGAGCTCAGGGGTAGCTTGGAATCTGTCCGGGCCGATTATACCAAACTTCAAAGTCATCTTGTAGGCAGTGTTACTGCTGCTTATGAGAATCTGAAAGAGCAAGTTCGAGTTCTTGCGCCAAATCTCGACCATTCCTTTTTTAGTCTAGACAACATTGTTAGGGATGGTAAGATTGTCCCTGACGATCCTGATGATGATGACGATGATCGTCCTCCACTGCACGCTACCAAGACTTCTATTGCGCCGACTTTTCTGACTTCCACTACAGAGATCAATCACCCAGAGGGGGAACTGGATTGCCAAATCTTGAACCGGGATGATGGGACGGTGGATGCGGTGCCTCTTCAGACTCGTCCTCCTTCACCCCGAGTTGATGCTGCTGAGAAGCCTTCGGATGTTAGCTGAATTTTCTTCTTGCTCGTTGTAGATAGCCCGACTTGTGGGCTTTTAAAACTCTTTATTTTGTAAATGATGTTTTGACACTTTTCTAGTTGCTGGTTTAGCAACATTATTTCGATAAACAAAGTAGTTTCTAGGCTTTGTGGGCTGAACTTGGTGGCCTCTGAAGCTGGCTATTATTATAACTTTTGTTTTCATATCATATCTGTCTGCGCTTGTCTTGGTACCTTCGTAGGCTTTGAGAGTGTTGGGACTTTGTCTGACATGATCGGCTTGATTCCTTTGCCTGACGCTGCTTTCAACAATTTGAACTTTGTTCAGCTCTTCGTTAGGAATTATAATGCTGAGATTGCCGATTTCTTCAACTCAGTTTTTGTCTGAGTTGTTTGTTTGTAACCCTCTTTTTTGGACCTCATTTAGGTCTCTTTCAGGGGTAGCTTTATCATGTCGAATCCTCCTAAGTTATTTTGTAATCCTCTTTCTTTGACCTTGTTTAGATCTCCTTCAAGGATTACTTTTATAACTAATATACTTTGGGCCGCCTTCGTCATGTCGGGTCCTGTCGAGTTACTTGGTAGTCCTCTTTCTTGGACCTTGTTCAGGTCTCTTTCAGGGATTACCTTTGTAACTTATATTTCGTCATGTCGGGCCCTGTCGAGTTACTTGGTAATCCTCTTTCTTGGACCTTGTTCAGGTCTCTTTCAGGAATTACCTTTGTAACTTTATTTTTTTTGGGCCGATTCGTCATGTCGCTTCTGTCGAGTTACTTGGTAATCCTCTTTCTCGGACCTTGTTCAGGTCTCTTTCAGGGATTACCTTTGTAACTTTATATTTTTGGGCCGACTTCATCATGTCGGGCCCTGTCGAGTTACTTGGTAATCCTTTTTTCTTGGACCTTGTTCAGGTCTCTTTTAGGGATCACCTTTGTAACTTTATATTTTTTGGTCGACTTCGTCATGTCGGGCCTTGTCGAGTTGCTTGGTAATCCTCTTTCTTGGACCTTGATCAGGTCTCTTTCAGGGATAACCTTTGTAACTTTTTCGTAGGAGTCCAACTTCATCATGTCGGGCTCTTCTAAGTTATAGTAATCCTCTTTTATAGGGTTGGCCAGACCTCTTTCCAGGGCTTTACTTATAACTTCGGTTATTGTGGCTAGTCTGACTTTTTTGTGCCGGCCAGTCTTTAAGTTATTTTATAGCAATCCATTTTATTAGGACCTCGTCAGGTCCTTTCTATGGATTACTTTCTATAACTTCTTGTATTATTCTATTTTCATCTTTGCCGATTTTGTAGAGATTAGGTTTTAACCCTCGTTTGATTGACCTTTGAATGAATTTGGTTTTCATCTTTGGTCTTTATTGCAATTGCGCAGTGAATTTGATTTTCACTTTCTGTCGATCTGTAGCTTTATAATCGGTCGATGAATGTTTCAGAGTAATGCGGCTTGAGCGTTTGTAGAATATCTAAACAGAGTTTATTAAAAGAGAATGCAAATATATACATGCGGGGGGTTAGTTCCCTAAGTCAGGTGATTTGTTGGTCTTGGCTTGGCACCTCATTAAAAAACCTTTTCAGGAAAAAGAGTGCACCTTGTCCCAAGATCCTTCATCATCCCTAACTATAGTACCTTCTTAGGTTGCAGGCGTGCCATGACCTAGGAAGCTCTCGCCCGTCGAGTTCGGAAAGCATGTAGTAACCCTTCCCTAGCACCTCTATGACTCGGTAGGGTCCTTTGCAGTATGCTGCCAGCTTTCCTTCTCCAGGTCAAGTTGTTCTGATATCATTTCGGATTAGAATGAGGTTGTCCTCAGCAAAGGCCCGCTGTATTACCTTTTGATTGTATCTGGAAGCCATTTGTCATTTTAATAATTCTTTCCTTATCTGAGATCTTTCTTGGACTTTCGGTAGTAGGTCGAGCTCTTCCCTTTGAAGTTGGGAGTTGGCTTCTTCGCTATAGTGAATCACTCTAGGCGACCTTTCTTCAATCTCTACTAGGATCATTGCCTCTATTCCGTATGCTAATCAGAAGGGTGATTCCTTTGTGGTGGAATGTGGCGTTGTTTGATATGCCCATAAGACTTGTGGGAGCTCCGCGGCCCAGGCTCCCTTCGCGTCCTGTAATCTCCGCTTCAGCCCAGCCAGTATGACTTTGTTGGCAACTTCGGCTTGTCCATTGGCTTGGGGATGTTCAACGGAAGTGAATTGTTATCTTATATTCAAGTCGGTCGCTAGCTTTCTGAAGCCTTCATCTGTGAACTAAGTACCATTATCTGTGGTGATGGAGTATGGAACCCCAAACCTTGTGACGATGTTTCTATATAAGAATTTTTGACTTCTTTGAGTAGTGGCGTTAGCTAGGGGCTCTGCTTCAATCCACTTTGTGAAGTAATCTATTCCCACTATGAGGAATTTGACTTGTCCCGATCCTTGAGGGAAGGGTCCGAGAAGATCAAGTCCCCATTTGGCGAATGGCTAAGGTGAGGTTACGCTGATGAGTTCCTCTGGTGGGGCGATATGAAAGTTGGCGTGTTTCTGACATGATGAACATGTCTTTACAAATTCTATGGCTTCCTTTTTAGAGTTGGCCAATAAAATCTTGTCCGAAGTACTTTTTTGGCCAGCGCCTGCGAACCGAGGTGATTGCCACAAATGCCGCTGTGTACTTCTTCTAGGACATCCTTTGTGTTGGAAGTCGGCACACATTTTAGTAGTGGTATTGAAATCCCTCTTTTGTATAGAGTATTATTTATGATAGTGTAATATTGTGCCTCCCATTTAAACCTCTTTGCCTTCTTTTCCTCTGTGGGGAGTGCTTCTGTTTTGAGGTAGTTAATTATGGGAGTCAGCCATCCTTGATCGCGACCTGTTATGGCCAGGACTTTTTCTTCTTCTAAAAGTGATGGATTCTGTAAAATTTCTTGGATGAGGCTTCTATTGTTGCCCCCTATTTTGGTGCTGGCTAGTTTTGAGAGTGCGTCAGCTCGGGCATTCTAATCTCAGGGTATGTGACGGACCTCATATTCTCTGAATTGTCTGAGCTGTTCTCTGGTTTTGTCCAAGTACTTTTTCATGGTGGGGTCTTTGGCTTGGTAGCTTCCTGCTATTTGCGAAGTAACTACTTGTGAATTGCTGAAGATGATAAGCTTTCGAGCTCCAACCTCCCTGGCCAGCTTCAAACCAGCTAGTAGTGCCTCATATTCCGCTTGATTGTTTGAGGTAGGGAACCTGAATTTGAGGGAGAGTTCGATTTGGGCTCCCTGGTCACTTTCAATTATCATGCCCACACCGCTTCCCATTTTATTTGAGGAACCATCCACGTAGAGATTCCATTCTGTGGGAATTTTCAGTGTGTCTGTAAATTCTGCAATGAAGTCGGCTAGGTATTGTGATTTAATGGCCGTCCGAGCTTCGTATTGAACATCGAATTTGGATAGCTCGACTGTCCATTGCAAGATTCTGCCCGCCAGGTCTATTTTCTATAAGATTCCTTTTATGGGCTGGTTGGTCCGAACTTTAATGGTGTCGGCATGAAAGTATAGGCGAAGTCGTTGTGATGTTAGTATGAGAGCGTAAGCAAATTTTTCTATTTTCTGATAGTTTAGCTCGGATCCTTGTAATGCTTTGCTGATGAAGTATACAGGCTATTGCCCACTGTCGTCTTCTTAGACTAGTGCTGAGGCTATTGCTCGACTTCCGACTGCGAGGTACACTATGAGTGGCTCTCCTTCCCGGGGTCGAGTTAGTATAGGTGGCTGTCCCAGGAATCTTTTGAAGTCTTGGAAGGCTTGCTCGCACTGCGCTGTCCATTCAAACTCCTTTCCTTTCCTTAGAGTGGCGTAAAAGGGGAGAGATCTTATTGCCGATCTGGCCAGGAATCTGGACAAAGCAGCCAACCTTCCATTGAGTTGTTGTACCTCTTTGACACACGTCAAACTTTTCATGTCGAGTATGGCCCCACATTTATTCGGGTTTGCCTCAATTCCTCTCTGTGTGATCATAAAACCCAAGAATTTTCCGGCTTCTACTGCGAAGGTGCATTTTACGGAATTGAGTTGCATACCATTCCGTCTGATAGTGTCGAATACTTAGGTCAAATCGGATAATAACATTTCTTCACTTCGTGTTTTTACTAGCATGTCGTCCACGTAAGTTTCCATGAGTTTTCCGATGTGGTCCGAAAAAACTTTATTCATTAATCTTTGATAAATGGCTCCTGTATTTTTAAGACCGAAGGGCATGACAATGTAGCTGTAGTTTGCCTTTGGGGTTAAGAATGAGGTTTTCTCTTGGTCAGGCGGGTACATTGGGATTTGGTTGTATCCCGAGTATGCGTCCATAAAGGAGAGGTATTTATATCTGGAGGAGGCATCGACCAATGCGTCGATGCTGGGGAGTGGATAAGGATCTTTTAGGCAGGCTTTGTTGAGATCGGTGTAGTCAGTGCACATTCGCCACTTCCCGTTTGATTTTTTCACCAAGACGACGTCAGCAAGCCATTATGGGTATTTGACTTCTCTTATGAAACCTGCCTCCAGTAGGGCTTGTACCTGTTCTTCCACAGCTTGAGAGCGTTCTGGTCCTAGTTTTCTACGCCTCTGCTGCACCGGCCGAGATCTTGGATAGACTGCTAGCTTGTGACATATCAACTTGGGATCTATGCTTGGCATGTCTGTGGCCTTCCACGCAAAGAGGTCGATGTTATCTCGTAGAAACTGTATAAGTGCTTCTTTTATGGCTCCATTTAGGAGTGTGCCGATATTATTTGGGATCTATGCTTGGCATGTCTGTGGCCTTCCACGCAAAGAGGTCGATGTTATCTCGTAGAAACTGTATAAGTGCTTCTTTTATGGCTCCATTTAGGAGTGTGCCGATATTATTTGTTTGGTCTGGGGTATCCCCGATCTGGATTTTCTCTATTTCACCTTCAAGTTGTGGGCGGAGTTCTTCCCGCCTCTGAATTCCACCGAGTTCGATCGTCTGGAATTTTTCTCTTCTGCCTCTGAGGTTTAGACTTTCATTGTAACACCGGTGGGTAGTGCACGAAATTGCAATCCCAATATCAAGATCAAGATTTCTTATGATTTCGTACCACTAACCAGCAAGTACACTAGGTCGTCCAAGTAATACCTTATGTGAGTAAGGGTCGATCCCACGGAGATTATTGGTTTGAAGCAAGCTATGTTTATTTTATTATTCTTAGTCAGGATATCGATTATAATTATCAGTTTGAATTATTAGAAAAATAAAAGAGCGTGAAATAATTACTTGTTATCCAATAGTGGAGAATATGTTGGAGTTTTGGAGATGCTTTGTCCTTCTCATTTAAGCTTTCCTCTTGTATTCCTCTTCCCACACGCAAGGCTCCTTCCATGGCAAGCTATATGTAGGGTGTCACCGTTGTCAATGGCTACTTTCCATCATCTCAGTGAAAATGGTCCAAATACTCTGCCACAGCACGGCTAATCAGCTATTGGTTCTCGATCATGTCGGAATAGAATCCATTGATTCTTTTGCGTTTGTCATCATGCCCAACACTCGCGAGTTTAAAGCTCGTCACAGTCATCCAATCCCAGAATCCTACTCGGAATACCACAGACAAGGTTTAGACTTTCCGGATTCTCATGAATGCCGCCATCAATTCCAGCTTATACCACGAAGATTCTGATTAAGAAATCTAAGAGATACTTATTCAATCTGATGTAGAACGGAGGTGGTTGTCAAGCACACGTTCATGGATTGAGGAAGGTGATGAATGTCATGGATCATCACCTTCTTCATAGTTAAGCGCGAATGAACATCTTAGATAAGAACAAGCGTGTTTGAATGGAAAACAGAAGTAATTGCATTAATTCATCGAGACGCTGCAGAGCTCCTCACCCCCAACAATGGAGTTTAAAGACTCATACCGTCAAAGAGTATAAAATTCAGATCTAAAAATGTCATGAGATACAAAATAAGCCTCTAAAAGTTGTTTAAATACTAAACTAGTAACCTAGGTTTACAGAAAATGAGTAGACAAAGATAATTGGTGCAGAAATCCACTTCTAGGGCCCACTTGGTGTGTGCTGGGGCTGTGACTTAAGCCTCTCACGTGATTGGGCTGTTTCTGGAGTTGAACGCCAGGTTGTAATGCGTTTTGGGCGTTGAACTCCAACTTGTAACCTGTTTCTGGCGCTGGACACCTGACTGCAACATGGAACTGGCGTTGAACGCCAGTTTACGTTATCTATCTTCACGCAAAGTATGGACCATTATATATTGCTGGAAAGCCCTGGATGTCTACTTTCCAACCCAATTAAGAGTACGCCAATTGGACTCCTGTAGCTCCAAAAAATCCATTCCGAGTGCAGGGAGGTCAGGATCCAACAGCATTAGCAGCCCTTTTTCAGCCTAACTCAGATTTTTGCTCAGCTCCCTCAATTTCAGCCAGAAAATACCTAAAATCACAGAAAAACACACAAACTCATAGTAAAGTCCAGAAATATGATTTTTGCCTAAAAACTAATAAAATTATATTAAAAACTAATTAAAACATGCTAAAATCTACATGAAAATACCCCCAAAAAGCGTATAAAATATCTGCTCATCACAACACCAAACTTAAACTGTTGCTTGTCCTCAAGCAACTAGATAAGTAAAACAAGATGAAAAGAAATTAAGAAGCAATAATATCTCAGATTTTAGTTAGATGAGCGGGGCTGGTAGCTTTTTGCTTCTGAACAGTTTTGGCATCTCACTTTATCCTCTGAAATTCAGAATGATTGGCATCTATAGGAACTCAGAATTCAGATAGTATTATTGATTCTCCTAGTGTAGTATGTTGATTCTTGAACACAGTTACTTTATGAGTCTTGGTCGTGGCCCTAAGCACTTTGTTTCCAGTATTACCACAGGATACGTAAATGCCACAGACACATAACTGGGTGAACCTTTTCAGATTGTGACTTAGCTTTGCTAAAGTCCCCAATTAGAGGTGTCCAGAGTTCTTAAGCACACTCTTTTTGTTTTGGATCACAACTTTAACCACTCAGTCTCAAGCTTTTCACTTGGACCTGCATGCCACAAGCACATGGTTAGGGACAGCTTGGTTTAGCCGCTTAGGCCTGGATTTACTTCCTTGGGCCCTCCTATCCACTGATGATCAAAGCCTTGGATCCTTTTTACCCTTGCCTTTTGGTTTTAAGGGCTCTTGGCTTTTTTCTTTTTCTTGATCCAATGAAATATTGTAATTTTTAAAATTTTTTTTCACTGCTTTTTCTTGCTTCAATAATCAAATTCATGATTTTTCAGATCAACAATAATATGTGTTTCTCATTCTTTCAAGAGCCAATATTAATAAAATTCAAGATAAAAAATATACACTGTTCAAGCATTCATTCAGAGAATAAAAAGTATTGCCACTACATATAATTAATTATAATTTTTCTTATTAAAAACTCGAAAAATATAAATTACTTCTTTATTCTAAAAATCTACTATTTTATTCATGTTTGATGATGATGAGAAAAATAAATTATAACTTAATTGGAATAAAACCAAAATAGATATGCTAATTACTACTACTCCTATATAACTTCTAAGGTAAATTTCTATAATAACACTATCACAGAGTTAAAGATAAAATTAGAACTCAACAACCTGTATTTTGGGAAATGGATGTTCCTCTAGTCTGTGGGGTGCTTGGTCCTTTAAGAATTAATTTCTGACGCTTCAGCTCCCTCAAGTCACGTCCTTGATCTTCTTGTTCCCTAAGCAATTTGCAAAGCATGCTACTTTGATTATTCTGTTCTTCCTTTATTTGGTTCATAGCTTCTTGCAACTTGGAAATAGATGCCTCAAGATGTTCCCAATATTCGAATTGAGGGAGTTCTGGGAGGAATTCTTGTGCTCTCCTCTTGATTGGGTCATCCTGCAACTGTTGTCTTTCCATTGATATTTTAGTGATTGACCGCTCAACTGAGATATACTCAGTTATTCCCATCCTTACTCCAGCATCTCTGCAGAGCATAGAAATTAAGCTTGGATAGGCCAATTTGGCATCTTTAGAATTCTTGTTTGCTATTTTGTAGAGTTCACACGAGATTAGTTGATGAACTTCTACTTCTCTTCCCAACATGATGTAGTGAATCATCACTGCTCTTTTAACAGTGACTTCAGAACGGTTGCTGGTGGGTAAATAGAACGCCCAATGAAGTCCAGCCAGCCTCTGGCAACTGGTTTGAGATCTTCTCTCAACAAATTCCCATTCGGCAAGTGTACCGAATTTGTCGTCAAGTAAAAACTCACAATAGAGTGAGGTCGAATCCCACAGGGATTGATTGATCAAGCAACTTTAATTAGAGGAATGATCTAGTTGAGCGAATCCATGAATAGAGTTGATAATTGCAGAAATTAAAATGGCGAGAAAGTAAATGACTGAAAGTAAATAGCAGAATTGTAAATGGGAATGGGGGAATTGCTCATAAAAGTAAATTACAGAAAATAAAGAGAATGGGTAAGATCAGAAATGGAGAGTTCATTGGGCTTAGGAGATGTTGCATTCTCCGGATCAATTTCATTTTCATCTCTTCCTCAATCAATGCACTCATTGATCTCCTTGGCAATCTTAAGTGATTGAATCACAATTTCTTGCAATTCAATCTCTCAAATCTTGATCAATAGCCAATTCCTTGGTCAATTGCTCAAGAGAAGAGATGAAGTGTGGTCACTAATTATACCACATGCAAATCGAAAGCTTTCAAGTAAAATCAAAAGGAAAGATAGAAGAAGAATAAGAAAATTAGTATTGATCCATCAAATTACAACAGAGCTCCCTAACCCAATGAAAGGGGTTTAATTGTTCATAGCTCTAGAAATCAAAATCAAAGATGGAGAATACATGATAAAGCTAGAAGTGCCCAGAAAGTAAATACAAAGAGTAGTTCTCTTTTCTAGCTCCTCCCAAAAAGCTCCTCTCTATTTCAAAACTACTCTTATATATACTACTCTTCTCAGCTTCTAGTTAGCTCTTCAAGTCTTGGGCCTCTGGATCTTTGAGCTAGAAGCAGTTCCTTTCTTCAATTGGGCTTGGCTTACTTGCAGAGAGAAAGTGTGAAGTGGGCAGAGACTTTCGCTCAAGATGTTAGGGGTGTTTAACATTTAATGAAAATACAAGTTCGAGAATGTTAGTGACATTTAACATTGTCACTAACGTTGCCATGCACCCCTTTGCCTCACGTTAAAGCCCACGTTAATTGGGTTAACGTGGCTTTTAACTTTGCCTTGCTAGCCTTCGAGAACGTTAGTGACACTCAACATTGTCACTAACGTTCAAGTGTGCCCCTTCTTGCTTCACGTTAAAGCTCACGTTAACTAGGTTAACGTGGCTTCTAACGTGACTTTTGCCAACCTTCGAGAACGTTAGTGACAATGTTGAGTGTCACTAACGTTCGAGAACGTTAGTGACACTCAACATTGTCACTAATGTTCAAGTGTGCCCCTAGGTCTCACGTTAGAGTCCACGTTAACTGGGTTAACGTGGCTTCTAACGTGGCCATTCTTAGCCATCCCAACGTTAGTGACAATGTTGAGTGTCACTAATGTTGGCTCATTCTTCATTCCTCATCGTTAGCTTCCACGTTAACTTGGTTAACGTGGAGGTTAACGTGGCTCTTGGGGTTTGTGTGGTTGCTCCAACGTTAGTGACAATGTTGAGTGTCACTAACGTTGTCGACAACTCTCCATCTCTTACGTTAGCTCCCACATTAACCAAGTTAACGTGGGAGTTAACGTGGCTCTTTGCACCTTAGGCCAACGTTAGTGACAATGTTGAGTGTCACTAACGTTGGCTTTTCTTCCCCCTTTATCGTTAGAGGCCACGTTAACTAGGTTAACGTGGCTTCTAACGTGGCCATTTGTGAGCAATTGCCAAAGTTAGTGACAATGTTAAGTGTCACTAACATTGGCTCAACTTCTCTTCTCTACGTTAGAGTTCACGTTAACTTAGTTAACGTGACTCTTTAACGTGGGCATTGATGGCTTTTGAGAGTGTTTTTGGCAATCACTTTTCTCCTTAACTTTGCAAGTTACCTCTCATTCCTTGCTTCCTTTGGTCCTGAAATCAAGCAATAGAGTGCATCAAAGTTCTAATCCACCTTTGGTCCTGAAATCAAGCAATAGAGTGCATCAAAGTTCTAGTCCACGTCATGGGTAATGCAATATACAATTTTGTCATTAAAATCATGCAAAATCCTCATGAAATAATGTAAAATGCACAATGTATGCATGAATCAAAGTCTGAGTGAATATTTGCCCAAAACTAACTTATTTCCTAAGAAAATGCATGAAATTACCTAAAAACAGTAAAGAAAAGGTCAGTGAAACTGGGCAAAATGCCCTGGCATCACATGTTTATGCAAGAAATCATGAATTGAAACATAAAAATTAGAAAATTTTTGAAGAAAAACAAAATTTACCTCCTCCCCACCATTCTGGTGTTAAACGCCCAAACGCTACATGTTTTGGGCGTTTAACGCCCAATTACTGCTTCTCCTGGGCGTTCAACGCCCAGCTGTTGCTTCTTTCTGGCGTTAAACGCTAGGAAGTCCTTTGTCACTGGGTGTTTTTCTGAACGCCCAGGATGCTGTAATTCTGGCGTTAAACGCCCAAAAGAAGCTTCTTTCTGGCGTTCAACGCCCAGATGGCTATCCTTACTGGCGTTAAACGCCCAGTGGATGTTTTTTTTGGGCGTTCAACGCCCAAAATATTTCTTACTGGCTTTTTCACGCCAGTGAGCTTCCAAATTCCCTTGTAACTCTATGAATTCAATCAATTGCTATTTTACCTTGAAGATACTTGACATATACCTGTACAAATCAATTAATTAACAAATAAACTTTGTAAATGGCTGGGTTGCCTCCCAGCAAGCGCTTCTTTATTGTCTTTAGCTGGACTATTACTGAGCTTTAATCAAGCCTCAGTTTTGAGCATTCTTGCTCAAAATTGCCTTCAAGATAATGTTTGACTCTCTGTCCATTAACAATGAACTTTTTATTATAATCATTATTCTGAAGCTCTACGTATCCATATGGTGACACGCTTGTAATCACATATGGTCCTCTCCACCGGAATTTTAATTTTCCGGGGAATAATCTGAGCCTAGAATTAACTAGCAGAACTTTCTACCCTGGCTCAAAGACTCTGGATGACAATTTTTTATCATGCCATCTTTTTGCTTTCTCTTTGTAAATTTTTGCATTCTCGAAAGTATTGAGTCTAAATTCCTCTAGCTCATTTAACTGGAGCAATCATTTTTCTCCAGCTAACTTGGCATCAAGGTTCAGGAATCTGGTTGCCCAGTAGGCCTTATGTTCCAGTTCCACTGGCAAGTGACATGCCTTTCCATACACAAGCTGGTATGGAGAGGTCCCTATAGGGATCTTGAATGCTGTTCTGTATGCCCACAGAGCATCATCCAAGCTTCTTGCCCAATCCCTTCTACGATTAATTACAGTCCGTTCCAGGATTCTTTTGAGTTCTCTATTTGAGACTTCAGCTTGCCCATTTGTCTGTGGGTGATATGGAGTGGCCATCCTGTGGCTAACTCCATAACGAACCAAAGCAGAGTAAAGCTATTTATTGCAGAAATGAGTGCCCCCATCACTGATTAGTACTCTAGGGGTGCCAAACCTGCTGAAGATGTGTTTCTGGAGGAATTTTAACACTGTCTTAGTGTCATTAGTGGGTGTAGCAATAGCTTCCACCCATTTGGACACATAATCCACTGCCACCAGAATATAAGTGTTTGAGTAGGATGGTGGGAAAGGCCCCATGAAGTCAATACCCCATACATCAAACAACTCAATCTCCAAGATCCCTTGTTGAGGCATGGCATAACTGTGAGGCAGATTACCAGATCTTTGGCAACTGTCACAATTAAGTACAAACACTCGGGAATCTTTATAGAGAGTAGGCCAGTAGAAGCCACATTGGAGGACTCTTGTGGCTGTTCGCTCACTTCCAAAATGTCCTCTATATTGTGATCCATGGCAATGCCATAGGATCTTCTGCGCTTCTTCTTTAGGCACACATTTATGGATTACTCCGTCTACACATCTCTTGAAGAGATATGGTTCATCCCAAAGATAGTACTTTGCATCTGTGATCAATTTCTTTGATTGATGCCTACTGTACTCTTTGGGTATGAACCTCACTGCCTTGTAGTTTGCAATGTCTGCAAACCATGGCACTTCCTGGATGGCAAAGAGTTGCTCATCCAGAAAG